>NC_137048.1:21197118-21399430 GCF_032717465.1 Coenobita brevimanus
CCTCCAAGTCGCCCTGTCCCCCGCCATTTCACTGCCCTGCTCCCAACTCACACCCCCCTCTCTCATATACCTCTGTCGTAAAGACTTTGTAGTTACTTGTAGAGAAGTATATTTTAGACTTGTGGTCGAGCGGCTTTTATATCTTGTAGTAGTTTCCCCACCAGATGTCATGTAGTGACGGGAGAGGTAAAGAATAGTATGGGACTATTTTTATTTGTCTTGGAAATATTAAACAGGTATAATAGTATAAGTCCTGGGTAGCTACCTCCCTGTCTCGCTATCTCTCTCTCTCTCTCTGTTCTAAGGCTAATCTCCGTCTCGACCTCTCTCTAGGGTCGCTTGTCTCCTTCTCAACTCTCTTTCCTAAAATCTGGTGTAGTAGGTGTGTGTGTGTCACGTATGTTCCTCATGGCAACAGAACTTTCTCACGAGAGGACTGCTGACAGCTAACTGCATCATCTCCTTACTGGCCGCTGTCGTCAGCTTTCCTCCGTGTAAGCATGTTTAGCGCTGCTCGCTTCTCGCAAACACAACACCTTCTCATCATTTGACTTCCTGCTTCTATCTGTCTCTCTATCTATCTATTTATCTATCTATCCATTATGTAGTCCTATATTTGCTCGGTCGCGCGAAAATGGCGTACCATCGACATTTAATAGTTATAATATATTAATACATACTACATACACATTATAATGAACTTATAAGCTAATTAAGTGAAATACATAATATTGTAAAGTAACATAATTGTATGAATATTGTATACATATATTATTCATAGTAAATAGTGATTATTCAGTAATATTACATTTTAAATAAGTTGAATACATATTGGAATAAATGCATTAAAGTAAATTATTTAACTGTAATACAGTATGTACTTGGGTTATTATAGTGAAATGCATACATGCAAGAATAAAAATAGTTTAAAATTAAGATTATTGTAAGAGTTATTGCTGGTTTGTCGTTAAGCTACTTACAAGGCGTCGAGTGATCTCTTGACCTCTGCATCAGCGTAATGATCTGGGAGACGGAGGGGGCAGGAGCTGATATTGTTGGTTGTTGTCAATCTTGATATTTTGTAGGAATTTAATGTTGATTCGTAGACGAGGTTCGTATCCCACCGCTGCCACCAAATGTCGTAAAGACTTTGTAGTTACTTGTAGAGAAGTATATTTTAGACTTGTGGTCGAGCGGCTTTTATATCTTGTAGTAGTTTCCCCACCAGATGTCATGTAGTGACGGGAGAGGTAAAGAATAGTATGGGACTATTTTTATTTGTCTTGGAAATATTAAACAGGTATAATAGTATAAGTCCTGGGTAGCTACCTCCCTGTCTCGCTATCTCTCTCTCTCTCTCTGTTCTAAGGCTAATCTCCGTCTCGACCTCTCTCTCTAGGGTCGCTTGTCTCCTTCTCAACTCTCTTTCCTAAAATCTGGTGTAGTAGGTGTGTGTGTGTCACGTATGTTCCTCATGGCAACAGAACTTTCTCACGAGAGGACTGCTGACAGCTAACTGCATCATCTCCTTACTGGCCGCTGTTGTCAGCTTTCCTCCGTGTAAGCATGTTTAGCGCTGCTCGCTTCTCGCAAACACAACACCTTCTCATCATTTGACTTCCTGCTTCTATCTGTCTCTCTATCTATCTATTTATCTATCTATCCATTATGTAGTCCTATACCTCTCCACCCCATCCCTCCATCTCATCCTCGGCCTCCCCCTCCCTCCACCTCACTCACATACACTCTCTTCGTCAGTCTTTCACCCTCCATCCTCTCCACATGGCCAAACCACCTCAGTGTGTTCCTCATAACGCATCCTATCACATCCACACCACAACGCTCCTTTATATCCTTATTCGTCAGCCTGTCTCTCCATGTGACTCCACAGGCTCCTCTTAAATAACTCATTTCCACTGCTCTCACTCTTGACTTGTGTCCTTCCAACAACGTCCAAGCTTCACTTCCATACGTTAGAGTTGTTATCACAATACTGTCATGTAGTAACTTTTTCACTTCCATGCTCACTTCCCTGTTTCTTATCACTGCTTTCAAAGAACCAGCAACCTTTCTTCCTTGCTGTACCCTTTCAAGCACTTCACCCTCCAAACCTCCATCCTTACTCATCACACTACCCAAGTACTTAAACGTACTCACATTTTCCAATTCCTCACCATCCAACCTCGCTGTACATTCACTGACTTCACCTCTCTCAAAGACCATCACTTTACTCATCCCTACATTCACCTTTAGACTCCGTTTCTTACACACTCTCCCAAACTCATCCATCAAGCCTTGCAGCTCCCCTTCGTCTTCACTCAACAACACAGTATCATCTGCAAACAACAGTCCAGGGAGTTTCCAAACACTATTCTCTCTCACCAGGGCCACTCCAACATCCACTACCCTACCTTGTACCTCTTTTATTACCCCATCCATGTACAGATTGAACAACCATGGAGACATGACACATCCCTGTTTCAACCCAACTTTCAAAGAGAAAAATTCACTTAGTTCACCATCCACATGCACTGCAGCCTTCGCACAATCGTACATACTCTTCACAGCATTCAGCAACTTTCCATCTACTCCATATATTCTTAACACTTTCCACAATCCTTGTCTATCCACCCTGTCATATGCTTTCTCCAAATCCATGAAAGCCGCATACAACTTCTTTCCCTTCTCTAGAAACTTTTCCACTAAAGATCTAAGAATGAATATTTGATCTACACAACCTCTTCCCTTCCTAAAGCCTCCCTGTTCTTCTTCAACTAATTTCTGTGTTCTTTCTCTAACTCTGTCAGTAAGTATCCTACCATATACTTTTCCTATTATACTAAGAAGACAAATCCCCATATGATTACCACACACTTCTTTTTCCCCTTTTCCTTTGTACAAGGGAATAATTATACCTGACTTCCAATCCTCCAGGACTCTACCTTCCTCCCAGGCCAATCTGCACATCTTCCACATCCATTCGACTACTATCTCTCCCCTATGCTTCAGCATTTCAGCACACACACCATCAATTCCTGGGGCTTTCCCCGATTTAACTTTCTTCATTGCTTCCACAACTTCTATCCTACTGATTTCTTCCTGTCTTCTCACCTCCCTCCTTCTCCCAGCTATTCCCCAGCCACTTATACTCGCATTACTTCCATCCTCTATGTTCAACAATTCCTTAAAGTGTTCTCTCCATCTGCTCACTTTTTCTCCCTTCTCCACTAGTAATCTACCAATTTTATCTTTCACTCCCCTGCTAACTTCACTTCCACCCTGTCTTACTCTTTTCACCTCTTTCCAGAACATTTTCTTACAGGCCCTCCACTTTACACTCAAATTCCTTCCAAATTCCTCATCCACTCTCTTCTTACTCTCTCTTACTAATCTTTTCACCTCTCTCTTTCTTTCTACATATAACTCTCTCTTCCGCCTGTCAACTTCTTCCACGCCCCTATTTCTCATCCATTCATTGTATGCTTTCTTCTTTTGTGTCACAGTCTGTCTCACCTCTTCAGTCCACCACGCTGTTCCTTGCACCCCCCTCCGTCTTCTCTTCCTTCCACACACCACATCACATGCTGCACATATTTCTTCTGTAAATATCCTACATACACCTTCCACGTCTCCCATCTGCTCCAATTCATATTTGCCCAATCGTTCCTCTACTTCTCTCTTATACTCTGCCTTTTTCTCATCCTCTTGTAACCTTTCCACTCTCCTTGCAACTACTCCTTCCTCTCGTCTTTCCCTTCTTCTATTTCTCCATCTTACTTGAATCCTAATTCTGGCCACCACCAATTAATGGTCAGAAAGTCCACTCCCCCAACCTCTATAAGCTCTTGCATCCATTACACATCTTCGCATCCTTTCATTCACACACACATAATCAATCATTGCCTTCCTTTCATTCATTCAGAAAATGCATAATTGTAGAAAAGAATTACGGAGAAGGTTGGATAGGGACAGAGAGAGAGAGAGAATGGGTAGAAGAAATGGAGTGGCATGGAAAGGAGAGTCGGTAGGAAAGGATGATGGGGGAGTGGGTAAAACGAAAAAGAGTGAATAGGAATGGATACAAAGGAAAACAGACAGAAACAGACCTAATAGTCCTTTCGAGGCTATTTGTTATAGGATAATTATGCCTAACGTAACTGTTTTATGAGCCAGATTCAAGTACAGCGAAATAGGAAGGAAACTGGTTGAACTGGATGAGAGAGGGAAGGAGTGGGTAAGAAGGGGTGAGAGAGGGGGAGTACATTGGAAGGCGTGTGAGAGGGAGAGGGTAGAATGGGATGTGAGGGTGGGAGGAGAAGCAAGACATGAGAGATGAGAAGGGTAGAAAGGAGTAAGAGAGGTAGTAGCCAGTAAGGGATGCGAGAGGGAGTGGACAGGAATCGGTGGTAGGTGTTGTGTATAGCAAATGGTGGGAGGGAGAATGAGTAGGAAGGGATGAGACAGGGAGTGAATAGGAAGGGATGTGAGAGAGGGAGTATGTAGGAAAGAATGAGAGAGAGAGTAGGCAGGAAAGAGTGGGAGAAGATGTAGGTAGGAACGGATGAGAGAAGGAGAGGGTACGGTGGGGGGGGATGAGAGGAGTATGTAGTAAGTTAGGGATGGGAGAGGGAGTAGATAGGAAGGGGTGTGAGAGGGAGTGGGTCGGACAAGGCGAGAGAGGAAGACGTGAGAGTGGGAGTGGGAAGAACGGGATGAGAGAGGAAGAAGATAGCGAGGGGTAACAGGGAGTATGTAGGAAGAAGTGAGGGAGGGAGACGGTAGGAAGTAATGGCAGAGGGAGTGGGTAGAAAAGGGTGAGAGAAGGAGTAGGTAGAAAGGAGTGAGAGAGGGAGTATGTAGGAAGGAGTAAGGGAGAGAGTAGTTAGGAGGGAGGAAGGGAGAGAGGAAGTGGATGGGAAAGGATGAGAGTAGGAAGAAGTTGGAATGGGTGAGAGAGGGAGTAGGTTGGAAGGGACGAGAGGAAGAAGGTAGGAAGGGGTGAGAGAGGAAGTGGGTAGAAGGGGTGAGAGAGGGAGCAGGTAAGAAGGGATGAGAGAGGAAGTAGGTAGAAGGGGTGAAAGAGGGAGTGGGTAGAAGGGGTGAGAGAGGTAGTAGGTAGAAGGGGTGAGAAAAGGAGTGGGTAGAAGGGGCGAGAGAGGGAGCAGGTATGAAGGGGTACGAGAGACTGGAAGGGGTGAGAGTGGGAGTGGGAAGACAGAGATGAAAGAAGGAATGAGTAGGAGGGGGTGAGAGAAAGAGGGGGAATGCGTAGAAAACTGAGAGAGGCAATGAATACAAAGGGATGAGGAAGGAAATGTTTAGGATGTGGTGAGCGAAGGAGTAGCTTGGAAGGGGTGAGAAAGGTAATAGGTGAGAAGTAGTGCGAGAGGAGGAAAGGGGTGAGAGGGGGAGGTGTCTGGTGTGTGATGAATAAGACCCCGGCGGCCACACGGGAGGCGGCGGGAGTGATGTGTGGTGGGATGTGAGTGATGACTGTCGGGGGACCTGCCTCCATCTCCGTCCCTCCTCTCTCCCCCCTCTCTTCCTACACATACCTCCACCTTCCTACCTTTTCACTCCTACGCCGCCTCTGCGTCATTCTACAGTGTCGTATTTCACCTTTCCTCAGTCTTCTCGGTTCTATTTGTATCTCAGTTTTTCTCCCTTCTCCTGTTCACACGTCCGTTGCTTTCATTGTTTTCTATACGTTCTCACTTAATCCAACGTCTCCTACACACATCTGGCTCTTCCTATATCCTTTCACAAGTACATCTCTTCTACATCGTTGCATCTTTCTACACATTCTCACTTCACACTTCCCCTTCTTCATATGTCTTGTTCTTTCGTCCCTTTCACACTTGAGCCACCTCTCCTTCCTTTCGTCCTTTTCCACACTCTCGTTTCACCTTTCCTATTTTTTCTCAGTTCCCTTCATTTTTCAACTTCCATCTCTTTATCCCTTTTCGCTCCTTTCCTTGTTTCTGAACATACTTTGCCCATCGTATAGCCTTTCACATTCATGACAGTTCTATTTTTTTTTCTTTAAAGCATACTTTCGTTTCGTTTCCTTCTCCCTTTCAGCTTATTCTTATTTTCTCCCTTTCTGTAATTTTTCCACCTTTTCCCAGTTTCTGAATCACCAGGCACTTTTCTTCCTTGCCATTTCCGTATCTTTCCTCCATTTTCTGTTTTGTGTATATTCGTTTTCTTCATACTTTTGTTTTCGCTCTGTTTTCCTCTGTACTGTATACAATTAGTCTTACCCTTCTTTTACGTGTTTCCTCTGTCCTTATTAATTTCCCTCTTCTTTTTCCCACTTTACTTTCCCTTTCTCTATATTTCTTTACATTTTTTTGCTGTACGTTTAGTCACCCGCCGTCTTTGTTTTCTGTATTATCCACCATTCTTCCTTTTTGTTTTTCCCCTTTTTTTAAATTTTCCTCCACCTTTTCTTCCTCTCAGCTTTTCTTCCTTTTTATTCTCCTTCACTCTTTTCTTTCATTGTTTTTATCCATCTTTCCTCGATTGTGATTTTCCACATCTTTCCTTCTCTCTTTTTGTTTTCCTCATTTTTCTTACATTTTCTCTGTCCTATTTTTTTTTTTTTAACCCTTGTCTATACATTTTCCTTACTTTTCTCATTTCTCTCTACCCATCATTCTCCCAGTTTCTCTACGTTTTCCCACTTTTCCCCTGTCTGTATTTTCTTTGAGCTTTCTCCTTTTGTATCATTCACTCTCTTCTTTGTCTCTAAATTTCTCCACCTTCCTTCCCTTCCCACTATTATTTACCGAAAATCTACCTATGTCTTTAGATTTTCCCATCTTCATTATCCATTACTTTGCCCCATTTGTCCCCATTCCTCTCTACTCTCCTTCATCTTTCCACCTCCATTTACATTTCCCCACCGTTCCTCCCTTCTCTGTACTTCCCCCCTTCCTCCCCCACTTCTCATCTTCTATATTTTTATACCTGTGTTCCTTTCTTTCAGTTCTCTTCTCGTACCTCGCCTCTCATATCATAGCCTTCCTTTCTCTTTATTTTTACTCGCGTTTCTTCCTTCTTCTTTAATTTTCAATCTCTTTTTTTTTTTTTTTTTCCAAACTTTGACCTCTCCCCCTAATTTTCAGTATTCCATCTCCACTCTCTTCTCTCATCATCTCCAGTTCTCTCAACTTTATATCAACCGTTCTCTTCTCCCACTTTCTTCCTTTTTCTTTTTTCCACCTACCCTCGTCTCCCGTTCCTCCCTCTCCTCTTTGTTTCACTTCTCTCCATTTTTCACCACCTTTGCTTATCCTGCACTCCTTCATATGGTATTACTTGCCTGTTCCGTTTTTTTTTTTTTTTTTTTTTTTAATCCTTTCATTTCTTCACATTCTGTATTTCTCCCAGCTCGTCCCCCATGTCTTTCCTCTTTTTCTTCCACCTCATGAATTTTCGTCTTTCTATTTCCTGCTGGTAGATGGTGGCCACCATCATCCACTCACTTGCTGTAATGCTCCCTACTTCCTCCTTTACCTTTATTATTATTTTTCTGTGTCTGCTCTCCTCGCTTCCTAATTCTCCCACCTTTCTTGTCACATTTTATTGCTCTTCTTCCTTTTCAGGTAGCTTTACACTGCGAGATAAGCCTAATCGTTTCCCCGAAGCCAGGAAACCATTTACAACGCTGGGTGGTAACCAAATAACCAACAAATACGTGTCAGCAAGTTGGTTGTCGGAGGGTGAGTGCCCCCACTCGTAAAATAACTACCTCAAAGTCAAACAGCCACCCTTTACGGAATTATAGCGTCTGGATATATATATATATATATATATATATATATATATATATATATATATATATATATATATATATATATATATATATATATATATATATATATATATATATATATATATATATATATATATATATATATATATATATATATATATATATATTGTTCATATAAAAGACCCACGTTGTTAGCTTGTCCTTCAGTCACGCCCAAACCAAGGGCCAGAAACCGGCAGACCCATCTATATTCTGACTCAGGGTGACCTATGGATGGTTTTAGGGGAGTCAAAATTCAAAACTGAGCCATTGGAGGTTACCGGTGGAGTGTTCGCCTTTTTGGCCCGGGCAACGCCGGGTACCCCTGCAGCCCAATTTTTTGGCATGGGGACTCACATGACCTTCAGTTCGGACATAGTCTATGTGAGGTTGACCTCCGAGGTCATTTGAGGTCACCAGTCGGAGGTCATTTGAGGTCACCGGTAATACACGCTCGAACGACTGGACCCAGCAGCCCAGTTTTTGGCATGGAGACTCATATGACCTCCAGTTCGGACATAGGGTATGTGAGGTTGACCTCTGTGGTGATTTGAGGTCACCAGTCGGAGGTCATTTGAGGTCACCGATAATAGTAAACAAGTGTGCAAAAATACACTACTTTAGTCTGCGAAACCTGAAATAGAAAATTCCAGGACCTCATAAAATCCCTGATGAAAAGCATAGGGTACATGGTCTTTCTGGAGTTGAAAGAAAGATTGAAGTAGAACAAATAGGATTAGAGTGTTCACCTTTTGGCCCGCACAACGCCGGCTACCATTGCTAGTATATATATATATATATATATATATATATATATATATATATATATATATATATATATATATATATATATATATATATATATATATATATATATATATATAGTGGTACTTGGTGGCGACCATCATCTGCTCACTTGATGTAGTGCTGCCTACTTCTTCATTAGCCTTTATCATTCTTTTTCTGTGTCTGCCCTCCTCTCCTTTTTCTCCCATCTTTTCTGTCACTTCTTATTGCTTTTCTTTCCTTTACAGGTGATTTTACATTGAGTGACAAGCCAAATGGTTTCCTGTAAGTCATGAAACCATTTACAACGCAGGGTGGTAACCATATAACCAAACCATACGTGCTCCCTACGTGTCAACAAGTGGGTTGGTGAAGAGTTAGTGCCCCTCCCCGTAAAACAAATAACTCAAAGTCAAATGGTCACCCCTTACAGGATTGTGGCATCTGGCAATATATATATATATATATATACCACGTTGAGTACACCGCTTCCCGTCTGATCAGCGAAGTTAAGCAACGTTGGGTCTGGTTAGTACTTGGATGGGTGACAGCCTGGGAACACCAGATGCTGTTGGCATAACGTTCTACCTACGTGTCAAGTGGGGTTGGTGGAGGATTAGTGCCCCTCCCTGTAAAACAATTAACTCTTAGCCCTTGGTCATCCCGTTTGGGATACATGTGTAACTTGCAATACTTTGGTGATAGAAACTCCGTGTACAAACAGCTAGATAAGGAGTTTATTACAAGCTCACAGTAAAATAGTCTGCCCGGCTAGGCTGTCTGCTATCAACTGATGCAATAACGCCGTCTTCAGGCGTGGGAAAGGGTGCTGACCTAGCAAGATTAGTGGGGGCATGTGTGCATTGGGGGGGGACATATATACATCGGGGGTAGACATATTGTGGAGGGGGTACACTACTCCCCCGGGTAGCTGAGACGGTATCTCCTGACACCGGGAGGTAAATGGTGTTTGATTATAGTAGTAAGGCAGGACCAGGGAGGTTTGTACAAGGGATAAGTATGATACAGGGGCAGTAGAGGAGACATGGCCATGTGGAGGGGAGGGAATAAGAAGGATATATACATATAAGATATACAAGGAATAATAGGTAGAAATCCAGTAAGGGTCGAAGGGATATATGAACATAATGGGAAGTACACAATAATAGTTTGATACATGATAAACAAGGAGTAGATATGAGAGTTCTATTGTTGTTCTTCCTTCATTTTTTTTTTTTTTTTTTGTATTTTCTGTAGGATACACTGTCACTCAGTAATGCATGAAAGAAATACCATCATTTTCTAGTAGGCAGAGTTCTGTTCACAGTTTGGTTAATTGTTAGATGGCAATGGTAGTCACGGAATGTGAGGGCACTAAGTACGGGGAGTTTCTACGTCGTGTGTAGGGCGTACTATGCCGGTAGCGACTCTGATTTCCTGGAGTCGACGTTCCATTTTTCTGACACAACAATGCACTGCACAGATGATGAGTAGAAAACCTATGAAAGCGATAACCACAGGGGGAAACACAACTGTTGGATGAACCCATGAACGGCTGAAGGCCAGAGAAAATTGATCCATAATGAAATCACTGTCACTGAGAAAGGTGAGCATGCGCAAGTGAGGGGAGGTGATGGTAATGTTGGCAGAAGGTAGGGTTGAAGGCATGTCGATTGGTTGAAAGATGTCATAGGAGTGTTTACAAACAGCTTGGTGATAGCGAGTGGCGTCAGTGATGACGGACTCTGATTTGACGGTACAATAGTCAGGTGCTTTGTAGAGACCACTAGCGGGGACGGAGCGAACGGAAGAACCAGGACACATGATTGTGACAGAGATGGGAACAGCAAAGAAGAAATACTGGACATGGTTGAGGTGAGCATGGTGGACTGGGAGGTCAAGAGCTGGGACAAAAGAACAGGCCGAGTAGATGGAATGGTTGCGAACTAAAGCAGACTCACAGGGTGTAGCACTGCTAGGGAAGATAGCGAAAAGGTGGGCAGCACAGAGACGAGAGGTCGGAGTAAGGGAGGAACATTGCTGGAGGTCTGTGGAAGAAAGGAAGGCAACGGAAAGATGATCATGGGAGAGGAGGAAATATTCTGAAGGAACAGATACCTGTAGCAAGGAGTTGTTGAGGCGGAAAGGGAAGGGAATGATGTGGAAAAGGTTAAAGGTTATGGCAGAACGGAGAGGAATATGGACGACGACGTATGTAGTGAGAAGAGTGGCTTCGAGAACAGGATAATAATATTCAAGGGAGGAGTAAGGGAGGACTGGGGAGAGACCGAAGGTGGAGTGAGCCCATTCCAGGACAGAACGGAGAGCTGAGATAGGTACTAAGTCGGCAGTGACATGTCCATTGATAGCATCGACCAGGATACGTACCAAGGCAGAGACTTGAGACAAGAGAGAGTCAATGGCTAGTTGGAGAATATCCATGTTGAGGGTGAGGTAGAAGAAGAAAATGTGTCAATGAGCTCAGTGAATCTGGTACTTATGTATTGCAATTGCCAGGAGAGTGGGAGGAAAAGGTTATTGAGATACTCATTCGGGTTGTGTGTCCCCATGAGAGCCGTGAGATGGTTCTTGATTCCGTGGAGCTGGTGCGCGTAGGCAGGTAGGGCAATGGCTATGTCGGCCAGGGGCGCAAGATCATAGCGCAAGGAGACCTCGCCTCCTGAGCCGACCAAGGCCCCGGGACGTACTCCACCATCGTCCTGACCTGACCCAGACCCCAGGAGGGTCAGCACCGCCAGCAGGGAGATCGCTAACATCGTACCTAGAAAATCAGGGTAGAGTTAATGGGGGAGGTCGTGAAGAGGTTGATGGGCAGAGCGCAGTTTGGATCGATATTGATTGATTGATGAATGAGCAGGTGGAGATGGAGAGGAAGGAGACTGAGGGATAGGTGGAGACAAGGTAGACTGAGGGATGGGAGGAGGGGAAGAGGGGGCAGGAGGTTGTGTAAGTGACTCTTCCAACACGAGGCCACGGGGTGCTCGCTTTAAGTCATCGACGTGGACCCATCTGGTGTCCCTAGTGGACAGGTCCTGGAGGTGAAATTTGTTGCCTTGTTGAGTGAGGACGCGGTGGGGCCCTGTAAATTTGTCATCCAAATTAGAGGAACGCGTATGGGAATGAGCAAAGACAATATTGCCTACATTGATAGTGATAGGAGAGGCGGACTTATGTTGGCGCTGCAGCATGTCCTCCTGAGAGGAAGCCAAAGTGGATTGGACATACTGGTGGATTGTCTGGAAGTTGGCCAATTTTAGTTTAACATAATCATCCATGTTGTAGATGGGTTCTGGCTTTGAGGATAAGAGAGAGTATGGGAGGTCCTTGTCAAAACCAAAGAGGACGAAGAAGGGAGATTCAGCAATGGATGCATTGATGGAGCTATTGATGGAAGATGCCACTTGGGGAATCCAGTCATCCCAGGACGAACTGTGGGAGCCTAGATGTCTGAGGCACTCTAAGATTTTTCGGTTGTGGCGTTCTACAAGGCCATTGGAAGCAGGATGGTTAGGCACGACATTGCACTTACTGATATGAAAGTGGCGACAGATCTAATCGAGAAGGCTATTGTTGAACTCTGTACCGTTGTCAGTAAGAATGGTATGAGGGGTACTGAACGGGCAAATTACGTGATCTACAAGGGCACGTGCAACGCTCTTCGCGGTCTTGTCGGAGAGGGGAACGAGGACACAGTAGCGGGAGAAGTGGTCGACCGCTACGAACAAGTACTCAGCACCAGATTCTGTGAGAGGAAGTTTTAAGAGATCGATTGAGACAGTTTCCCATGGTCGTGATGGGATTGGGTATTGTAAGAGAGGTGCTGGTAAGTCGGTTGATCCTTTGTGGCGGTGGCAGGAGAGGCAAGAGTCACAGTGGGCATTGATATCGCGGCGCATGGTTGGCCAATAGTATTTGAGATGTGCTTGGCGCAAGCATCGGTCTTTACCTGGATGGGAAGCTTGAGGAGTATTATGAACAATATGAAGAACCTTTGGTATCAAGGCAGTGGGGACAACAAGTTGGCGTACTTCACGATTGGGCATATCTTTGCCTGTTAGCAGTGTTTTCCTGCACAAGAGATCATCATCTAGCATGAACTCATCTAGTGATACTGGCAGAGTAGGTAAAGGTCGAGGCATCGCCAGATTCTAGGAAATAAATGACTTTGGACCACATGGGGTCTTGGCGCTGAAAGTTTCGAACAACTTCTGACGTTAGTGTAGTATTTTCAGTTACTTCAGGCTGCAGTGATGTTATAGCTGCTGCTACGTGACGTGAGAGTGCGTCTGTGACTACATTCAACTTGCCTGGTACATATTGAAAAGTGGGATTAAAGTCCTGGATGATGACAGACCATCTAGCTAACCTACCTGTTAGGTTGCGATTCTTGAACAAATCACATAGTGGAAGGTGGTCTGTTTGGATATGCACTGGATAACCATAGACTATATCTCTGATATGTTTCAAGGACCAGATTACAGCTAGCACTTCGAGATCTGTGACACTGTAGTTACGTTCAGCGGTTGTAAGGGTGCGACTAGCATACGCTATTACGCGCTTCCTTGATGCTTCATTGAGTTGCATCAAAACGGCACCAAGTCCAGTGCCTGAGGCGTCTGTGCAGAGAAGGAAGGGTGTGGTATAATCAGGGAACGCTAAAACAGGGACATTTACAAGAGCTGTCTTTAGCTTTTGGAAAGCCTGTGACTGGTCGTTAGTCCAAACAAAGGGCACATTCTGCTTGAGTAAGTGGGTCAGAGGAGCGGCGATCTGTGCATAATCCCGGATAAAGCGACGATAATAGCCACTGAGGCCCAGGAAACTTCGTACAGCATCGGTAGTGGTAGGTTCTGGGAAGTTAATGATCGCCTTAGTTTTATCCTCATTAGTATGAATGCCTTGTGCATCTACGACATGGCCAAGGAATTTGATTTTCGCAGGAAGTCACATTTACTGAGATTGATTTTCAGGCCTGCGATCTGGAGGCGTTCAAAGACTTGCTGGAGTTTGGTAAAATGATCAGGGATGGATTTACTCACAACAATGATATCATCTAGGTAAGCAAAAAGAGAGTGTCCCATCATACCGCTGAAGACTGAATGGATAAGTCGCATGAACACGGAAGGAGCATTTCTCAGACCAAAAGGGAGTCTCTTAAACTGAAAATGTCCGGAAGGGGTGCTAAAGGCTGTGACTGGGCGAGAGGACTCTTCCATTTCGACCTGCCAGTACCCACTGAGGAGGTCTAAAGATGAAAAGACTACGTTATTTTCACCAAGGGATTCTAGCAAATCAGTGAGGATGGGTAACGGGAAACGGTCTGGAACAGTAACAGAATTGACCTTACGATAGTCGACTACTGGTCTAAAGTTGCCGTCCTTCTTTGGTACTAAGAAAAGTGGGTTATTCCATGGACTGACGGAGGGTTCAATAATGTCCTGGTCTAACATGTTCTATACCATTTGATCTGTCTGCTTTCTCTGGCTGTGAGGAAATCGATACGCTGGTATGTAAATCGGCTGAGTTCCTGGTAGTAGTTCAATCGTATGTTTGACAAGGTCTGTTCTACCCATCGGTTCACCGGGTAAGGCAACCACGTTTCTGTACGAGGTCAGAAGGTCGAGGAGTTGAGGCGCATTTTCTGGGAAATCTGTGCAAGTAAGATGTGAGAGCATATCGGGTGAATGCGTCAGCGCAGATCCCGTAGAGTTAATAGTACATACACCGATTGGCGTATCATCAGTCTGAATAGTAGGAATTGAGGAATCCTGGCACACCTTTACGGCCGCTGGGTATACTAGGAAGTCTCCAATCTTTACACCACTTTTAACTTTTTAGTGGAGCATTTGTGACATTGAGCAAGTACAGGTAGCATAAACTGTCCTCTAAGACTGTACACCACGCTGACTCATAAGTCAAGCCATTCACACAACACGTCTCAGGTAGGGTTAGTACATCCACTCCTTCTTTCGCACTGGCAACACAAACAGAGACTTTGGTGAACTCATGCGGTAACAAAATTGTGCACGTATTCGTTACTGCACGTTTCGTCTCTGCGTGTTGGAGAAGATCATTCAGACTGTGTGAGGTAGGTAACTGAACCATGTCTGAGTCAGCGAGAGTGTTGTCGGGAGAGGAGGTAAGAGCCATGTTCGAGGGCTGAGATGATGTATCAGGAGACATTGAGGAATTTATGTCCTTGCTCGCAGTCAGTAAAGGAATGATCTCCGTATTCTCAGGTGATGATAGTGGTGGTTTGGGCTGGGCTGGACTCTTTGGTAGTGATAGGGACAGAGGTAATTGAAGGACTGATTTGATCATAAGAACAGGATGGGGACATTCCATAGTGTAAACCGGGAATCCAGAAATGTCTATACTACCACAAGCAGGTAATAATGCAATGGAGTGTTGTGCCATGGTGGAGAAACCAATAAGGGCATCTGCGGGATACTGCAGGTCATTAGTGACATGAAATTCAATGGGGATAGGGGGCAAAGCTCTGTGGAGTTTGACTTCAAGGATGACTCTTCCCTTAACCTTAAACTCTGAGCCGTTGACACCACATAGGCGAATGTCTGGTGGTTCTAGGAAACTGACGTGGCTGTGATGGCGATGAATAATTTGTAAAGAATTTTCGGAGATGAGATTTACTATAGATCCTGTGTCCAAGAAGAATGACGTTGGTATGTCATGACTGCTGCCGAGAATGACTAAACCCGAGGATGTTATGGGACCTACATGGTGGATGGGGAGTTGGGTTTCTGGTTCTACGTGATATTGGTCCGATACGGGCGCGGCGCTTCCCCCGACTGTGGGCGGTTGAGGTAACGACATTCCTCAGTGGTGTGAGTCGTGCTTGATTTGTGGTATTTGCAGTGTGGACGACGTGAGCGGGAAGGTGTACGCTGTCTGGTTTGGGAGTGAGGACGTCTGTATGTACGGTCGCAACTGGATGCTCGATGTCCAGGATGACCACAGTACCAGCAAAGAATCGAAGATTGTGTGTTCCGTCGGGCGCTAGATTGATCACGACCTGTGGTAGGAGAGTGATGTGTGGCAGGTCTGCCGCGTGTGGTGTGACGGGAGTGAGATTGGTCTGGGGTAGTGGAGGTGTGACAGACTGAGGAGGCCAAGGGTTGGGTGGTGCCCTGACGCGTGTAGTTCGAACCTGTTCTTTCATGAATGGCTTTAGTGACCTGAATAATTTTATCTCCTGGATTGAAACCGATTTCCAAGGCTAGCTCTCGCTGTTTAGGAGTAAGCCAGTGAAGGAATCTGAGGTAACCAATTAAGTCAGCAAAGTTGGTGAGTGAAAGCATGGGAACGCCATTCTTGTCTTCTAACCATTTCGTGCCTACCAGTAATTGGAGCATCTCGCTACTAGTTGCTTTCATGGCGGCGGCAGCTTCGCGGAGCTTGGCATATTGCGCTGAGACGCGCAAGTCCTCATCTAGTTGGTTTAGGAGATTAATGAATCCCATGAGAGACGCGGTATTTGAATGCTGGCAACAAAGGCTGATGAGTTCCTTACGAAAATCAGCAAAGGTACGAATGCTATCAAAATGTCCTGCATGGATCGCGGATCTGATGTCTGATTTACCGTGGTGCAAGCGACCGAGGAGGTAAGCTACTTTGAGCGATTCCTCGGTAATTTGTCTATTGTTTATTTCTGTTTCGACTTCTCTGAGGAAATCATAGACAGACCAAGTTGGGTCCTGGCCGGTAAATTTGGGACGATTGGCATCGTCGAGATAGATAGACTGTGGAGGGTTGGCCATGGCTGGAAGTGTAGAAGTGGCGGCAGGAGAGGTGTGGGAGAGAGAGAAGGTAGTGGCAGTTAAGGGCGAGCAAGACGGGGTATGAAGGGAGGCAGGAGAGGGAAGGACAGGGGAAGGAGTAGAGGAAGAAGAAGGGAGTGTAGAGGCAGGAGTAGAGGAGGAGGTATCTGGATTTACGAGGGTAGGACGGGTAGTAAGTGATTCTGTGGGAAGTGAAACGGGAGTCTCAGGTACAGGGCGGTGGTACTCTTTGCCACTTCGTAAATGAGTGATTGTGTTAGAGTCGGCAGACGGGGTCTGAGCAGGTGATGCTTCCGGGTCGAGAGGGCTGGTGGTAAGCGGTTGACGTGGAAAGTATGACATTTAATGCGGCAATGGAAGATGAAAGGATGAAGATGGATACGTAGGTGGAAATGTATAAATAACAATGAGAGAATGGAATACACTAGGTGTGAAAATGAATGAAGGTGTGAGGATGGATGGTTTAAATAAAATGCGAAGGATGAGATGGAGTATAAATAACGTAGGTGAAGATGAAAACGGGGTAATGGAAGTGAGATGGAATATTTACAATTTACAATAACCAATCTGTAGAGAAAATCAAGGATAATCTCTATAGAAAGGAAAGATATACTATAGTTACACAGTAGAAAAGGGAGTGTCGAGATGGATGACGTGCAGGGTGGCTGGGCGTAGCCGGGCTGGGGCGGGGCGGGGCGGGGCGACGGGGCGGGGCGGGGCGGGGCGGCGGTGGAGAGACAGCTGGGCGGAGAGGAGAAGAGACGCCGCGATGAATCACCGGCAGGGAGTGGCGGTCTTAGGAGGCTCCATAATGCAGACCAGATGCGGGCGACGGCGGAGGCCGGTGGTGGGTGGTGAGGGCAGATGTCGGCGCAAGGCAGGTGTAGAGCTGGTGAGTTGCAAATGCAGAGAATGGTGGTGGGCAGACAGTGGGCAGACAGTGATAAGTGGCACCGTGGGGGCAGGAGCTATGATGAGCTCGGAACAGGTGCTGGGAACAGGTGCAACAGGTGCGTAGGTCGGTGACGGCGACACGTGCGGTCAGGAACAAGGCGTATGGGTGCGGTTGTTTGAAAGGTGAGCACTGGTGAGAAAAATTGTACACTCGAAAAGCACAGCCAAGGTATAGAGGCACGGAGGAGGGGCGAGGCTGGCAGATGCGAGACATCGTGTATCTTGTTGTAGCACGAAAAATCCAAGGAGGCGGTCAGAATCTGATGGTTCGAAACACCGCTGCTACCAAATGTAACTTGCAATACTTTGGTGATAGAAACTCCGTGTACAAACAGCTAGATAAGGAGTTTAATACAAGCTCACAGTAAAATAGTCTGCCCGGCTAGGCTGTCTGCTATCAACTGATGCAATAACGCCGTCTTCAGGCGTGGGAAAGTGTGCTGACCTAGCAAGATTAGTGGGGGCATGTATGCATTGGGGGGTGACATATATACATCGGGGGTAGACATATTGTGGAGGGGGTACACATGGCATCTGGCAATGAATGAAAATAAATATATATATATATATATATATATATATATATATATATATATATATATACAGGGTGATTCACAAGTTTTCCCGGAAACTCTGGGAAATGCAAGCTTATGCAATTCTAAGCATAAAATACTCTATAAGTGTAGGTGCTTAATGTAATGGTTTATGAGTGGGGAAATTTTCAAATCTGACAGACATGTCAGCTGGAGATGGCCGGGCTGGCGGCAACCTTGCTGTGGTGCCAAGTTACTCAGTTTTCTTTTAAATTTTACACATTGTTCTCGTTCTGAATTTAACTGTTCTTTCATTAACCCGAGGCATCCCATCGACGTATGGGTACGTTGCAATATTTGGCACAGCTAGTCCCGTCAATGTACTGGTACGTTGCGCAATTGCAAGGTTCATAATTTGCACAATTTTCAATTTTCACGTGTGATTTTTCATACGTATACACGGGACACTTTCCTCTATTCCTCTACAAGATGCTAGGCAGGGACAATCCCTTACACCGCATAACCTCCCCCCCCCCGCACTCCATTGTCTCGGCAATTCATCTGTTACCAATGACCTCACCAATAAAGACATTCAGAGCCAGAGTGATTCCCCAGTCGATGACAATGTGGAGGACAAAGTTTACATAGCATTAGAGGAAGAAACAGTCAGAAATGATGATCAGATAATGTCGCCAAAAAAGGTCAGGTATGTTGATGAGTTAGTGAGTGAAACAATGCATATAATGCCTATATTACTGTTTGAAAACCAATATACTCTCATACTACATATAAATTCGTACCAAATAAATAAATAAATACCGTTTATGAGTGGTGTGGAATACTTACCCTCCCATAGAACTCGTTTTCTTTGGAGCCAGCCTGATAGAAAACCCAGTAAGGGTAAGGAGGTACTGCTACCTGTATCGAGTATTTTAAACCTCAGGTGAGCGATTTCTCTATGAATTTTCGATGTTTCTCACCAAAAGCGGAGGTTTTAGCCAAAAAAATAATAATTCCAAAATAGCTCGGGATTGGGGGGCGTCGGAGGTGTGAAATAGCTCGGGAGGTGATGGGTTAATCGTCAGGTAAGTAATTGATCTACATAGAAAAGTGTGTCACTTTAGAGTGATAAATAAAGCTACTATTAAATGAGTAAACATGGCATACCAGTCATATGAGATGAGGTACCTCAGAGCTCAAACCGACAGTTCCCGCGCCAAGGGCTAGGCAAGTGTAGAAGAGCTGTTTATTCCAGGGACGGTTTCACCCACATTTCATTACAATACCATTCACTTTTACAAACGTGGAGTATGCAGATATGGTTTTTCTCTATGGGTTCTGCAATGGCAACGCTGCTGCATCAGCAGGAGAATACAGACGGAAATATTCAAACAGAAGGAGCCCAGATGCAAAAGTGTTTTACCACATCTACCAGCATCTCCAAGACAAAGGTTGCTTTCCTGGAGTTGGAGCCACAGGTGAACACATGGAGAGGCAAGATGAGGTACGACGCATAGTAGAAATGGTACATCACAGCCCTAGCATCAGTACAAGAAGAATTTCATCCCGACTTAGTGTTCCACAAGTGAAGGTATGGAGAACATTAAAGAGGGAAGGTCTGCACCCATATTACATACAACAAGTTCAGCATCTACAACCTGGGGATTCTGCTCAACAACTGGATTTCTGTACTTGGCTAGTAGATCATCCTCAGCTGTGCAAATACGTTTTATACACTGATGAAGCCATATTTACCCACAGTGGATCACATAATACTCGTAATGCACATTGGTGGTCGAAAGAAAATCCCAAGGAAACAGTTGAATGAAACTTTCATCACTGATTTTCAGTTAATGTGTGGTGTGGAATGATTGACAACCAGCTGACTGGACCTCATATCTTTGAAGGGAGGCTTACAGGAGATGTCTACATTAATTTCCTAAGAAATGACCCTCCCTTGTTACTTGAGGATGTGCCTGTGAAGACACAGTGACGTATCATTTTTCAACAAGATGGGGTGCCTCCACACTACAGCAGACAAGTGACTGAATACCTCAATCAGGAATTCTCAGATCGATAGATAGGCCGTGGAGGACCTCACCTATGGCCCACAAGATCCCAAGATTTAACACCACTGGATTTTCACCTCTGGGGACACATGAAGTCACTGGCATACGAGAAAAAGATAAACAGCAGAGAACTCCTCCATCAAATCAAGGAAACAGCACAAATTATTAGGAACAACCCAGCAGTTCTGAGGAAGGCTATGCAGTCTGTGTTGGATCGTGCAAGGAAGTGCATAGCAGCTGATGGCGGTCACTTTGAACATCATTAATTTTGTAAGTTTGTTCAACTGTATTCATTTATTATCAACATCGCAGAACTCTCAGAGAGGATTAGGCCTCCTGGGGAAACCTCTATAAAAAAAATAAAAAAAAACGCGCATAGACTTTTACCTCTTGTGTGGTGTGGAAAAAAAGTCAAAACTAGAGAAAAATTTCTCTGCAGTAACAGTTGTGTGTAGCGGTTAGGCTGGTGTGACAGGTGTACAGTACCTCAGTGTCTCACCACTGCCTCTCGTCGTCACTCGGCTGGTCCACTTACACACTGTGATACGTGATGATTAATGAAAGAACAGTTTAATTCAGAATGAGAACAACGTGTAAAATTTAAAAGAAAACTGAGTAACTTGGCAACACAGCAAGGTTGCCGCCAGCCCGGCCGTCTCCCGCTGACACGTCTGTCAGATTTGAAAATTTCCCCACTTGTAAACCATTACATTAAGCACCTACACTTATAGAGTATTGTATGCTTAGAATTGCATAAGCTTGCATTTCCCTGAGTTTCCGGAAAAACTCGTGAAACATCATATATATATATATATATATATATATATATCATCCAGTTCTATATTGCCCCATGAGGAGTGTATTAGCCTAGGGCTAGGCAGATTGATCCTGACATTTAAGATGAGAGTCAGCACCCTTATTCGTCCGAGTGGCATTACGTGAACAATATACCCCAACCACCCCTTGGATATAAACCTACACAGGCTCAATCCTATTAGAACGCCTTAATTACCAACTAAACCTCCAGGTGCCATAATTTGGTTATATGGTTACCACCCAACGTAGTAAATGGTATCCTGGTGTACAGGAAACCATTTGGCTTGTCACCCAGTGTAGAATTACCCATAGGAAGAAGGCAGAGGAAAGAATGAAGGAAAGAAAGACTGAATAGGGAGCGTAAACCCACCTATAGGCGGAAGGAAGTGGAAAGAATGATGGAAAGAAAGATAAGAGGAAGGATGGAAGAAAGGAAAGGAAAGACAGTCAAAGCAGCACTACATCGAGTGAGTGGATATATATATATATATATATATATATATATATATATATATATATATATATATATATATATATATATATGTATGTATGTGTGTGTGTGTGTGTGTGGTAGGTGAGGGCGCTCACCATCCACGCGCTTGATGTAGTGCTGCTCTCAGGTGTCTGCCCTCTCCTCTCCTCCATCCTTCTTTTCTTTCATCCTCTTCTGTTTTTCTTTCCCTTATTCTTTCCTCGTCCTTCTGCCTCTGGGTGACTTTATGCTTCCTCTTCTGTCTTTCTTTCCTTCATTCTTTCCTCTTCCTTCTGACTGTGGGTGACTCTGCACTGAGTGACAAGCCTAATGGTTTCCTGTACACCAGGAAACCATTTACTGCACTGGGTGGTAACTGTATAACCAAATTTTGGCGCCTGGTGGTTTAGTGGGTAATAACGGCGCTCCAATCGAATTGAGCCAGTAAAGGTTTACATCCAAGGGTAGGTTGGGGTTTATTGCTCACGTAATGCCACGCTGGGATGAGTGAGGCTGGTCACTCTCATCTTAAATGTCAGGACCAACTTGCCTAGCCCTGGACTCCTACTCTCCTATTGGGGCAACGTGGGATTGGATGATGGAAGGATGGATGTGTGTGTGTGTGTGTGTGTGTGTGTATCATCTGCACACAACAATACAGGAAGTTTCCAATTGCTGCCTTCTCTTTTAGGGCCGCTCCAGCATCCACTGCTCTCCGTTATATCTTTTCTATAACCTCATGCATATTCAGATTGAACAGAAACTGGGACATTACATATCCCTGTTTCAGTCCAACATTCAGATAGAAAACTTCAGTCAGTTCGCTATCCAAACACACTGCAGCCTTAGCACCCTCATTCATGATCTTCACGACATTCAACAATTTTCCATTTACTCCAAATATTCTTAGCAGCCGTGGCTGAGTGGGTTAGAGAGCTCTGCTCTAACTGAAGGGTGTGCTGTTCGGATGCTGTTATATACCGCCTTCAGATTCACCATATTTTAGCCATGCATCTTTTAACACCTTGCAAGCAAAGATTAAGATGAGTGAGCATTATAAAGGCTGTGTAGTCATTGGTGACTTTAATGCAAGATTTGGGAATGATGTTCGTGAGCTACCAGTCCGCATAGATATGCCACATTTCTCATACCCCGATATACCAGACCCTGTGCTAGTGGCAAACGATAATGCTAATGCTATTCTCGGCATATGTGTGGAAGAAAAGATGGTAATATTGAATAACTTAAAGAGTGGTGATCACTGTTTTCCAAGTAACCTTACCTACCGCCAGGGCGGGCATTGGGTGTCTGAACTGGATGTCTGCCTTACCTCCTGCAGCCTTGTATGGGACATTTCTTATTACAAAGTTGATAATGATTTACTGTTACCATCAGCCCATGCACCAATATCGATTTCGGTACTCACTCCATCTGTTGATATAAAGCATCTTGTTTATCATGCAGTTTGCTTGGGGGACCATGCTGTGCTACACAATAAGGTTCGGCGAGGGAGGATAAGTAAACCAGTTAAATTTGATTCTGCTGATCAAGACAAATTCATGCAAGTAATATTACAGCATGAGCCGGCCGGGCTGGATGATGATATTGATGTCAGAGTTGACAGCATGTGCCCCACCTTGCGCGATTTTGCCTTTGTAAGTCGGACTCACCTGTGTGAGCCTTATAGGGACAAGTTTGTGAACAGGTGGGAGTGTCTATTGGAAAATAATGATGAAGCAAAGGTGTGGCGCACCATTAAGTGGAATGGGGAGTTTAGTGAAAATCGGTCTCAGATTACTGCATCCCCATCTGATGACGAATTTACAGAGCACTTTGATGAATTTCTTAATCCGGGTAATAGGGAAGATTTTGTTTATAATTCATTTTGCAACAAGACCCCATAACATCTCACGAGGTATCGGAGCAAATAAAGAAG
Organism: Coenobita brevimanus; assembly: GCF_032717465.1. NCBI lineage: Eukaryota > Metazoa > Arthropoda > Malacostraca > Decapoda > Coenobitidae > Coenobita > Coenobita brevimanus. The sequence continues at coordinate 21,220,324 of NC_137048.1, forward strand.
CTCAAAAGCAATAAAGCATGTGGTCTCGATGGTATCCCACCTAATTTGCTTAACCCACCACGTCCCGTTGATGTATATATACGTCCACACGTTTTGTCACTGTCAGTCCCGTTGACGTATATAAACGCGCATCAATTGCAAGGTCCCTAATTTGCACAATTTTCAATTTCCGCGTATGATTTTTGGTACATATTCATGGGACACCTTCCTCTACAAGATGCCAGGCAGGGACAATGCCTTACCCCTGCATGACCTCCCCCCCCCCACACGCCATTGTCTCGGCAATTCACCTGTTACCAGTGACCTGGCCAGTAAAGACACGTCGTGCCACGGTATGAAATTCAGGGCCAGAGTGATTCCCCAATCGATGACAATGTATTTACGTAGCATTAGAGGAAGAAACAGTCAGAAATGATGATCAGGTAATGTCGCCAAAAAAGGTCAGGTATGTTGATGTGTTTGGTGAGTGAAACAATGCTTATATTGCCTATATTACTGCGTGAACACCAATATACTCTCGTACCACATATAAATTCGTACCAAATAAATAAATAAATACTGTTTATGAGTGGTGTGGAATAGTTACCCTCCCATAGAACTCATTTGCTTTGGAGTGAGCCTGATAGAAAACCCAGTAAGGTAAGGGGTACTGCTACCTCTATCGAGTATTTTAAACCCCAGGTGAGCGATTTCTCTATGAATTTTTGATGTTTCTCACCAAAAACGAAAGTTTGAGCCAAAATTTTTTTTTTTTACAAAATTGGTCGGGATTGGGGGGAGTCAGTGGTGGATAATCGGTCGAGATGGGGCAGGTTAAACTGTTGCCCCATGGATTTTGTATATCCATCCATCCATCCATTGCCAGACGCCATGTATCCCAAACGGGGTGGTCAAGGGCTTAGAGTTAATTGTTTTACAGGGAGGGGCACTAATCCTCCACCAACCCCACTTGACACGTAGGGATAATCACACCATTTAACTGCATATTCATGGCGGGCTTGTATCCCTCATCATGGGTGACTGCTAAACTCTTTACTCTTTTCAAAGGTGGATCGCCATCATTGGTTACAAACTTTCGAGGTATCAGTGTTGTAAATGGTCTGGTGAAATTGTATGATATGGTGCTGTTTAACAGACTTAATTTGTGGTTTAAAACTTTCAGGGAGCAGGCAGGTAGCTAGGAGGGAAGAGGGTGTATTGAGCATATAGTGACGCTTCATTTGTTAATCCAGGTGGCAATGAAGAAGAAATTTAGAGTGCTTATTACATATGTCGACTTTTCTAAAGCTTACGATAAGGTTAAGAGAAATGTGCTTTTTCTGTTTTGAAGAGACTGGGTTGTGGTATGACGATGCTTTTTGCTGTTATTGCTATGTACAGGGTGACCTACAGTATTATTAGTACAGCACCAATCAAAGCGTCAGTAGGAGTGCATCAGAGTGCCCCATCGTCATGCCTGCTATTTGTCCTTTATGTTAATGACAGGATAAGGTTAATAAAACAGAGCTGTGGCATGGATGCGTTTCTGCAGTGGCTTCATGTGCTGGTCCTGATGGATGACACCATCCTTCTGTCTACGTCAAGGTTAGGTATGATAAGAAAAGTTAGTTTACTTAATGAATGTTGTGTTTCACGTGGGATGGATGTTAACGTAAGAAAAACTAAGTTTATGGTACTGAACAGTGAGGAAGTGGATAGAGAGCCTATGATAGTGGATGGTGTGATGGTAGAGCACTGCAACTGGTTTATATACTTAGGCAGTCCGTTCACGCTGGTGGTTCTACATCCACGGCGATAAGAACCCATGCCCAGGGAGTAACATGCCATAGATTGAAATTTGTAGAGTTTGTAAATAAAAACAATGATATTCCATTTTATGTGAAAAAGAAGGTTTTTGACTATGCGTTAATGGCATCGATTATGTATGGCTCAGAGTCGTGGATGAACGGAGATGTTAAACCTGTAAAGAAACTGTATATGTGGTGTATTAAAAAAATATTGGGTGTTAGGAAAACCACTACCAATGATCTGTGTTTGCTGGGGTCAGATTTCCCCCCGTTTTATGCACTGGTTAGGGCGAGACAAGAAAATTTTTTGTAAAGATGTGGAGAGAGAGGAGAAATATAGATGGTGATCCATTATCTCATCTCATTGGAGTGACACTTGACTGTAACTGCAACACGTCACGTTATGTAAGAGACCTTATTGAGAATGAAGTGGATGATATACGAATTGGGGCCGATTCACACTACCCATTTTTGTTCCGACAGGCAGTCTCGCGGCTAGACGCTGTCAAGATTTCTTAATGCATTCTAATGTAACTGTTCACATGACCTGTCTAGCTGATGCCAGCAGCCGTCCGTCAGCCGACCAACACATCACGGATATCTTCTCGAGAAATCCTGACTGGCTAGCTGGCGACTTGACTCCGGCCTGATGGATTGGTGATGGTTCATGTGAACGAGGACACATTGCGGGCCCGTCCATTCCATGACTCACAGTTACCGCCTTGTCCATGTAGATAACACATACAGTTCACCGTTTGGCATCATAGACGAAAGGCTGATCGAACTTGAGCATTCTTATGATGAGTTGCTTGATATGACTAACAAGAAGTTCTGTGATAATCTGCATAAACATACGATATGGAGTGACTGGCGAGGATGTAAACAAACCAGGTGAGTGTCATTAATTTATTATACATGAAATTATAACTCATAATCTTTGCAGGTAAAATTCACAGTTTTTTCTAGCCTTAATACAGGATATGCTATATCACTCCCAAGGTAATGCTTCAGCAGGACTACTGAAACATTTTACCTCATCACATGCCAGTTCTTTATATAAGGTCCAGAATTCTCCCTCGAGCTTTTTCTTTTTAAGTGACTGGTGTACCCGTTACCTTTTCTTCTTTCCACGAATTTTTTCTTCCTCCTCTTCTAATATTAGAGCTATTGCGACCAAATTCCTTAGAGACCGACTGGCCATGATCCTCACACATCAATGAGCACACACTGACTGGCGATGCTGGATGGACCGGGAACGCGTCGTGTGATTTTTTTTTTTTTTTAACAGAACGGAGGAAGGAAAAACAAATGAATAAAAAAATAATCCATACACCAGATTACTGGTGTCCTCTGTTCATAAAATATTTGTAACAGTTAGACTTGAACAGCTGTGGGTTGAAATTTGGAGGGAAACAACTCTGGGGAAGCGAGTTCCAGAGAGATGCAGTTCGGGGAATGAAAGAATTTTGATAGGCAGAAATTCTGCAATATGGCTGAGTGACATTCCAGTCATGAGTGCTAGCAGATGCCCGAGTAGCTCGAGGGAAGGCATGGAGAGGTGGCACCATGGACGCAACTTCGTCTGAGCATTTGCCAAAAAAATATCTGTAAAATAATGCAAGGGAGGCAACATTCCTTCTTACTAGTAGGGTAGGTAGTTTATTTGTAATGGCAGGGTTGTTAATAATTCTAACAGCTTTGTTCTGAATTTTATCTAGTTGTTTTAATGCAACCTCTCCACATCCATTCCACAAGGGTGAGCAATATTCAAGCTGAGAGCGCACATGACTCTTATAAATTATAGCTAACTGCTCATCAGTGAAGAAGTTACGGACCCTGTACAATAATCCAAGTTTCTTTGAGGCGGTTTTAGCAAGTGATCTAACATGAGAGGTCCAGCTGAGGGCATTGTTAAGTTAGACGCCAAGAATTTCAATACTTTTGGAGATGGGAATATTAGTGGCACTGAAGGTAATGTACGAATCTGGCAATATCTGTCTATCAGCAAATTGTATATATTTAGTTTTACTTGCATTAAAAGAGACAAGGTTGTTTTGTCCCCATTCACTGATCGTAGATAGGTCTTGATTTATGTAGATGGCTGTACTGAGTTGAGAGGTAGAGACATTAGACTTTGTAAATGGGTGTCTGAGTGTGAATGAACTACTGTATGTAATGTTGAGTCATCTGCGTATGAATCGATGAGATTGCGGGTGACAGATAAGAGATCATTAATATGAATCAGGAATAGGGTTGGCGCCAGAACTGACCCCTGCGGCACGCCGGCGTTAATTGAGTGGAAATTGGAATATACATCATCTACTTTTACTCTTATTTTCCTGTCACTAAGATATGAGGAAATCAAAGGAACAAAAGACGTTAGTCCATAGCAAGGGAGTTTGGACAGCAGGGAATGGTGCCATGCTCTGTCGAAAGCTTTAGAAATATCAAGAGCTACTGCATGTGTTTCTCCATTTACTGTAGATCAATTGATTGATGGATGGTATGAGTTAGGAGATTGAGTATGTCAATGGTGGATCTTTCGTGGCGAAAACCATATTCTCTATCATTAATACACAACATTCTGAAGGCTTCAAGCCAGCGGACTGCCTGTCGGAATCAAAACGGGTCGTGTGAATCGGGCTTGGCGCATGACCAATTGAAAAAGTAAGTTAAAGCGTCTGCATCTTCCAGACACCAGATATATCACTTACTAAATCCCAGTCTTTCTGCCCACAAAATATATGAATTGAAAAGAGGAATTACGGAGCTGGAACGCATCTCTTGGTCACAGTTACGATTAAGTGCACATTCCCTTACAATAGAAGGGTGATGGGGTAGGCGGGGAAGAGGTGAGTTGCCGATAGAGGAACGCCTGTGTAATTGTGAAGATATACAGACTGAAAAGCATGTATTTGAACAGTGTCCCATGTCACAGAATCTACGTGGACATTTCAGTATTACAATTTTAGAAAATCTTATGGAAAAAAAATGATTACGGTGCTGTGTGTTCTTCTGTACATTCTATCTTGAGGCTGTATTCATAACTGCGGTTTTGTCAATGTGTTATGATTTTATTTCTTTCTCATTTTATTATTTTCCTTTTAGTGCACTTCTCAGGGTATAATTTGTTATTGCATTGTCTGTTTGTGATCGTTTCTGTGCATACCGATTGCCATATTGTTTTACTGTGTGTGGTTTGTATTAGTGCTGTTTTCTTCTGTTAATGTTTGCGTCTGCATTTGGACATTTTTTTGTTTTACTGTGCATGGTTATATTCTGTGGATGTATTTTTGTGGTCAATAAATATCTGTCTATCTATTTGCCTGTCTATCTGTCTATCTATCTATCTGAGGTTCGAGTCCACCCAAGGAAGGGCATCTGGTCAAAGTGCTACACGCTGCAAACCTAAGTCCTTTATTCAGGGAGAACGCCTTAGCCCATATAAAAAAAAGAGGACACGGCATAAAACTCCAAAAAAACAAACATACATACAAACACAAACACACACACACACACACTCAGAGAGAGAGAGAGAGAAAGAGAGAGAGAGAATTTCTCTCGCAGTTTCTTGTTCTCTTGTGTTTCTCATGATTGTTTTTTCCTTTTTATTGCTTCCCATTATTCATCTTCACCCTAATATCCCCACCTTTTCATTTTTTACCCTCTGCCTGACATAGTCAGAGGAGGGTGTTGTTATCACTGGGATCAATAGGTGTCCGTCCACAGAGCTGGGTGACAGGGCGGCTGGTCAGGCTAGAGATTTCGTTTCCTGGCCAGAACTCAGAAAGTATTCACTACAGAGTCATGAAATTTCACATAGTTATGTTTCTTATTGTAAACAGGTGCCTTTTGATAGGTAGAATGCTGTGCCTTAAGTAGTTTTATTTTTTTATGAAAAAAAATATTTTTTTTCCAGAGACTTCAATGCGACATGCACAAGAAATCTGAAGAGCCCAGGTTATGGGTTCTCCAGGCGTTCTCCTTACACCCACCTTTAATAGAAAAGACAAGTGCTCGTGGGCCCTTCGGGCCCCTCGCTTTGCTCCTGTGGAGGGCTCTCGCGCTTATGTGCTGTTCTAGTGTAACGTTGTCACTATCGGCCGCCAAGGCGACATAGAAGGTCCCATGATGGTCCACTTATGTGCTGTTCTAGTCTAACATTGTCACTTGGATTTTTTGCAGCTAATAAATTGATCGTGTTATTTGCAACTTCGAGAATGGAACCCAAGTTGTCCGATCGCAAGTCCGAAATACACACGCAGGCACATGGCTACTGCTAGCCCTATAGTATATCATAGTCCTACCTCTGGGCAAAAAATTCTACGGAGATCCTATGCCCGGCTCCGGAAGCAGCGTTTTTTTGTCAAAATGTGATCGCTTATTAAGTATAGTAAAAGCTTTTCAATCGTGATGGGACCAAGTTTTTTTTACATCAGCGATTTTTTTGCGATTTTTATGCCGATTTTGGTGCGATTTGAATGTGTAGTTTCGGCTGCCCAAAACACACACACACACAGACAGACAGACAGACACACACACACACACACACACACACACACACACACACACACACACACACACGGCTACTGCTATAGTATATTAGATTTGGGGTGGGGGAGGGCCGTTATTCGCTTAGGTGTGCTGGGAGGTGGGGGGGTATGTGATTGGTCAGTTGGAGGGTCGCAACAGCGTAGCGTTGCCTATGTTCTACCTTTAATCCCAAATCTCTCTCTCTCTCTCTCTCTCTCTCTCTCTCTCTCTCTCTCTCTCTGTCTCTCACCATGGTATGTATATATATACTTCGAGGGGCGTTCAAAAAGTTTTGGCAACAGGGTAATAAAAGCAAAATTGATAGAGATACACATTTATTGAAGTTCACACTCCTTCAACCTACTCTCCTCTAAGGTTTACACACTTCTGGAGCCGTGTCATCCACTTAACAAAGCACTCCAAGTACTCAGAAACAGGTATACTCTTCAGTTCTGAATTTATCCTCCTGGCAAGGTCCTGTTCCCTTCGAAAATGGATCCCAGCAAGTTTTTATGACAACTTAGGGAATAGCCAAAAGCCACACGGTGCCGTCCTGACCTGGCACTGTGTGACTTTTGCTATTCCCTAAGTTGTCAGAAAAACTTGCTGGGATTCATTTTCGAAGGGAACAGGACCTTCCCAGGAGGATGAATTCAGAACTGAAGAGTATACCTGTTTCTGAGTACTTGGAGTGCTTTGTTACGTGGATGACACGGCTCCAGAAGTGTGTAAACCTTAGAGAAGAGTATGTTGAAGGGGTGTGAACTTCAACAAATATGTATCTCTTAATTTTCCTTTTATTACCCTGTTGCCAAAACTTTTTGAACGCCCCTAGTGTATATACATCATATATATATATATATATATATATATATATATATATATATATATATACATAATATATATATATATATATATATATATATATATATATTGTCATCATTCTTTCTACTTTTCATTATCCCCCCCCCCTTTTTTTTTCTCATCGTTGTGTTCCACTCTCCCTCCTTTCACTCTTCTCTTCCAGCATTGTTCCCTTCGCCTCCTCTCTCCCTCTTTCCCCTTTCTCGACTGCACCTTCTTGCTTCTCTCACTTATCCAACAACCTATCTCCCACGTGACTCAATCTTCCAAGACGTCCCTCCGGAAAGCCAAGGGCACTCTTACCAGCTCCTCAGTCCTGGGCCCTTCTCTCCTCACTGCGCTTCAGTCCTGCTCCTTTCCCTCGAAATTCAGTCATGTTCCATTCCCTTGTAATTCGTTTCTCTTCTGCTCCTTTGTAATTCAGTCCTGTTCCATTCTCTCCTAATTCAGTCTCAATATGTTTCATGATACTTTAGTCCTGTTCCACTCCCTCGTAATACAGTCCTTTTCCACTCCCTCGTAATACAGTCCTGTTCCATTCCCTCGTAATTTAGTCCTTTTTCATTCCCTCGTTATTCAGTCCTGTTCCATTCCCTCGTTATTTAGTTCTGTTCCCTTACCTCTAAATTCAGTCCTGTTCCGTTCCCTTATAATTCAGTCCTTTTCCGTTCCTGTACTGTTTCTTGTTCCGTTCCTTCTAAAACCAGTAATTTCCCCTTGCCATTCAGTGCTGTTCCGTTCTCTCTTACGAGTAATTCGGTCCTGTGCTGTTCTCTCGAAATTCAGCCCTGTTCCGTTCCCTTGTACTTCGGTCCTGTGCCGTTCCCCATGAAGTCAGTCGTGCCCCTTTCCCCTCTAATTCAGTCCTGTGCCATTTCTTCATCACGGCGTTTGTCTTACCCTTGTCTCTGCACTTCAGTCCTGTACCGTTCCTTCCTCACTGTGCATCAGTCCACTGCAGTTCACTCGTCACTGCGCTTATTCAGTGCCGTTCCTCTGTCACTGTACTTCAGTCTGGTGGCGTTCCCTCGTCACTTCTGTTCTGTAAAACATGCTGGCTTTTTAACAGCGACACAACGTTCTTTCGCATTTTACCAAACCGCGAGTTTTGTGATGTCTGCAACAAATTTATAACACGTTTGCATCTAACCTGAGCTGGATTCCTAATCCCTTTCTGATCAACTTAAGGCCAGTGTAATCATATTCGTGGAGTGTTTGATTAGTTAACATGGTGACTCGTTCCTGCTTCATAACTGAGGCTATAATGCATTAACAAATTTATTTGGAACATATATTGTTAAAATACATAAATGAATGAATGCCAAAGCACGGAGAAAATTAATTTCAGCCAGAAATAGTTAACATTCCATAATTATTATATCAGTTTCTCTTCCTGTACCAACCATCTAAATAAAATGGAGCAGTAAATAGAACGAAAAACACCCTTGCACGTATTCTCACCGAACTGAAAAAAAAAAAATCACTCCTCTCTAATTGCACTTATATGCAAAGACGGAGAATTCAACAGATAGCTGAATCGTGCCACATGCTATGTCCATTCAACACATTTCTAAAGGTTAAAAAACTTGCGCAGTATTTGAAAATTTCAAAACTCATACAGTCATCACCCCTTTTTCGAGCTAAGTAAAATAGCCCTGTGCTAGAAACTGACAGTATATGGTACTCACATAACTTATGAGGTCACTGTCAAAGGTGACTAAATAAAATATATACAGGATATACTATTATATATATATATATATATATATATATATATATATATATATATATATATATATAATATATATATATATATATATATATATATATATATATATATATCGATAGATAGAGAAATAGGTAGATGGATAGATATAGAGAGATAGGTAGATGGACAGATATAGATAGATGTATATATATATATATATACAGTATACATATATATATATATATATATATATATATATATATATATATAATCTCATCTCATCAGCCGTTTGAGTGTCCACTGCAGGACCGGCCTATCCCAACCGAAGTGGGGACGATACAGCCAATGTATCTCTACCAAGTGGCTTAGGCTGTCTGGTAGAGATTGCATGTTGGGTGAGATGTGCTTGTAAGTGTAATTGTAGTGTTGGAGTGGCTTTGGAAGTGTGTGTAGTCTGTGAACCAAGTGTAATCGGCCAGCACAAGCCGATCGGGTGCAAGCATGCTTTACAGTATGCGACACTGGTTCAACCACAGCACCCCTTGTGTCCGCCAATGCTGTATGTGGCCAGAAGAACGCTCCCAAAGTTTATTACCCTGGCGGGGCGCGAACCCTCGTTCTTCAGTGTACGAAAACCCACACTTTACCACTGTACCACAGAGGCATTTATATATATATATATATATATATATATATATATATATATATATATATATATATATATATATATATATATATATATATTCATCATTCATTCATTGCCAGACGCCATGTATCCCAAACGGGGTGGCCAAGGGCTTAGGGTTAATTGTTTTATAGGGAGGGGCACTAATCCTCCACCAACCCCACTTGACACGTAGGGATGCCAACAGCATCTGGTGTTCCCAGGCGGTCACCCATCTAAGTACTAACCAGACCCAACATTGCTTTATATATATATATATATATATATATATATATACATACATACATATTGGTGTATCTATATATGGAAGGAGTAGACTGTAGCACCAGTTGAACAGGGCAGTACTCCCGAGGTGGATGGCAAGCTGGTGATAGGGAGAGCTGGGGCTTCCGTTTCACCAGCCCTCACGACTTGATCCTGACCATCTCCCTTTGCGGGACATATTCAGTGCATTCATTTACACAGAGAGTAGGCCAGCATACTCTCTTAATACCCCTACCTTCGACTGTCTACACCACACTACATGCACATAAGATATCGCACCCTCTATTCCCACTCCCTTTAGCAATGGCCTCTGCAGTATTACTGTCAAACGAGGTGGTACCTCGGATTACCACCACCGGCAGGGTTGGGCTGGTGGCACAGGGTCCTCACGGTCACCATCAAGCTACTGTGCTGGCAGCAACTGGTGCAGTTTCCAGTCATGCTCGTCAGTGGAGAAGCGAAGGTGCAGCCTAATATTTTACCAATATCTGTGGCCTTAGCACCAACCTAAATTCAGTTCATTTTTTCCTACAGTCCATATCCCCTCTGGCCCTATTCCTCACAGAACCACAAATCTCACCCTCTACAGAAATATCCCCATTTTGTTTTCCTGGCTACCATCTTACAAATTTCCATAACAAGGGCTACATCTGTTGTATCAAATCTCAATATGCAATTGACACTATTTTAAATTTCACTTCATCCAGTTTTGATTACTCATTGTACAACCTAAGTTGTCTATTTACTGCCAAATATATCTGTGTAGTCTACAATACCCCCAGTGCTTCTCCAGAAGCCTGTGTATTTGACTCCATATCCACATAGTTAAGTAGCTTTAACCTTGCCCCCAGCACTGAAATTACCATTCCAGGTGATTTTAATGTACATAACGCTGAATGGTTATTGCATTCTGGCAGGACTGACGATGCTGGTCTAGAGTGCGAGCTGTTTGCAGAACTGTTTAATCTCACGCAACTGGTAAAGCAACCAACCAGAATACCAGATAACCCTGACCATAATGCCCGTCTCTTGGATCTATTCCTGAAGAATAATCCAGATCATTACAGGATAGAGGTACTGTCACCACTTGGATCTTCTGACCACAATCTCATCAAAGCCTTAATAGTTAGTCCTCACAAACCTCCCCGTTGTGAACCTGTCAGGGTGACCTGATGGCATTTTGACAGGGCAGACTGGGATGGATTTAGAAATTATCTTGCTGACATTCCACGGCTTTCTTCCATAGTGACGCCAGTTCTATCCAGTCCCACAATTGCGACTTAATACTAGCTGGTATGGACTTATTCATTCCAAGTCAGCAGTTCACTAAATGATCGAACACTCCAAAATGGTTTTATAGGAACTGTGCCAGAGCAACATCCCAAAAGTCATTAGCATATAACTCTTACTTAAAATCAGAAACACTTGAATCACTCACAATTTAAAATTGCAAGAAACCATGCAAAAGCTGTAATAAATCTCGCCAAATAAACTTTCTTCAAAATCAAGCATCAGAACTACTTAACAACCCGAATGACAATAGAATATTCTGGTCAACTATCAATTCTTTCAAAAATAACTCTAACATGACATCATCCACTCCCCCACTAAAATCTTCAGATGGTAACATTACAAATGACCCGCGTGGGAAAGCAGATATCTTTGCTAGTACATTTGCCAGAAATTCTACCATAGACGATACCAGCCAGAATGTCCCAGTACTGGAACTTGATTCTCCCGAAATTGTTCCACTTAAAATTCAGGCAAGGCACGTAAAATCCATCCTAGACAATTTACCTACCAGCAAAGCTCCAGGACCAGACGCAATTCCTCCAATTGTTCTGAAAAAGTGTTCCCCAAAGCTTGCCTCTGTTCTAGCTAAATTATCCACACTATGCATATGTACTTCTTCATTCCCTAATTCATGGAAAGAAGCCAATATTCACCCATTTCTAAAGAAAGGAAGTTCCTCTGACCCCTCTGATTACAGACCAATAGCTATTACATCTTCTCTTCATAAAGTACTTGAAATTTGAATTAATAAGCACAGAGTTAAACATCTTGAATCCAACTACTTAATTAGTAATAGACAATATGGTTTTCGCCACGAAAGATCCAACATTGACATACTCAATCTCCTGAATCATACCATTCATCAATCAAACGACCTACATGGAGAAACTCATGCAGTAGCCCTTGATATTTCTAAAGCTTTCGACAGAGTATGGCATCGTTCCCAGGTGTCCAAACTCCCTTGTTAAGGACTAACGTCTTTTGTTCCTCTGCTTTCCTCATATCTCAGCGACTGAAAATAAGGGTAAGACTAGATGTTGTATATTCCAATTTCCACTCAATTAACGCCGGCGTGCCACAGGCATCAGTTCCAGCGCCAACCCTGTTCCTGGTTCATATTAATGATCTCATACCTGTCACCCACAACTATCATATGCATATGACTCAACACTTCATAGTTCATTCACACTCAGGCCCCATTTACAAAGTCTAATTTCTCTAACTCTCAACTCAGTACAGCCATCACCATAAATCAAGACTTATCTACGATCAATGAATGGAGACAAAACGACCTTGTTGGGCTGGACCTCTCATGTCAGATCACTTGCAAAAACTGCCTCAGAGAAATTTAGATTATTGTACAGAATCCGTAACTTCTTCACTGACGAGCAGTTAGCTATAATTTACAAGAGTCATGTGCGGTCTCAGCTTGAATATTGCTCACCCTTGTGGAGTGGATGTGGGGAGGTTGCATTAAAACAACTAGACAAAATTCAGAACAAAGCTGTTGGAATTATTAATAACTGAGCTGTTATAAGTAAACTACCTTCCCTATAAGGAAAAAGGAAGGTTGCCTCAATTGGATTATTTTACAGGTATATTTATAGCAAATGCTCAGACGAAGTTGCGTACATTGTGCCACCTTTCCATGCATTCCCTCGTGCTACACAGGCATCTGGCAGCACTCATGACCGAAACATCACTAAGCCATATTGCAGAACTTCTGCCTATCAGAATTCTTTCATTCCCTGAACTGCATCTTTATGAAACTCGTTTCTCCAGAGTTGTTTCCCTCCAAACTTCAACCAACAGCAGTTCAAGTCCAACTGTTACAGATATTTTATGAATGAAGGACACCAGTAATCTGGTGTATGGATTATTTTTTTTTTTTCACTCATTTGTTTTTCCTCCTTCTTTTTTGTTATTTAATATATATATATATATATATATATATATATATATATATATATATATATATATATATATATATATATATATATATATATATATGTACTTATTTATTTATCAATAGATTGATAGATAGGTAGATGGACAGATATAGATATACAGTAGTTAGACAGACAGATATTGATATATAATTAGATTGATAGATATAGTTATGAATATATGTATTTATTTATTTTTTTAATCGATAAATAGGTAGATAGGTAGATTGACAGATACAGATATAGTTAGACAGATACAGACATATATATATATATATATATATATATATATATATATATATATATATACTAAAACAAAAATTTTCTTCTTAAATGATTGTTATGAAGTAGGAATGGCAAAAGTGCACTGATAAGAGATGGAAAAAAAAAAAAAAAATAGAAACAAGAGCATTCCATCAGCTACAAATACATGATTGTGGCTAAGGTGTGGAAAGTACTAATTGGTATAGGTCTCCAAATCTGCAAAGGGCAGAACTGCTGTGATAAGAGGTGAAAAATAGCAAAAAAATATATATATATATATAAGAGAACATTTAGGATGGGAAGAGATTTGGAGACCTGGACCCATTACGACATTCCACTAGCTACAGGTTTGTAGTTAAAGTGTGGAATGTCGTAATGGGTATAGGTCTCCAAATCTCCTCCCACCCTGTATGTTCTCTTGTTTCTTTGCTTTTTTCATCTCTTATCTCAGCAGTTTTGTCCTTTGCAGATTTGGAGACCTATACCCATTAATACATTACACACCTTAGCCACAGACTTGAATTTGTAGCTGGTGGAATACTCTTTTTTCTGTTTTATTTTTTTTCATCTCATATCTGTACGCTTTTGCCATTCATACTTCTTAACAATCATTTTAGAGAAAAAAATATATATGTTCTAGTTCCTGATATTTCTGTGGAAGTATAATTATTCAAAAAGAATAGTTAGATTTGGATTGTTACTTGCATAGCATACTAAAGTACTAAAACGAGGGTGCCTTCCCGTGAAAATGAAGTGTTTTGGTACGTTCTTTAACTGTAGGCGAGCTATGGCTAACCAATATTGCTAAAAATGACATACTCACGGGTGACCACGATGCAGTTTTCAGGCCGTAATATGCGAACATTAGCCAGAATGCTTTTTGAAACATGAGAGAAACATCTACACTTGATAAGCAGCTTTTTGGTGTATAGCACACTCGCGTATGCCTTTTTATTTTGGAGTTATGGCTGCTGAAGTAGAAAGAAGGAAAGAAAACGGACAAAATCGATATTTTGCGGTTCGATTTTAAAACTCCTACGGAGGTTAGAAAGACTCTGCGAGTAGTGTTGCACTTGAATAGCGAAGGCCTTTTAGTTCATAAGCTTAGATCTGGGTTTTGAAACCATTTTCGCGAAAATGCTCCTATACCCTATAGGACGGAACGGTAGTTTGAACAAGCGCCATTCCTGCTTTCGGAGTGCTACTGCACTCCATGAGATATAGATAGATAGATAGATAGACAGATAGATATAGATAATAAATAGATAGATAGATATAGATATAGATAGATAAATAGATAGATATTGATAGATATAGATAGACAGATAGATAAACATTGCAGTAGGTGGGAATGGAATGGAATGGAATATGAAGTTTAGGCCAAAGGCCAAGCACTGGGACCTGAGAGGTCATTCAGCGCTTTGATGAGTGAGATATGAAAGATGATAGTTTAACCCCTTAACCGCGGGGCGTCACTTTCGTGACGCTCGGCCACAATGGATCAAACCACGGGGCGTCACTTTTGTGATTCTGTGTTATTTTGAATTATCCCGGGCTCTCAAATGGTGGCTTGTATCATCTATCAGTACTGCCAATGTCCAACACTAGTCAGCACTCCAAATCTCATCTGTATTCCCATCCATTGTTGACAATTTAGCGATTTTACCCCCTTCGTGACTCCCCTCCCTACCTGCCCTCCATTACCCTGTCCTCTCACCTCCCACGCCGCACTGCAGTATGCAAATTTCCCCCGGATTTTTCCACAAATTTCATCCATTGAAATAAGCCCTATGCCCTATACTTATACAAAATAATATATACCAAAAAAAAAAAACAGGTAAGTGATAGTGTTATACACCAGAAATTGGCTAATTATCACCTGACAAAACCTCACGTGCATTCATTCGCTACATTACCACAGTAATTTCCCCTTTGAATTATGCCTTGTAATCGATGTCTGTAATAAAAATATATATCAGAAAGGAAGGGAGAATCCTAATTGACATTTACATTCACCTGGAACTACCTATTTCTTTATGTATTGCCGAGATTTTCTACCCATAAAAAATTAGCGTGTAAGTTAGCAGCAGTCAGCCTAAAGTGTCACTGTCAACCCTTCCCTTCTCAGATAAGCCACGGCATTTAGTTCCTTGTCCTCCACTGTAGAAAAACGATGTCGCACTCGCGCCTCGCCATTCCTGCCGCTTCTGCGCCCATTGCAAAGGGCCCCGTGACCTCTACTCCTAAGAAAAGTAGTGAGGCAAGCAGGAAAGGCCTTAGTGACTGCAGTGGCATGTGAACTGGCAGAATTGTCCTTGGTTATGATGGACAGTGACTTTGACGATTCGGGTGAATCTTGTGATGAGCCGGTTGAGGTTATCGTGCCAGAAACAGCAACAACGAGTGCTACAGTGTCTGAATTAGTGTCTAGCTCCAAGGGAAAGGAGCCTTTAGTGCAGCAAGGACAGGAATTTGGGAAGGGAGTGAAAAGGTGGCGTGTTAGCCCCAGAACAATGCCCCCACATGACCCAGCCCGCCATGAGTCACGAGTGCATTCACCTCCCCGTTCCCCAAGCCCCACTTTACTCATTTCTTCATCATCGTCGACTGAGTTATCTCCGGAGTCTTCGTCGTCGAAGTCACCACCAGCATCAACAGTGAAGGCAGGCCGTAGATGTAGAGGTAAATCAAGGAGAGTGAAAAGTAGTGTAGCTAGTAGGGTAAGGGCTGCTATTGCTGTACGGCAACCTAGGGTCAGTGCGAGTGACCTTGACCGAGATAAATCTGCCTCACAGCCAACCTCCACCACCACCACCACCACCCGCCCTACACCGCAATGACAGGGAATTCTGGACGCCTTCGCGTCAGATCTGTGCCAGAAAATTTAGTTTTTGATGAGAGCTCCTCAGGAGTTCAGCCTGCCTTCACTATGGACGAAAATGCTGAATGTGTCGACTACCTTTTGGCTTTCCTAGATGACGAAGTCATGCAGCACATATGTGATGAGACCAACAGGTATGAATCACAACGTGCTGCAAGTGGTACAGGTGCAGGCAAGATGCTGGGAGTGCAGGAGCTGTATGTGTTCTTTGCCCTCATGCTTCTCATGCCACACTCCAAGAAGCATGAGTTGGAAGAATACTGGTCCATGGACCCCTTACTACCCTCACCCACCATCAATAAGTACATGGCCAGAGATCGCTTCCAGAACATCATGGGAAACCTGCACTTTGCCGACAATGATGTACCTTCCCAAACCGACCCACTCTGGAAGATCCGGGAGATTCTGAGCAGAATGAAGGATAAGTCTATGTCATTCTTCCACCCCTTTCAGAAGGTTGTCATTGACGAATCCTTGGTTTTGTTCAGAGGACGTCTTCGGTTTGTTCAGTACATTCCAAGCAAACGCCATCGCTTTGGAAGTAAGTTCTTTGTACTGTGCGACTGTAAGACGGGGTACATCCTTGACTTCGTCATATATTCAGCCAGCACTGTCGATCTGGATAAAACACCCCCCCTTGGCTTCTCAGGCTGTGTAGTGAAAGTGCTCCTAGATAAGTATTTTGGTGGGAATCATGTGCTGTATACAGACAACTACAAAACAGCACCGAAACTTACCAAATACCTTTCTGAGCACGGTATTGGCTCCTGTGGCACTGTGAAAAGTAATCGTGCCCACTTCCCCAAATTCCCAGAGGCAGGAACCTCGCAGCGAGGAGACGTGCACCTACGCAAGTCTGAGACGATGTTGGCAATACGGTGGCATGACAAGAGGGTCGTGCACATGCTCACCACCGTACATAAGGGGGAGATGAGAGACAGTGGGAAGGTCGACTGTAGGACAGGCGAACCTGTGATGAAACCTGATGCTGTGTTGGACTATAATATCAACATGCGGCTGGTGGACAAGTCCGACATGATGATTGGTGAGATCGACCGCCTCAGGAAGAATACTAGGTGGTACAGGAAAGTTTTTCTGCATCTCATATATATGACGATGCTGAACGCCTTCATCCTGTACAAGATGAAGGTCAAGTCACCCAAGTCCTTCTCCCTGAGGTTGTTCGCCAGGACTTGTGTCCAGCAGCTGCTGGAAAGATATGGTAGGGTGACAGCAGCAACTCCAAGGCACCATCCAGTAACACTTCCCGACCGATTTGAGCAGAGGGCGTATATGGATCGGCACAGACTTGAGCTTATGCCTGCCACAGGGAAAAGGAAGGCTGTGATTCGCAGGTGTCAGGTATGTGCACATACCACCCGCCGCACACCTGACCACAAACGCACCTCTTGGCAGTGCGCTGAGTGCCAGGTTCCCCTCTGTGTTACCTGCTTCTTCGATTACCACAGCCAGAAGCAGTTCTAACAATGCAAGTGTGGAAGCAGAATGATTTGGAAATAATGTGTAAATAATGTGTAAATAATGTGTAAATAGCAGGTGAAAGCAATGGATGTTCAGTACATATGATTGAACAGTGTATTATAGTTTTATCTTACTGAAAGTGACAGTGACTAACATAGTGTAAGTAAAATAGAAGGGTAAATATTGAAAATAGAATAGAAAATGTAAATAGTAATGTAAGTAATTAGTAATATAAGAATATGAGTACAAATAATTTATAACAGTGAAAGTGAATCCGTGGCTCTCTACGTATTTTACTGAATGAAAAATTGAATGACTTCAGTGACAATAAACTAATATGACTGAAGGAAACTTATGGAGAAAGACTCCAGATATATATAAGTGTGATATAGTAATAGAAATATAAAGTGTGAGGGGTTTTATGAATAATAAATGACAGAGTACCTAGAGCGAACTAGCGCAAGTGCGACGATCAGACGCGCTCGTAATTTCCATTGCTTTCACAGTGTTTTTTTTTTTGGAGTATGGATCCCAAACTACTTGAAAATCATAGAATAGTGTTTATATCTGGCTGTGGTAATCATATTACGGGTTGTCGGGAAGTGTAAAGTGGAGACTTCGTTACCCTACTTCAGAGGTCTCCACAAGTCCTACAGTAACCGACGAAGGCTCAACAAACATTCCAGGAGAAAGCTGAAGGTATGTGCCATAAGCATATTTAATTTTATTATTCTACGACTAATAACTGATTTTTGGCAAATATTTTTTGAGAGTCTGTCGGAGCCCGAATAACCCCGCGGGACACGCAAAACATTGGTAAACATGCCCGTGGTGTAGGGGTTAAAAGAATGAGTATAAAAATAGAGAAAACTACTACACAATAATCATACAACTAAAAATCGTAGGTAAAATGAAAACAGATGTAGACAGCAAGCCCTAAAACATAACTATGACAACACTAATCACAGCTTGCAGTATAGCCCTGTCTCCTCTAAAAACGCCATAAGGCTAGAAACATTTCCCCTATTACCTAAAACAACTGATAGGGATCCCCCATTTCTTAAAAATTTCATCCGAGAATGGGCATAGGTCGGACAGTCCAATAAGATATGCCTGCAAGTTATTGTGACATGACAGATGTCACACTGAGGTGGGACCCCTCGGTCCAAAAGGAACCCATGAGTCAAACGCGTATGGCCAATTCACAGCCTAGTCAACCTCGTCTCAAAACCCCGACAAGCCTGAGAAGAGGATGACCAGGCATAGACCGAAGGCTGGATCTCTTTATACTTCGAGTTATTGGCCAGGGAGGGGGAAGCCCATCTCGCCTGCCACTCAAACCAAACAAAGTTATGGATAACGGTCTTCAAATCAGAATAGGGAACCTTATTATACCCAAAAGAAGGAAGAGAACATGCCGATTTTGCCTCTTTATCAGCAAACTTGTTCCAATAGAGATTAACATGTGACGATATCCAGCAGAACGAAACAAATATATACTTTGCAGCCAGGCACCAAAGCCAAGACTGAATCTTTCTTATTATAGGGTGGAATGTATTAAACTGCTTAATGGCGGTCAATCTTCCATAGGAGTCTGAATATACTGTAAACGTCTTTCCCGGCATTGAGTAAGCCGCTTCAAAAGCCTTCTCAATAGCAGTTAGTTCAGCAGTGAGAACAGAGGCATTGTTTGAAAGCCGTCCAAGACGTACACCCCCTTTATGGACAACAGCACAGCCTACACCAAGGGGTGACTTTGAGCCATCAGCATACAACTTTACTGAGTCCCTGTGGAGAAGGTCATGGCGCAAAAACTTTGATGTAGTTTCTTCATCCAAAGTGGTTTTCCTACATATGGTTTTGGGACACACATTAGCTTCCGGAATAAGCCAAGATGGGAGATTGCTGCAGCTTACTGGTTCAATTTTTTGCTCCCTCAGTGATGCGTCACCCACAGGTAGTATGTGAATCTGGAATGGTATAGAGGCTCTTGGACCCCAGAACTTAGACAAGTCACATTGCAACAGAACATCAACACAAGGATTGGTGTAACGGTTGCTCTTAATTCGTGCAATGTAGCGAAGCCCTAACTCATGCCTATGTAAGTCCAGAGGAAGCTGGTCTGTATCTACATATAAACTCTCCACAGGGGAAGTTCAGAAGGCACCCGAGCACAGTTGTAGACCTGTATTGTGGAGCACATCAAGCTCATGAAGTTTAGTCTTACATGCAGAGGAATAAATTTGGCAAGCATAGTCAATCTGTGATTGGCACAGAGCTATAGAGCCTTAGAAGGGAGTTCCTATCAGCACCACAATCAAAACCAGAGACCACCCTAAGGATGTTCAGTGATTTCTTGACTTTAAGCTTCAGATAATCAATGTGCTGTGACCAAGAGACGTGAGTCAAAGATCATGCCCAGAAACTGAACCTCCTTCTCAAACGGGATGATGTCATCGTTTAACTTTTAGTGTGGGACAACCTCCTGGTGTTTGCTTCTAGTGAAGCGGACTGAAACAGTTTTGAAAGGTGAAAAGCAAAAACCATTATCATCAGCCCCATGACAAATAGTTTTTAAGGACTTTTGCAGGTGATGACTAATCTCAACTGCGTTGTAGCCAGACACACAAATTGCCAGATCATCAGCATACAGGGAGCCCAACATGGGGTGGGAAATCTGATCGAGAACACCACTGATAGCCACAGCGAAACAGGTGACATTAAGAATGCTGCCTCAGGGAACACCCTTCTCTTGCCTACAAGGGCTGGATACAACATTTCCGACACGAACCTTAATGTAACGTTCCGACAAGAAGGAGCAGATAAAACGAAACATATTTCCCTCTGTACAATATTGAGACAGATGAAGAAGAATACTAGTGTGCCTGGTTGTGTTGTACGCCTTCTTGAGGTCAAAGAACACCCCAATAGTCTGACAATGGTTGGCAAAGCATGCTGGATTTTATTTGAGAGGATCAGGAGGGGGTCTAGTGTCGAATGATTCTTCTGAAACCCAAACTGGTAAGGAGAAAGTAGCTTTTCGGATTCTAAGTACCACACTAACCTTGCATTAACTAGCTTTTCCATCATCTTACAAACACAGCTGGTTAGTTCGATAGGCCTATAGGTGGTAGCCAAAAGGGGATTTTTGTTTGGCTTGCTGATGGGAATAATGAGGGAAACTCTCCAACTGGCAAGAAAAATGCCCGTTTCCCAAATTTTGTTAATGATCTTTAGGAGGAACTTCATAGCCACAGCAGACAAATTTGTGAGCATTGAATAGAGGATGTTGTCCTCACCTGGAGATGTAGAGGTAATCGATGACAAAACGTCTTCCAGTTCCCGAAGTGTGAATGGAGCATTATAGGCAGCATTGCAAGAAGATGGAGAAGGTAGAGGCATGTCAGGAATACCATTCCCTGATATTAGAGAGGACTTGGAGACATCAGCAAAATTCCTCCCTAAGGTCTCCGAAACCTCAGCAGGATCAGTGAGGAGGTCGCCACCTATTTTCAATGTCGGGATGGGAGATGGGATATATTTGCCTGAAAGCTTTCTAATTTTCCTCCATATAACCCTAGAGGGAGTCTTGGAATTAATGCCGTTGATGTAAGATATCCAAGAGTCCCGCTTAGCCATTCGAAAGTAGCGACGCTGCTTTGCCATGGCACGTTGGTAAATTTGGTGCGTGGCAGCTGAGCCACTGGTTTTGTAATGCCGATAACATTTCCTCGTAATTTTCCTTAGTATGGCACAGGTTTTATTCCACCAGTGGACTGCAGGTCAACGCAGTTTACCTTTTGACAGGGATGGCCACATGGGCACTGCCCATAATCGCAGCACAAAATATTCATAGGCTTCCAAGTGACTAGAGAAGGACTCGAAAGGCCTAGCCAGAAGTATACCGTTTTTATAATTCAACCAATCAGCCTCCCGCTCCCTCCACCTAGGAGAGGAATGAGCAAGGACATTTTTCACACACTTTAAATGGATTGGGTAATGATTGCTTTCATTCAGAAAAGGATTTACTGACCAATGAAAATCCATAAGGATGGATGGAGAACACAAGCTCAAGTCAATAGCAGAGGGAAGCTCCACTACAGACATTGTGGTAAGTCATAGAGCCATCATTGTAAACTGAGATATTATATGATTGGAGTATGTCATCTATAATCCTCCCACCAGCATCGAAATTGTGCCACCCCATAGTGGATTATGGGCATTAAAGTCCCCAAGAAGGAGAAAGGGAACAGGTAGCTGACGGATTAAGTCTTCAATGTCCTGCTCACTGAAACCACCACCAGGTGGAAGATACAAGGAGCATACTGTGAGCGAATATTCCAATGCAACCATAACAGCAACAGCTTGGAGAGTCATCTGCAACTGAGCAGAAGAGAGCTGCAAGGACCTGTGAACAATTATTGCTGCACCCCCATGCGCCCAATTTCCTGGCTGAGGGGGAGACCTGTGAAAGACATAATTCAATCCAAGATTGTATACCTCAGAGCCCAACATGGTGTCCTGGAGACAAATGATACCTGGATCAAAGTCATGCATCAGAACTTTTAGTTGCTCAGACCTAGAGCAAATACCCTTACAATTCCATTGCAGGATGTCAGAATGGAACATTACCTGCTAATGTCAGAAGCCCCAACCTTTCCATTAAGCGGTTGGGAAGATGAAGGCACACGTTTGGTATCAGGGTGTAATGACAGACGACAGCTCCTCACAGACTTGTCAGCATCGGATTTGGTGACTGGATACCTAGAAGTTTCAGACTAAACAGACACAGGTTTTTGTCGCCTCAGGAGGGGATGGACAACTGTATCAGATGCTACAGGCGGGTCAGAGACTGAAGGTAAATGAGAGACATCCATCGAACGGTCGTCAGCTGGACAGTCCTTATCAAGATTTGAGAACTTATCGGATAGTGGAATACCACCAGTATCTACAGGGGGAGAAGAGTTCCGGCATCTCTTAGAATGGAGAGGACAAGTGAAGTCATTGTCAGCCTTGGTATTCGTTGTACAAGAGTGCTCCCTCACAGAGGGAGCAACCGAACTTTGCTTTCTGATTGCCTTTGAAGGACGAGGTGACAACGACATTGCTCGAGAGTGCTTCCCCACAGAGGGAGCAACTGCACTCCGCTTACTGACGGCCTTTGAAGTACAGGGAGACAATGAGATTGCTCGAGAGTGGTCCCGCACAGAGGGAGCAACCGCACATTGCTTACTGATGGCCTTTGAAGTACGAGGTGACAATGACTGGGCAGAGGACGACCGAGAAAAGGAGGGGCCCTTACCAGAGAGAACACCGGTACCATGAAGGGCTTGGAATGAATGCAAATCTGAAATTGAAAGATCAACAGAAGACTTGTCACCAGAAGCTGGAAGAGGCTTGGCGGGTGACTGAGGGTTATTCTGCTTAGTGCTGCTAGTAGTAGTGCGAGGAAGTTGAGGGGACTGTCCGTCAGAACGATGGGATTGAAACCCTTGGACGACACCTGAAAATTTGGAGCTAGGGTGTTTGTGGGCCGTCAACAACCGATGCCGAGCACTTCCATAGCCAACATGCTCATTATCTGTGAGTGCAATGATTTCCTGCTCGAACTGGTACCGCAGGCACGTTTTTGAATTCGGAAAGTGATCACCACCACAATGTTTGCAGAACTTAGAGTTAGAGCATGATTCAGGGTCGTGACTGGCAGAACAAACGAAGCATGTCTTCTGACTTGCAGGAGTCCTTCACATGACCATATTCGAAACAGTTATAGCATTGTGTTGGCCTACGGTGAAACTTCTTGACATGAAATCTCGGATGTCTGATTTTGATGTAGTCTGGCAGATGAGGTGATGAAAATGTAAGACAAATAGCGGAATTTGCACCTTTCAGCTTCTGTACCTCAATAACATTCGCAGGACAACGACGCAGTATCTCTTCATCCTCAAAGTCACAAAGATCACTGCTGTAAATGACTCCTTTAGCAGTGTTGAAAGTTTTATGTGGGAAGACAGACTGAAAAACCGAGTCAGGAGATGGAATAGATTTAGACAAAAAGGCGGCTTGTGTGTCATTCCCCGCTTTAACTAACAAATTCCTCCCATACCTTTTCAAATTTCCCTCAGGGTTATTTCCTATTTTCCTCTCGAGGCATTCTGATCCTTTGATGAAATTGTTGAGACCATCCTTATATGTGGCGACATGCCAGTATGGCCTAGGAACACCTCTAGGAATGTCAGAAATGCCATCGTCATCCTCAAAAGGCTTAGGTATGAAGTCGAAGTCATCGTGAGACAGATTTGCTGTATTGAAAGTTTAGCCATGCATTTAAGTAACGCAGTACCTTCATCTAAAGCTCGAAGAGCAGCCAATGCAGAAGCGCTCTCGCAGAAGGTAACATAAGCGTCAAATAAAACTCCATGCTGGCACAATATCAACTTTAACCTGCTCATGACACCAAAAGGCCTCATGGCAGCATAAAGAGTATCATATGCAATTGTTTCCCTGATTCTGGCACAGACAAGCACCCTTAAATGTGAGTTTTCATTGCCAGGGGACTCAAAGGTCTAGTCGTCCTCCACACGAGCACCAAATTCGGGGGGAGTGGTTACCATAAATAAAAAAAAAAACTTCATTCCCCCACCCTTCCACCCACCATGGAGCCCAACAAGGGGAGGTCAGATGCCAAGGAAATGACCACTGGCGACCCCAGAGGTAGTGGGAGAGTATATGCAGGTAATCACTGGGGGACCCGGACGAGGGCGACCCCAGGATGATAGGAGCCACCAGGCCCCCCAGTGCTCACTTGACCCTAGCCAACGCATGACCAACCGATTGACATGGTCGGGCCCAACCAGGCCACCCGTCTAACCAGAATAAGGGACCAAAGAGGTGTATTGCTAGCTGCAGGGTGCATCGTGCAGCATCGCTCAACCTCCAGGACTCCCGTCTCCCAGCATTACGGAACATCAAGCATGGCAAACACGTGGGGAGGCGACAATCCTGCCCTAGATGGCAAGTGGTCACGGACTAACATCACCAGCAGGCCTCCTCCACCAGTGATGTAGGGGGTACTTGTGTCATAAAGACTTTGTAGTTAATTGTAGAGAAGTATATTTTAGACTTGTGGTCGAGCGGCTTTTATATCTTGTAGTAGTTTCCCCACCAGATGTCATGTAGCGAGTGACAGGGAGAGTTAAGGAAATAGTATGGAGGACTATTTACATGTTGTCTTGGGTAAAGTAAAGCAGGTATAATAGTATAAGTCCTGGGTAGCTACCTCCCTGTCTAGCTATCGCTCTCTCTCTCTCTGTTCTAAAGCTAATCTCCAGTCTCGACCTCTCTCTAGGAGTCGCTTGTCTCCCTTCAACTCTCTTTCCTAAAATCTCGTGTAGTAGGGTGTGTGTGTCACGCATTATCTTCCCTCATGGCAATAGAACTTTCTCACGAGAGGACTGCTGACAGCTAACTGAATCATCTCCTTACTGGCCGCTGTCGTCAGCTTTCCCCCGATGTAAAGCGTTTAGCGCTGCTAAACTTCCTCGCCAAACACAACACCTTCTCATCATTTGACTTCCTGCTTCTATCTGTCTCTCTATCTATCTATTTATCTATCTATCTAACAGTATGATTTGCAATTATAATATGGAGACCTACCACATTGCTCTGCCGCGCAAAAATGGCGTACCATCGACATTTAATAGTTATAATATATATTAATACATACTTCATACACATTATAATGAACTTATAAAAGCTAATTAGAGTGAAATATATAATATTAATGAAAGTAACATAATTGTATGAATATTGTATACATATATTATTCATAGTAAATAGTGATTATTCCAGTAATATTACATTTTAAATAAAGTTGTATACATATTTGAATAAATGCAATATAATTGTGCAATGGTAATACTGCTAGGTTATACATTACATATTTGAGTTATCACTTTAGTAATGTCTAATATTTCACCTAACTTGTATTGATGATACTGGTAATATAGAATTATGCTATAATTGTATGACTTATAATATTGTACTAACATTATTTGGTACTACATAATTGTAACATTTTATGAATTGTTACCAAATATTGTGTTAATGCATAATTGTGTTGGCCTTATAATTATAGTTACATTTTGTTAATGCAACTATTACATATTTTTCTTGGGCTTATATTTGTAGTTAATGTTACAGAAAATTTACATCTTGTTAATGCTACTGTTTTGTCTTTACATTATTTTTACATATCGTTTACGGAATTACATAATTGTAGTTAGTGTAACATAATGCAATCGTTTGTCGTTACATAATTATTTACATATTGTTTGTAGGTACACTAATTGTAGTAGTGTAACGCTAATGCAATCGTTTGTCGTTACATAATTGTTACGCATCGTTTGTAGTTACATAATTGTAGTTAGTGTAACATAATGCAATCGTTTGTCAGTTTACATAATTGTTGCATATCGTTTGTAAATTACATAATTATAATATGGAGGTAACATAATTGCTAACTAACTGCAGTCCTAACATATGCTGCGGTCGATGATAGTGATGATGTGTCGTGCCACTTGTATGTGGAGACAACAATTTGCTTTTTTTGTTTGTAGTTTATGTGGTATTTTGGCTTATGTAGTAACACTTACTTATTTTCATTTGTTTGTTATGTGATCTTACTTTATTTCTCTTTTTTTTCCTTCTTACTTTTCTTTCTTTCTTTCCTTTCCTTTTCTTTTTTTTTCTTTTTTTTTTGTATTGTATTTTTTCCATAGCTTGTTTCTCTTTGCTTGTGTATGCAACTTTTTTTCCATGTTGTTCATGGTTGCATAATTCCTGACTAATTTCCTTGAGAATACTTTTTTAAAGTTGTAGTTTATATTACTGGAATACTACTGAAAAATGATATGATATAGTCCCATGTTTGTTATTTTCGCAAATATATATGTACATATGTACAGTATTCTTTTTCTTTTACACTGACTTTGTTTCTTTATTTTTCTAATGATATGTGTATTTAATAATATGTGTATGATGTTGTCTTCACGATTTATGTTGAAGATAATCACTCTTAATAACATGCATTGTGTCTGTGCATTTTTTTTTTTTTTTATTTCTTTAGTTTGCTTGTAAAATTAATTTGTCTGTTTTTCCACTGGGTAGCTTTAATTAATAAATGTTTAATACAGTTCTTTTGAAATTTGCTCACTAGGAGTAACTGTGATGATATATTTTCTTTATCACTTATTAGATATAATAATGTCTTATGAGATTGTATCTTGTATGAAACACGTATGTTTATGTAGGTATGAATGGTAACACTCGTTGGTAGTAAATAAATGTTATAATAAATGAATGAATATATACTGTGTAGAATGTTTACATTGTTGGTGCAAGCTATTGTAATGATTGAATTAAAAATGAGATAGTGAGAAGAGTAAGTATGTGTATTTAAACTGTAACTATACAGCACGTTTTATATGTTTGTGCAGAAACTTATTATTCTATCACTGTGTATTATTATAAATGGAAAGTAACTATGTAACTTATAATTTTCACCGTGGAGGAAGAATGGTGTGAGTGGTGTTGCACGATGGTGATAGCGTTGTCCTTTGGGTTGATTGGCGATGTTATGTCGTCTCAGCACATGGTGACGTCGAAGCTTCCCACACTGGTAGCTGTGGTGAGTGAATGAAGTAGCGATGAGTAACTTGGTGAAGACGAGTGAGTAAGATGAGTTGTAAATCGTGTCTCACTCTTCGTTTGTTTATGTTCCCTTTATTCTATGTGGAAGTTTTTCTCTGTCCTTTTCTCTAGTGATTTATTCGTTGTGGGATGAAGACTGCCGCTTACTTGTGAGGTGCTGATGTAGAAAGATTATACAGACAGCGGCGAGTTGTTAATTGTAGTTGATTGTAGATGGCTGTAGTTGATTGTAGGTGGCTGTAGACTTTGTAGAACTGAAAGCTAGCTTGTAGTCTCGGTTGCTTTTGTATGAAATTTGCTTTTAATTCCGGAGACGATGTCCACAGATTTGCTGGTTTTGTCAGTTAAGCTACTTGCAAGGCTGATCGAGGTGATCTCTTGACCTCTGCATCCAGCGTAATGATCTGGGGAGACGGAGGGGCAGGAGCTGATATTGTTGGTTGTTGTCAATCTTGATATTTTGTAGGAATTTATCATTGATTCGTAGACAGAGTTTCGTATACGTTCGCTGCCACTACAAATGTCATAAAGACAACAATTTGGTAGTTAATTGTGAGAAGTACTTATATTTTAGACTTGTGGTCGAGCAGCTTTTATTATCTTGTATTAGTTTCCCGACCAGATGTCATGTAGTGACGTGAGAGGTAAAGTATAGTATGGGATTATTTTATTTGTCTTGGAAATATTAAACAGGTATAATAGTATAAGTCCTGGGTAGCTACCTCCCTGTCTCGCTATCTTCTCTCTCTCTCTGTTCTAAAGCCAATCTCCGTCTCGACCTCTCTCTAGAATTCGCTTGTCTCCCTTCCCAACTCTAACCTAAAATCTCGTGTAGTAGAGGTGTGTGTGTCACGTATGTCTTCCTCATGGCAACAGAACTTTCTCACGAGAGGACTGCTGACAGCTAACTGAATCATCTCACTTACTGGCCGCTCATGTCTGTCAGCTTTCCACACACGATGTAAGCGTTTACCAGCGCTGCTCGCTTCTCGCAAACACAACACCTTCTCATCATTTGACTTCCTGCTTCTATCTGTCTCTCTATCTATCTATTTATCTATCTATCTAGTATGATTTGCAATTATAATATGGAGACCTACCACACTTGGTCCACGAGACAGACAAATGCCGAACCCTACAAAGGTAGGCATGCCTCCAAAGTAGGTGGCATTGCCAGCCACGCTTCAAGCCACGCCACCACGTCAAGGTGACCCCCTTCAGTGGGGTGTAGTAGGTGGGGGTGCTCACCATCCACTCACTCGATGTAGTGCTGCTTTGGGTGTCTGCCCTTTCCTCTCCATTCCTTCCTCTTCTTTCCTTCATTCTTTCCTCTTCTACGAGTGACTTTACACGCCCTCTTCTGTCTTTCTTTCCTTCTTTCTTTCCTCTTCCTACTGTCAATGGGTAAGTCTACACTGAATAACAAGCTAAATGGTTTCCTGTACACCAAGAAACCATTCACTACTCTGAGTAGTAACCATATGGCCAAATTATGACGCCAGGTGGGTAAGTAAGGTGCTCCAATCGGATTGAACCTGTGTAGGTTTATATCCAAGGGATGGTTGGGGTTTATTGCTCACATAAAGTCGCTCAGGGATGGGTGAAGCTGGTCGTTCTCATCTTAAATGTCAGGACCAACTTGCCTAGCCCGGGGATCCTACGTTCCTCATGAGGCAACATAGGATATTAGGATTGGGTGATGGATGGATATATATATATATATATATATATATATATATATATATATATATATATATATATATATATATATATATATATATATACTGTATATATATATATATATATATATATATATATATATATATATATATATATATATATATATATATATATATATATATATATATATATATGTATATTTTCGGGCCTGTTTTTCCCTCCAGCAGGTGGGGTGAGGAAGGCTACAGTAAGCCCGGAGAAGGAAAAATGCGATAGAGGGAGAGTTAATCAACAGCACGCCCAATGAAGTGGGCCGCACTCTCATTCATTCACTATTCAGGCCCACATGACTTGGTTCCATCTGATAGGTACAACTCACTCTACACACGTAGTTTCATATTCCTTATCACTCAGAATCGTTCGGATGACTGTCAGCTTAAAAAAGGTTGTGCCAAACCCGTTCTACAATTCTCCATACAAAATTCATCCAGCATACTCAGCCACTGTCAGTTCCCTAGCCTAGCCAATTTCCATCTCACTCACACTCTTAAATACCATTCTCTCTCTCTCTCTCTCTCTCTCTCTCTCTCTCTCTCTCTCTCTCTCTCACCTCTGACCTGCTCACTCTGACCTTTTACCTGCCAGTCTAACCTCTGGCCTGCTCATGTAAAACCGTGCTCGTTAAAATGGCACCTGCCCAACGACTCGTCTGCTGTGTGTGTACTAAGGAATTTATATGGGACTTTATGGTGAAAGAGGGAGGTGAGAGTGCGTGTTGTCTTTTTTTTTTGTTTTTTGTTTTTTATGAGTTAGCAAGTAGGCTTAGTTTAGAAAATGGGAGAAATATTGAGGCAACTGAAGCGATAAATGACAGGTTGAAAGCTTCGGAGAATGAGGCTATAATAGTGAGTGCTAAGGCAGTGCACTTTGGGGAAGTGGAAGCAGAAATATTAGGGAAAGTAGACAACTTAGAAACTAAACTAGCTACGGCTGAGACCAGGCTTGATGATTGTGATGGCTTCCAGTCAGTCACGGGAGGGTGCAAATCTAAGGTAAGTAACAGTGATTGGAATGTAGCTAATAGGAATATGTTTCAGGTACTAAAGGATGAAGTGCATGATGAGACTAGCTTTATACCTGTCGGGGATTTGTTGATTTGGCATCAAGAGAAGGAATTCTGTGCTAAGGGTTCTAGGAGGAAGTGTTTTTCCTCTCCTGAGTGTAGGATAAAAGACAGAGTTGACGATTTAGCCGGAAGCACATCAGAGGATTGTCTTTATTACTGCCATAGGGACTTGTAATGCAGCTTCATGTAGGTCAGAGGGAGTTCTTACGAAGTATAGGGGCCTTGTTAGGAAGTTCAAGAAACGTCGTTGGAAGTTAGTTGTCTATGGTTTGTAAACAATATTTAATGCTAACTCTGTGAATCTGAGTAGAATTATAGGAGTCGATACAGTAGGAAGCTAGAAGGTCTGCGTAGACGGAGGATGGAAAATATATATATATATATATATATATATATATATATATATATATATATATATATATATATATATATATATATATATATATATATATATATATATATATATATATATATATATATATATATATATATTTTCTGGGACAATTTTAGTCATAACAGGAGTTTGTACGGTAGAGGCGTCTTCCACTTCCAAGTTGGGCAGCGTCCTAGATGACCGTGTTATGCATGCTTTAGGTAGTGATAGAGAGGTGGAAAAAGGAATAGTTAATGGTGTAGCTGTTAACAATCCAATCCCTGAAGCCAGTGTGAGCACGGTAAGTGAGGTGAGACAAGCTCGCCAGGATAATCGTGCACCTGACCTCATCTCGGCAGCTCGTAAAAAACAGGGGATTAGTGAGAAGGGAGAGACAGCCAGGCCAACAGTGGTTTGTAGGAGCACTGGAATTTCGACATGGGTTGTAAACAATTCAACAGGGCTAATTTTATTGTCTCTCACAACCCTACCACGATTGTGAGTTGATCATGAGCCCTAGTAGATCCAGCCGTACTATGAGTATTATTTATTTGAGTGCAAGAAGTACTATTTCAAAGCGAGACGAACTAATTAGTTATGCAACTACAGAAAATCGCAGCATTATTATGGTTACAAAATCGTGGTTAATCCCTCTTGACAAGCTCCTGATTGGGGAGGTAGTGCTACAAAACTATATAATATTTGAAAAATCGCCACTGCACAAAACCGGTGGGGGAGTTCTAACATATATTAAGAGCCATATAAATGCAATACTGATCAATAACGGCTGAAGAGTCACACTATCGTGACCATGAAATAGGATACAAAAACCCACACTGGCAGACGAAAAAAGATGTATTCCAAACAGTTTCGGTGACATCTGTCGCCCTCTTCAGTGGATCTACAGACACCAAGAGTCTGTAGATCCACTGAAGAGGGCGACAGCTGTCGCCGAAACTGTTTGGAATACATCTTTTTTTCGTCTGCCAGTGAGGGTTTTTGTATCCTACAGATCAATAAATTGGATGTTGAAACATGTGAATCTTTGTATATGGAAATTTTACCAAAGGGTAATAAACCCATTCTTTTCGTTGCAATATACAGTAGAGACCGCCCAAGTTAGACAAGGAGAATGATACAATTCTGTGAGAGAAAGAAAATCAGCAACAAAAAACAAAGACTGAATAATTTAGGGGTCTATAATAATCCGAATACTGATTGGAAAAATTCGTTTGTAGATGTAGAAGGGAATATGTTTTTCGAACTAACAGACGATCCATTTTAAGTCAGGCAGTGAATACACCAATGCGTGGTAACAACATACTCAACCTTGCGCTAGCAACAAACACTTAATAAATGTGTGTGATGGTGGAAATTTTAACAACAGCGATCATATCATAAGACATGAAGTTAACATCAACTGTAAGACCAGTATAAATAGCCTTTTAGTTCCTAACTTAAAACACACACACACACACACACACACACACACACACACACACACACACACACACACACACACATCGATAACATGAGAAATGAAATTTCCAAAACCAAGTGGGTTAAATTACAACAGGTGAATAACGTCAAAGAATTGTGGAAAATAATCACTAATCGACTGAGATCTATCGAACGAATTTTTTTTTATCTAACTATTGCCAGACGCCTCAATCCCGTAAGGGGTGGCCACCAACAAATCGCCTCCATGTTGCCCTGTCCCCCTCCATTTCACTGCCCTTCCCCCAGCTCACACCTCCCTTTCTCATATACCTCTCCACTCCATCCCCACATCTCATGCTCCGCCTCCCCCTCCCTCTCCCCCCCTCCACCTCACTCACACACACTCTCCTCATTAGTCTTTCGCTCTCAATCCTCTCCACGTGGCCAAACCACCTCAGAGTATTTCTCCTAACGTTTTCTCTCACATCTACATCCACACCACAACACTCCTGCACTTCCTCATTTGCCAGTCTGTCTCTCCATATTACTCCACATGTTTCTCTCAAATAACTAACTTCCACTGTTCTCACTCTTGACTCATGTCCTTTCAGCATGGTGCAAGCTTCACTTTCATACGTTAGAATTGGTATGACAATACCGTACTATCATGCAGGACTGTTTTACTTCCATGCTCACTTCCTTATTGCTTATCACAGCTTTAAAAAAAAAAAAAAAAAAAAAAAAAAGCAATCTTTCTTCCTGGTTGTACCCTTTCAAGCATTTCATCCCCCGAACTTCCATCCTTACTCATCGCGTTACCCAAGTACCTAAATCCACACAAATTTTCCATTTCCTCATCATCCAGCCTCATTGTACATTCAGGTATTTCATCTCTCACGAAAACATAATTTTGCTTTTCCCTACATTCACCTTTAGATTCCGTTTCATACACAGTCGCCCAAACTCATTCACCAAGCTTTGCAGTTACCTTTCGTCTTCACATAACAATACAGTATCATCTGCAAACACCAATATAAGAAGTTTCCAAATGCAGTCCTCTCTCATTAGGGCCACTCCAACATCCACTGCTCTACCTTTATTCTCTTTTGTAAATCCATACATACACAGATTAAACAGCCATGGAGACATCATACATCCCTGTTTCAATCCAACTTTTAGATAGAAAAATTCACTCAGTTCACTATCCACCCGCACTGCGCCTTAGTGCTCTCGTACATTCTCTTCGCAGCATTCAAAAACTTCCCATTTACCCCATATATTCTTACTATTTTCCACATTCCTTGTCTATCCACCCTGTCATATACTTTCTTCAACTCCATGAAGGCCATATACAACTTCTTTCCCTTCTCTAGAAACTTTTCCACTAAAGACTTAAGGATGAATATCTGCTCTACACATCCTCTTCCCTTCCTAAAACCTCCCTGTTATTCTCCAGCTAATTCCTTTGCTATTTCCCACACTCCTTCAATAAGAATCCTAACGTATACTTGCCTTTTACACAAAGAAGACAAATGCCTCTGTGATTATCACACACTTCTTTTTCCACTTTTCCTTTGCACAGGGGAATAATTATAATTGACTTCCAAACCTCCGGGACTCTACCCTCCTCCCAGGCCATTCTGCACATCTTCAATATCTGTTCTACTACTATCTATCCCCCATACTTCAGCATTTTTCCACACACTCTACCAATTCCCGAGGCTTTCCTCATTTTGATTCTTCATTGCTTCCACTACTTCCATCCTACGGATTTCTTCCTCCCTTGTCACCACCCTCCTTCTCCCAGCCGTTCCCCTGCCACTTACACTGGCATTACTTCCATCCTCTATTTTCAACAGTTCCTTAAAGTGTTCTCTCCATCTGCTCACTTTTTCTCTTTTCTCCACAGTCAATCTTCCATTTTAATCTTTCACTCTCCTACAAACTTCTTTATCACCCTGTCTAACTCTGTTTTCCTCCTTCCACAATATTTTCTTACAGTACCTCTACTTTACTCTCAAATTCCTTTCAAAATTTGTCATCCATTGTCTTCTTACTCTCTCTCTTACAAATCTTTTCACCCCTCTCACCCTCTCTGCATATAATTATCTCTTCCGCCTCTCAGCTTCCTCCATGCCTTTGCATCCCATCCACTCACTATATGTTATCTTCTTTTGCACCACATCTTGCCTCTCCTCTTCATTCCACCATGCTGTTCCTTGCACCCCCATTCGTCTTCTCTTCACCCCACACTCCACCTCTAATGTTGCACAGATTTCTTTTGTGAAAATCTTGCACACACCTTCCTCTCCCCCCCTCCCTTCTGTTGCAAATCATATTTACCCAATCGAATCCTCCACTTCTCCCTCTTATTCTGCATTTTTTTTTCCCCCATCCTCTTGCAACCTTTCTACCCCCATTGTATGGACTATTTCCTCTTGTCCTTCCCTCTTTCTATTCCTCCATTGCATTTGAACCTTGACTTTCACCACCACCAAATGGTGGTCAGAAAGCCACTTCCCCGACCTTTGTCTGTATGCCATTGCATCCATTACAAAACTTATTATGTCATCCACACACAAAATCAATCATTGCCTCCCGTTCACTCAGTTCACCACCCACCCTTCTCATCTCCCGCCATTTATTCATGTGGATCATTTTGTGCCTGAAGAGGGTATTAGCTATCACCAACCCCCTCCCTGCACAGATGTCCACTAGAATACTGCCATTTTCATCCACTTCTGCAAGCACACCCCACTCACCAACTACTCCATCCACCTTCACACTCCATACTTTTCCATTCACATCTCCAATCAAAAACACTCTCTCATTCCTCTCAAACTTTTCCATGCACGCTTCAACATTTGCACAGAACTCTTTCACTCTGCTTGCACGATCTTGCGTTGGAGCATACGCACACACAATCGCCCACGTTTGTGTTCCCTCTTTCAAACATCCACACTATCCTTGAACCAACTGATTCATACTCTTATATTCTCCCTCCATCTCTTGCACACAACAGTACATATACTCTCTTTTGCCTTCTCATTCTCTACACCTCGCATATAACCCACCCATACTCCCACTCTCACCTAGCCATTAAGTCTCAGACAATCCACAATTATGTCCACTATTGCACCCTGAAGCACCTGGACAATCTCTCTCTTTCACCTCATCATTCGCACCCCTTACATCCAATGTTGCAATCCTTACCATGCCCTTTGACCTGTCCTTGGTCGTCACCCGTTCATCAGTCCTAATCCGAGGCTTCTTGTTTGTATTTTTATTTAATTGTTTACTGGAGAGGGGCAATAACCCTCCCCGAACCCACTTGTTGGCACGTAGGTAATACGTGTTGGTCGGCCAGAAGGTCAAATCCCAGCGTATTAAATTCCCTGGTCTACAGGAAATCATTTGGCTTGTCACTCAATGTAGAGTTACCCGAATTAGAGTACCACTACACTGGGTGAGTGGATGATGGGTGCCCCCATCGACAACTGATCGAAAAAATATACAGAGAATTAACCGAAGTAATCACAATAAACTAGCCTGAATGTCGAATAATACTGAAGAAATCATTGGTCACAAGAAAAGAGCATATAAATAATATCAACGTACAGGAAATCGCATTGATGGTACAGACTATTTTAAACTACAACGGCAATGTACACACACAAAAAAGTATCGTTACAGGTGGGTCCGATGAGTTTAATAGTGAACAATCCAGCTGTCTCGGTAGGGCTGAAGGAAGGTTATCAAACGTTTCATTCGTGGTGTCAGTTTGTATCGCGCAGAAGGTTTAACGATGCTTTTCTTGAGTGTGTGTACGCAAATTATACGGAAAATTGAACGAGAATATGCGCGAAATTTACTATTGAAGTAAAATCAAAACCAAAATTATTTTTTCATCATGTGAGGAGTAAGAAAATTATAAAGGATAGCATTGGGCCTCTAATAACCTTGGAAGGCTATCTCGTCCATGCTAACCTAGCAATAGCTACATTTCTGAACTATTCATTTCACTATTCATTTCCCAAAAGAAAACTGTGTAAACATTTCCATTCTTCAGTAGGTTTTCTCAGGACCAGAAGATGATAAGGTATCAGTCAACAAAGTGAGAGCACTCGAAGTGTTAAATAATCTTCAGAAAATCTACCCTAATAAATTAACTAGCCCAGACCAGATATCTCCTCGCATACTGTTTGCTTGTTACAAACAGTTAGCCTTTCCTACAATTAACATACTAAAAAAAAAAAATCACTAACTGAATGTAGAGTACCTATCAAGTGGAAGTTCATTAATATATCACTGATCTTTAAAACGGGCGATAAAATATTCGCCGCGGATAACTACCCAATAAGCCTAACCTCAGTACTAAGCAAAGCTTCGGAAAAAGAAATTATTGTATTTAAAATTACCGTATTCCTTAATAAACACAATCGTAAAGCAGATAATCAGCGAGGGATTCATAATAATAGGCCATGCCCCTTGAATCTGCTTTTTTTTTTTTTTTTTACAAACTTACATGATCACTGGGAGGCAAAAATACCGTCATTTACCTAGACTTCCAGAAAGCGATTGATAAGGTCCCTCATCCAAGTTAACTAGAAAAACTAAACGCCCACGGCCTCATTAACAAATTATGTTCACGGATTGGCTAATTGTTAACGAATCTCAAGCAGAACGCAGTGATAAATGACGAATCATCCGAGTGCTTAGAGATAACAAGCGGAGGTCCTCAAATCTAGGATCAGTTCTTTTCACTGTTTATATCAATGATCAAGAAAATGGCCTCATGGCTAAGGTAGCCAAATATGCAGACGCCACGACAGTTGTAGGCAAAGTAATTACAAAAGCAGACTGTGAATCTACTCAAAAGACCTGCATAATTAAAAAACTAGAGTGAAAAACGGCAAATGAAATTCAATGAAGATAAATATGAGGTAATGCACTATGGCGAAAAAAACATTAAATATGAATATAAGTATCCCAAAGACAGAAGTAAATGGCGACAAGGATCTAGGGGTTATTATCGGTAACGACCTCAAAAACTCCAAACAGTGTATAGCAGCCGGTAGCAAGGCAAACAAAATGCTCGGCTTCATCGCAAGTAACTTTGATCATAAAACTCCCAGTGGAATTTGTAAGCTTTATACGTCATTACTTAGAGCACACCAACAATTCTGTGCATAGAAGTGGTCCTTGAATCCTATTATGGACGAAGAAAGGCTCGAGAGAGTGCAGCGCAGAGCCGCAAAAATGATCCTATCGCTGCAAAATTTATTATACGAAGAGGGATTAAAGAAACTAAATATGCTTTCTCTGAAAAAACAACGACTCAAAGGAGATCTAATACAAATATCTAAGATTCTTAACAAAACTGGCGATGGTAGATATGATAATTTGTTCGAAATGTAGAACGATACTGTGACTAGAAATAATGGACAGAAACTCACAAGAGATACAACACCAATGTCAAGGAAAAAACTACTTTAATATTCACGTAGTGCATGGGCGGGCAACCTCCGGCCCGAAGGTCTAGCGTCCGGCCCGCCAACCTGCTCGGCATGAGCATAGCAATCCGGCCCACGAAACCCCAGCCAAAACAAATCAAATTCTGACAAATAGCATCTGCCGGCCCCATGAGGCCTGCAGATGCTATTTGAATATTTCCGCCATCCTGCCAGACGCCAGTGTCCGTAGGACTTCCACAATGAAAGGAGGTATGTGTCACTCTTAAGGCAGGTGCACACTTGTTGCGTATCCATGTATGTATGTAGTAGTTTGCAAGTTCATAGATATTTTGAGATCTTAACCCACCAGCTAAAACACGTTCCACTCCTTCAAGTGTGGAAGTCTGTATCTTGATATAGATTTAATCTGCATGTTTTCCAATAAAATTCTTGTATATAGTCACTTTTGTGTTCTCATTTGTCACTCCGGCCCCCGGGCTGCTCCCAAAAATCTCATCTGGCCCTCGCTCTGAAAAGGTTGCCCACCCCTGACGTAGTGAAACAATGGAATAGGCTACCCACAACAGGAATTAATGTAAAAACTGCTGACATGTTTAAAGTTCTGCTAGAAAAACATTTTGAGGCTATATGCTTTAACTAACTTAGTGTTGCATATTTCCAGGTTGAAGTGACGCTGATGACTGGGAGACGTTAGTTTAATAACGAGAACTTTCGACGACTGTGTTTGTTTTTCTTTTACAGATCTGTAGAATAGATCTTACATAGTGCATAGTCGATGCGCCTCTGCTTTGCCTATTAAAATTCCATACTTTTTCTTACTAATTAGCATGATTTCTTTTCTTTTTGCCGCCGTGTTTACCGGATGGTGTGGTGGGTGGGGAAGAGCCTTCCTCTTTTCATCCTTTTCTCTTACACGTTGCTTAGATCTTGGTAGAATTAGCTTTTTTTTTTTTTTTTTTTTTAATAGAGATTACTCAGTCATCGGCCAACAGGCCTCCTGCTATCTGCACATCCAATGTACTCGTTTGTACTCTCTCTCTCTCTCTCTCTCTCTCTCTAAGTGTTTATATATATATATATATATATATATATATATATATATATATATATATATATATATATATATATATATATATTGAAACA
This sequence comes from Coenobita brevimanus, assembly GCF_032717465.1. NCBI lineage: Eukaryota > Metazoa > Arthropoda > Malacostraca > Decapoda > Coenobitidae > Coenobita > Coenobita brevimanus. Next base: position 21,258,978 of record NC_137048.1, read on the forward strand.
CCAGCGCGGCGGGATGAGCCCGACACCACAACCCCAGGAGGAGAGAGTGAGGGGGTGACACAAACCCCACAGGGAGACAACGGAGGGGCTGACTTACCTGGGCGGGTGTCCAGGCAGCAACGACACATCTCCCTCGCGACCCGGCGCCCCTCTTCCCCGCAGTGGAAGGAATGCAAGAAAATGTCTTGAAAGGAGGTAAAGAGAGTTAGACAGGGCGATAAGGAAGTTAGTAGGGGAATGAATGATAATAATAGTAGATTGTTAGTGGAGATTGGAGAATAAGTGAGCAGCTGGAGAGAACACATTAAGGAACTGTTAAACATAGAGAATTAAAGTAATGCAAGTATAAATGGTTGGGGAACGGCTGGGGGAAGGAGGGAGGTGACAAGGGAGGAAGAGATCAGTGGGATGAAGATAGTGAAAGTCAAAATGAAGAAAGTCAAATTGAGGAAAGCCTCAGGAACTGATGGAATGTGTAGTGAAATGATGAAGCATGTGGAGAGGTAGTAGTAGAATGGATCTGAAGGATGTGCAGGCTGGCCTGGGAGGAAGGTAGAGTCCCTGAGGTTTGGAAGTCAGGTATAATATTTATTCCTCCACACAAAGGAAAAGGGGACAAAGAAGTGTGTGGCAATGACTAAGGCATTTGCCTCCTTAGCGTAATAGGAAAAGTGTATGGAAGAATATTTATTGACTGAATTAAGGAAACAATAGAGGAACGAAGAACAGGGAGGTTCAAGGAAGGGAACAGGTTGTGTTAATAAGCATCTTTATGTATTTACTGAAAAAGTTTCTAGAGAAGGGAAAGAAGTTGTTTGTGACCTTCATGGGTTTTAAGAAAGAATATGACAGAGTGGATAGACAAGGAATGTGGAAAATAATATAATTATGCAATAAATGGGAACCATTCGAATGCCGTGAAGAGTATGTATGATGTGGTAAGGCTGCAGTGCGTGTGGATGGTGAACTGAGTGATTTTTTGTCTGAATGTTGGTTTGAAATTAGGATGTGTCATGTCTCCACCGCTGTTCACTTTGTATATAGATGGGGTTATAAAACAGAAAATAGGGCAGTGAATGCTGGAGCGGCCTTAATGAGAGTGGACAGCGTTTGGAAATGTCATGTTCTGTTGTTTGCAGATGATATTGTACTGTTAAATGAAGACGAAGCGGAACTGCAGGGCTTGGTGAATGAGTTTGGGAGAGTGTGTAAGAAACAGAATCTAAACGTGAATGTAGGGAAGGGTAAAGTTGTGGTCTTCGAGTGAAATGAAGTCAGTGAATGTACAGTAAGGCTGGATGATGAGGAAATTGAAAATGTGAGAGCATTTAAGTACCTAGACAGTGTGATGAGTAAGGATGGAAGTCTGGAGGATGAGGTGCTTGAAAGGGTACAACAGGGAAGAAAGATTGCTGGTTCTTTGAAAGTGATAAGAAATAGGGAAGTAAGCACGGAATTTAAAAACTTGCTGCATGATAGTATTTTGATCCCCACTCTAATGTATAGACGAAGCTTGGACCTTGTTCGAAGGACAAAAATCAAGAGTGAGAGAAGTGGAAATGAATTACTTGAGAGGAACATGTGGAGTTACACGGAGAGACAGAATGACAAATGAGGAAGTGAAGGAATGTTCTGCGAATGTAGTAGTGATAGAAAGCATTAGGAGAAATACAGTTTACGTAGCTGGTTTGGCCATGTAGAGAGGATGTAGAGCGAGACACTATCGAGGAGATTGTGTGAGAAGAATAGGGGCGGCAAGGGAAGAGGAGGCCGAGAATAAGATGGAGGGATGGAGGAGAGAGGTCAATGAGAGAGAGGCTGGGGGGAGGGCAGTGAAATGGCGGGGGACAGGGCGACAAGGAGGTGATTTGTTTGTGGCCACCCCTTACGGGATGATGGCGTCTGGCAATAGATAGATAGATAGACGGTCCTGATAAGGTCCCTCCTGCTTCGGGAACCTTTTTCGCTTTTGTCTCTCACCTTGTAACTTTCACCGTATTGCTTTAATCTCTTGCACTTGCAAAGTTTCTCAGTCTGTTCACACTAAAAAAGATTGTGAAACATCTTTCTTCTCGAAATATAGTCAGTGTGTTCCATCAGGGACACAACACTGGCCATCTTACATCCCTTTCATATTCTTGGTCATCTTTCTTTCGGGACTTACATGGAACATTCGTCATTGCACTTGACATCTCAAAGACTTTACTTTGAGTCTGACACAAATTTCTAGTTTTCAGACTACCCTTTTTCGGTTTACTCATGTATCCTCTCTCTGCTTTCATTTCAAGCTTCATTTCTGGACGCTTACAGTGATAGCCACTGAACTTTTGAAGTTATCAAATAGTAATGTTCCTCAGGATTCTGTCCTTTTATCAACTCGCATCCTCCTGTTTATCACTGATCTTCTTTGGTGCACATATATCCCTGTCCAGTCATACGCTGATAACTCCACTATTCATTTATCCCCCCCGTGGCGAGGAGTACACAAACTTGCCCCACTATGGGGTGGTACTACCACTCTGCAGCCAGGTTATGTCAAGAAGAATTCTGTCACCATATTCCTGGTGTTTCGTAAAAGACGACTAAAAGGGACGGGGTGATGGAACTAGGGACTCCTCCTCTATTTTTTAGTTCCTACAATGAGACAAGGAAGATAAAAGGGATGGGGGAATGAGTTATCTCCGTACCCAGAAGATTGGGTCTATGAATGTGCGTGGATGTAGTACGATTGAGACTAAAAGGGAGGAGATTGGGATAATGTTTGTGAGAAGACGATTGGATGTGTTAGCTTTGAGTGAAACAAAGATGAAAGGGAAAGGTGAGTCTAAGTTTGGAAGTGTGAATGGAAGATTGTCAGATGTTGATAGAGAAAGGGCGAGAGAAGGTGTGGCCTTATAAGTGAGCCCGGAAGTGCAGCAGTGTGTGACTAAATGGAAGGAGGTGTCATCGAGACTGATGTGGGTGACAGCGAAATTTGGACGTGAGTTGTGGGGGAGGCGGTGGCTGAATCGGTAGAAAGGCGGCCTGCAGTCCTAATGGACCCAAAATCGAATCCCGGCTGGGGCAGGGAACAGTTTAAGGATTTGAATTTCCTAAAAGCAGACTTTCCTGATCTACCGGATGACCCGCCGACACGTCGTAAAAGTACCCCTGCTAATACCAATACACCAATCCTGTATGAGAGCCCTAGCATGTATTCAATATGGATGGTGGGTGTTAGCGCCGAAGTGGTGACATGTGGAGGTGTAGGAGGACTACTGGGCCTTGGGATAGGTCACTGCCCCCGAGATATAGGCCCTGAAGCCTTTGCCCAGAGTCGGACACATAAAAAAAAAAAATGTGAGTGCAAATGGAACTGGTAGTGAAAGCAATGAAGAAGAGAGGAAGTCTTTCTGGAATGATGTTAATGAGAGCCTTCAGAGTTTTGGAGCAAATGTGAATGTGGTAATGATGAGAGATCTGAGGTCTAGAGTGGGGGATGTATCAGCTGAAGGTGTAGTTGGTATGCATGGTGTGCCTGGAAGAAATGAAAATGGGGAATGAATGATAGGGATGTGTGTTGAGCGAGAGATGGTGATTGGAAATACCTAGTTTGAGAAGAAAGATATTTGTAAGTATACATGGGTGAGACAGGAGGGTGGAAAGGTTGTTGTTTGAACACTGATGGACTATGTGGTTGTGTCCAGGATGTAAGAGTTTTGAGAGGGGAGGGTGGAGGTATGTCTGACCACTACCTGGTGGAGAGAGAGTTGTGAGTAGGTTAAAAATGGGTGAGAGCTAGGAGAGTTAGGTGTGGCAGGGAGGTCTTGAAAGTGACTGAATTGGATAAAAGTGAGAAAATGATAGAGTATCAGGAGTTGAAAGATGAGTGAAACTCAGTGAAAGATCAGGAAAATGGCAGTGTGGAGGAGGAATGACAGTTGTTTAAGAGTGCTGAGGTGGGACATGCAGAAGATGTGTGTGGTGGTGTAAGAATAGGTAGTGAATGGTGGTGCGGGGAAGTAAGTATGGCTGTGGCTGAGAAGAGACTTTCATATGAAGTGTGGCTGCAGAGGAAGGATGGGGTGTATTATGAGAGGTGTAAGGAAAAGAGGAATAGGGCAAGAAAGGATGTGTGTGATGCTAAAGTGGCAGCAGATTAGAGGTGGGGTAGGCGGTTGACTGAGAATTTTTAGCAGAATAAAAGAATGTTTTGTAAGGAGGAGAAAAGGGTGCGAAAGGGAGAGTCTGGGAAGGAAGAACAAGTAAAAGCGGAGGATGGAAGAATGTTAATTGAGATGGATGCAGTAAGGACGAGATGGGCGGAGTATTTTGAAAGATTTTTAAATGTAGAGGAGGAAAGGGAGGCTGAGATTGTAGCAGATGGACGGGTGCAAGGAATAAATGAGCTGGGGGAGTTGAATTATTCTTTGATCATAATGGAGGAAGCGCTGGAGGCAATAACGGAGATGAAAGCAGGGAAAACTGCAGGTATGGATGGGTGTGCTGTGGAATGCCTGAAAGGTGATAGAGCGACTATTGCTGACTGGTTGGTAAGACTGCTGAATGTGTGTTTTGTGAACGGTATGGTGCCAGCTGACTGGGCAAGTGCTTGTATGGTTCTGCTGTGTAAAAGTAAAGGTGATAAGTATGAATGTACTAGCTTTAGGAGTATAAGTGTGTTGAGTGTTGTTGGTATGGTGTATTGCAGAGTGTTAAATAAGAGAGTTAGGGAGGATACAGAGGGAGTGATTGGTGATGAGCAGTGTGGCTTTAGGAGAGGAAGGGGATGCGTGGATCAGGTGTTTGCTGTGAGACAAGTGTGTAAAAAGTATTTAGCGAAAGGTAAGGTGTTTTGGGCGTTCATGGATTTAGGGAAAGCATACGAGAAAATTGATAGGGAGGCTTTGTGGACTGTTTTAAGATTGTATGGGCTTGATGGTAGGTTGCTAAAGGAGTGAAAATGTTTATGTAAATAGGAAAGCATGTGTATGAGTGGGAAATTCTGTGAGTGATTGGTTTCCTGTGATAGTGGGGCTGCGGCAGGGATGTGTGATATCGCCTTGATCGTTAAATATTTATATGGATGGTGTTGTAAGGGAGGTGAGTGCTAGTGTGTTAGGTGGACGTTTGAGTCTGATGAATGCTAATGGTAGAGAGTGGCATCTGAAGCACCTGCTGTTTGCGGATGATACTGCACTGGTGGCTGATTCAGAGGAGAAATTGAGACAGTTGGATGAGGAGTTAGGAAGGGTGTGTGATAGGAGGAAATTGATAGTAAATGAGAATAAGAGTAAAGTGTTTAAAAGTACGAGGTTGGTATAGATGATAGGAGGATGAATATTGTTTTGAATGGTGAGTTGCTTGAGGAGGTAGAGCGTTTGAAGTATTTAGGATGACACGTTGCTGTGGATGGAAGAGTTGATGCAGAAGTGAAGTTTAGAATGAATGAAGTAGGAAAGGTGCTGGGAGGAATGAAAAAAGTGTTTATATGTCATTTGCTTAGAATGGATGTAAAGAGAAGGCTGAATGAGGGTGTTATGGTACCGACTGCGGTATGTTGGGCTGAAACATGAAATGTGGGTGTAGCAGAGAGGAAAAGTTTGAATGTAGTGGAGATGAGGTATTTCAGGAGTATGTTTGGAATGACGAGTATGGATCGAGTGAGAAATGATGAAGTGTGAAGGAGAACTAGAGTTATGCGGGAAACTGAGTTGAGCAGAGGGTGTTGCGATGGTTTGGCCATATGGGGAGAATGGATGAAGAAAGACTGGTGAAAAAGATAACTGGATCGGATGTGAGAGGTGTAAGGCTGAGAGGAAGACCACGAATAGGATGGATGGACAGTGTGAAGTGAGCGTTAAATGCGAGAAGCATTTCTGTTGATCAAGAAGGAGTGGCTGCACGCGATAGGAATGGTTGCAAAGGAATTGTCAATGAATAAATGATGATGCAGCCCCGAAGGGACATTCTCCCGCATTAGGTCTGATCAGCTGATCAGGTCAGGTGCGGGTAAGAGGATGGGTCCATTATGATGTGGCAGGGGTAAACCATTCCGAGTCAGTGTCGAACAAAAGCCTACCTCATCCTCTTCCAAGAATTCTTTGTCTAAGCCACTCTCTGCCATGTTTTGCCTGCAAACTTCAGATCTATCTCATCTCTCCACCTCTTGTCTGGCCTTTTCCTGGACGCTCACAATATCTTGAGTCTAGTCAGTTACCCTCTTGCTCCATCGGATATCCCTTATTCTTGCTACATGATCTGCCCACCTCCATTCCTGTTGTTTTATAACTTTTCTAATATCCCTGATTTCTGTCTGCTCTCGCACCCATATATATATATATATATATATATATATATATATATATATATATATATATATATATATATATATATATATATATATATATATATATATATATATATATATATATATATATATATATATATATATATATATATATATATATATATATATATATATATATATTTATTTCTTGCCAGACACCATAATCCCGCAAATGGTGGCCATTTGACACTGAGTTAGTTGTTTTACAGGGAGGGGCACCAACCCTCCACCAACCCACTTGTTGACACGTAGGAAGCACATATAGTTTGGTTATATGGTTACCACCCAGCGTTGTAAATGGTTTCTTGGCTTACAGGAAACCATTTGGTTTATCACTCAATGTAAAGCCACCTGTCAAGGAAAGAAAAGGAATAAGAAGTGACAGGAAAGATAGGAGAAATAGGAAGAGAGGAGGGCAGGCACAGAAAAAGAATGATAAAAGCTAAGGAAGTAGGCAGCACTACATCAAGTGAGTGGATGATGGTCGCCACCACCTACCACATATATATATATATATATATATATATATATATATATATATTGGGTGTGCTCACCATCCACTCACTCAATGTAGTGCTGCTACATCAAGTGAGTGGATGATGGTCGCCACCACCTACCACATATATATATATATATATATATATATATATATATATATATATATATATATATATTGGGGGTGCTCACCATCCACTCACTCAATGTAGTGCTGCTGCCGGGTGTCTGCCCTGTCATCTCCTTGATCCTTCTTTCCTTACATCCTCTTCTGTCTTTCTTTCCTTCATTCTTTCCTCGTCCTTCTGCCTACAGGTGACTTTACACTCCGTCTTCTTTCTTTCTTTCTTTCATTCTTTCCTCTTCCTTCTACCTATGGGTGACTCTACACTAAGTGACAATCCAAATGGTTTCCTGTACACCAGGAAATCATTTACTACGCTGGGTGGTAACCATATAACCAAATTTTGGCGCCTGGTGTTTTAGTGGGTAATTACTGCGCTCCAATCGGATTGAGCTGGTGAAGGTTTATATCCAAGGGAAGGTTGGGGTTGATTGCTCATGTAGTACCACTCAGGGATGAGTGAGGCTGGTCACTCTTATCTTAAAAATCGGGACCAACTGCCTAGCCACGGACTTCTACACTCCTCATGGGGCAATGTAGGATTGGATGATGGATATATATATATATATATATATATATATATATATATATATATATATATATATATATATATATATATATATATATATATATATATATTGCCAGACGCCATAATCCCGTACGGGGTGGCCATTTGACTCTGAGTTATTTGTTTTACAGGGAGGGGCACTAACCCTCCATCAACCCACTTGACACGTAGGGAGCACGTATGGTTTGGTTATATGGTTACCACCCAGCGTTATAAATGGTTTCTTGGCTTACAGGATATATATATATATATATGTGTGTGTGTGTGTGTGTGTGTGTGTGTGTGTGTGTGTGTGTGTGTGTGTGTGCGTGCGTGTGTGCGTGCGTGCGTGCGTGCGTGTGTGTGTGTGTGTGTGTGTGTGTGTGTGTGTGTGTGTGTGTGTGTGTGTGTGTGTGTGTGTGTGCGCGCGCGTGCGTGCGTGCGCGTGCGTGTGCGTGTGTGTGTGTGTGTGTGTGTGTGTGTGTGTGTGTGTGTGTGTACTGTGTATACCTATCTATCTATCTCTCTATCTATGCCTGTCTGTTTGTCTGTCTGTCTGTCTGTCTGTCTGTCTGTCTCTCTCTCTCTCTCTCTCTCTCTATTTATATATATATATGGTAGGTGCGGGCACTCACCATCCACTCACTAGATGTAGTGATGCTCTAGGGTGTCTGCCCTTTCCTCTCCTCCATCCTTCTTTCTTTCCATCCTCTTCTGTCTTTCTATCCTTCATTCTTTCCTCGTCCTTCTGCCTGCGGATGACTATTCACTCCCTCTTCCTTCATTCTTTCCTCTTCCTTCTGCCTGTGAGTGACTACACTGACTGACAAGCCAAATGGTTTCCTGTACACCAGGAAACCATTTAGTAAGTTGGGTGGTAACCTTATAACCAAATTTAGGCGCCTAGTGGTTTAGTGGGTAGTACTCCAATCGGATTGAGCCGGTGAAGGTTTAAATCCAAGGTGTGGTTGGGGTTTATTGCACACATAATGCCACTCAGGGATGAGTGAGGCTGGTCGCTCATTTTAAATGTCAGGAACAACTTGTCTAGCCCCAGGCTCCTATGCATCTCATAGGGACACAACCTGGCCGCACTATGGGGTGGTACTACTACTCTGCGGCCAGGTTGTGTTAGGAAGAATACTGCCACCGTATTCCCTGCGTGTCGTAAAAGGCGACTAAAAGGGGCGGGGTGAGGGGACTAGGGACCCCCTCCTCTGTTTGTTAGTTCCTAAAAAGAGACAGGCCAGAGAAAGGGATGGGGGATGGAGTTATCCCCGTCCCCTGAAGATTGGGTCTATGAATGTGCGTGGATGTAGTACAATTGAGGCTAAAAGGGAGGAGATTGGGAGAATGTTTGTGAGAAGAAAGTTGGATGTGTTAGCTTTGAGTGAAACGAAGATGAAAGGGAAGGGGGAATCTATGTTTGGAAGTGTGAATGGAAGATTGTCAGGTGTTGATAGAGGAAGGGCAAGAGAAGGTGTGGCCTTGTTAGTGAGTCCGGAAGTACAGCAGTGTGTGATTGAATGGAAGGAGGTGTCATCGAGACTGATGTGGGTGAAAGCGAAATTTGAACGTGAGTTGTGGGTGTTTGTGAGTGCATATGGGCCTGGTAGTGAAAGGGATGAACAAGAGAGGGAGTCTTTCTGGAATGATGTTGATGAGTGTCTGCAGAGTTTTGGAGCGAATGTGAATGTGGTAATGATGGGAGATCTGAATGCTAGAGTGGGAAATGTAGCAGTTGAAGGCGTAGTTGGTATGCATGGTGTGCCTGGAAGAAATGAAAATGGGGAACCAATGATAGCGATGTGTGTTGAGCGAGAGATGGTGATTGGGAATAGCTGTTTGAGAAGAAAGATATTTATAAGTATACATGGGTGAGACAGGAGGGTGGAAGGGTTGTTGATAGAGCCTTGATGGACTATGTGGTTGTGTCTAGGAATGTAATAGGAAGATTGTTGGATGTGAGAGTTCTGAGAGGGGAGGGTGGAGGTATGTCTGACCACTACCTGGTGGAGGGAAAGTTAAGAGTAGGTAAGAGATGGGTGAGAGCTAGGAGGGTTAGGTGTGACAGGGAGGTTTTGAAAGTGAGTGAGTTGGATAAAAGAGAGAAAAAGATAGAGTATCAGGAGAAATTGAAAGATGAGTGGAATGCAGTGAAAGATCGGGAAAATGGCAGCGTGGAGGAGGAATGGCAGTTGTTTAAGAGTGCTGTGGTGGGGCATGCAGAAGAGGTGTGTGGTGTGAGACGTGTGGGTGGTGGTGTAAGAAAAGGAAGTGAATGGTGGTGCGAGGAAGTAAGTATGGCTGTGGCTGAGAAGAGACGGGCATATGAAGTGTGGCTGCAGAGGAAGGATGAGATGCCATATGAAAGGTATAAGGAAAAGAGGAATAGAGCGAGAAGGGCTGTGCGTGATGCTAAAGTGGCAGCAGATGAGAGGTGGGGTAGGCGGCTGACAGAGAATTTTCAACAGAATAAGAAAATGTTTTGGAAGGAGGTGAAAAGGGTGTGAAAGGGAGAGTCTGGGAAGGAAGAACGAGTAAAAGCAGAGGATGGAAGGATGTTAATTGAGATGGATGCAGTAAGGAAGAGATGGGCAGAGTATTTTGAAAGATTGTTAAATGAAGAGAAGGAGAGGGTGGCTGAGATTGTGGCGGATGGAAGGGTGCAAGGAATAAATGTGTTGGGAGAGTTGAATGATTCTTTGATCACGAAGGAAGAAGTGGAGAAGGCAGTAAAGGATATGAAAACAGGGAAAGCTGCAGGTATGGATGGGTGTGCTGTGGAATGCCTGAAGGGTGGTGGAGTGACTATTGTTGACTGGTTAGTAAGATTGTTGAATGTGTGTTTTGAGAAAGGTATGGTGCCAATTGACTGGGCAAGTGCTTGTGTGGTCCCGTTGTATAAAGGCAAGGGTGATAAGTTTGAATGTACTAGCTTTAGGGGTATAAGTCTGTTGAGTGTTGTAGGTAACGTGTATGGTAGAGTGTTAATTATGAGAGTTAGAGAGGGTACAGAGGGAGTGATTAGTGATGAGCAGTGTGGCTTTAGGAGAGGGAGGGGATGTGTTGATCAGGTGTTTGCTGTGAGACAAGTGTGTGAAAAGTATTTAGCGAAAGGCAAGGATGTGTTTTGGGCATTTATGGATTTAGAGAAAGCGTATGATAGAATTGATAGGGAGGCTTTGTGGACTGTTTTAAGATTGTATGGACTTGATGGTAGGTTACTAAAAGGGGTGAAAAGTTTTTATGTAAATAGTAGAGCGTGTGTAAGAGTGGGAAATGCTGTGAGTGATTGGTTTCCCGTGAGAGTGGGGCTGCGACAGGGATGTGTGATGTCGCCTTGGTTGTTTAATATTTACATGGATGGTGTTGTAAGGGAGGTGAATGCAAGAGTTTTAGGTGGTCTGAGTCTGGTAAATGTTGATGGAGGAGAGTGGAATCTGAAGCAGCTGCTGTTTGCAGATGATACTGCACTGGTGATTGATTCAGAGGAGAGATTGAGACAGTTGGTAGAGGAGTTTGGAAGGGTGTGTGAAAGGAGGAAATTGAAAGTAAATGAGAATAAGAGTAAAGTGATGAAGTGTACGAGGTTGATAGATGGTAGGGGAATGAATATAGTTTTGAATGGTGAGTTGCTTGAGGAGGTAAATTGTTTTAAATATCTAGGGTCACATGTTGCTGTGGATGGAAGAATAGATGCAGAAGTGAAGTTTAGAATAAATGAAGTAGGAAAGGTGCTGGGAGGAATGAAAAAAGTGTTTAAATGTCGTTCGCTTAGAATGGATGTAAAGAGAAGGCTGTATGAGGGTGTTGTGGTACCGACTGCATTATATGGGGCTGAAACATGGAATGTGGGTGTAGCAGAGAGGAAAAGTTTGAATGTAATGGAGATGAGATATCTGAGGAGTATGTGTGGAGTGACGCGTATGGATCGAGTGCGAAATGATGAAGTGCGAAGGAGAACTGGAGTTGTTCGGGAGATGGCTGGTAGAGTTGAGCAGAGGGTGTTGCAATGGTTTGGGCATATGGAGAGAATGGATAATGAACGATTGGTGAAAAAGATAACTAGATCTGATGTGAGAGGTGTAAGGCTGAGAGGGAGACCACGAATAGGATGGATGGACATTGTGAAGAGAGCGCTGGATGCGAGAGAGATGTCTGTTGAGCAAGGAAGAGTGGGTGTGCGTGACAGAAATAAATGGAGAGAAATTGTGAATGAATAAGTGATGACGCAGCCCTGAGGGGATATTCTCCCGCATTTGGTCTGATCAGCTAGTCAGGTCAGGTGCGGGTAAGGGGATGGGTCTGTTATGATGTGGCAGGGGTAAACCAGTTCTGCTGTCGGGCCCTGCTGCGGATGTCACTGATTGCATTGCGCAGTTGACCCTTGTGCGGTGTGATGCGGTGAGGATCTGTCCGTTCTCCCCTTTGGGGCTAAGATGCGAATGAATGTGTTTGAATGGATGAGTAAATGGAGAGTGAGTCGTCCTGTCTCGGCTACCTCCCTTTCCTTGGGGGAAGCAGCCTAGGTATATATATATATATATATATATATATATATATATATATATATATATATAGGGCCTCTGTGGTACAGTGGTAGAGTGTGCGTTTCGTACACGGGAGAGCCAGGGTTCGCGCCTCGCCAGGGTAATAAACTTTGGGAGTGTTCACCCAGCCACGTACTACTTTGACGGACACAAGGGGTGCTGTGGTTGAACCAGTGTCGCTACTATAAAGCATGCTTGCACCCAGTCGGCTTGCGCGGGCTGACTACACTTGGTTCATAGACTACACACACATCCAAAGCCACTACAACACTACAGTTACACTTACAAGCACTTCTCACCCTACATACAATCTCTACCAGACAGCCTAAGCCACTTGGTAGAGATACATTGGCTGTATCATCCCGACTTCGGTCGGGATAGGACGGTCCTACAGCGGTTAATCAAACGGCTGCTGCTGATGATATATATATATATATATATATATATATATATATATATATATATATATATATATATATAGGTACAGTGGTAAATTGTGTGTTTTCCTACACTGAAGACCGACGGTTCGCTCCCCGCCAGGGTAATAAACTTTGGGAGCGTTCTTCAGACCACCTACTGCTTTGGCGTACATATGGGATGCTGTGGTTGAACCACTGTCGCATACTGTAAAGTATGCTTGCACCCAGTCGACTTGTGCGGGCCAATTACAACTGGTTCACAGGTTACACACACATCCAGAGCCACTCCAACACTACACTTACACTTTCAAGCACTTATCACCCTACATACAATCTCTACCAGACAGCCTATGCCACTTGGTAGAGATACATAGGCTGTATCGTCCCCACTTCGGTCGAGATAGGCCGGTCCTGCAGTGGACACTCAAAGGGAGGCTGCTGCTACTGCTGCTGATATATATATATATATATATATATATATATATATATATATATATATATATATATATATATATATATATATATATATATATATATATATATATATATATATATATAAGAAAAAGTATCGTTACCCCCAGGACTGCTCGATGCGAAACGAACGTTACCTTGGCTCTGTGGGCGGTTCTTTGCTGTTCGCCCCTCCCCTATCTATTCTTGCCATATCACAATCCCATTACAAGAGTGGGAACAATGAGCAAGAATGAACCACCTGGCGGGGAAATGTATGGGACGTGTTTGCATCACCCTTAGCGCCCCGCGGGGGATTAATAATGAAACTCGGCAGGTTTATTATTTTCCTACTATTCAACACTTATTATCTGTAGAATACAATAAATAAAGTATTTTGAATCATATTAAATCTATAGACATCGACTGTGTGTGTGTGTGTGTGTGTGTGTGTGTGTGTGTGTGTGTGTGTGTTTTAATGATAGTCTAGCAGGGATGCACGAGTTCATTTGTTTGCTTTAGATGGGTGGTCAAATGCTTCAGATGGATGCTTCAGACGTCTAGTTGCTGTTTTCGAAGCAGGTGGTGAGTATACAAAATATTAAAGCAATAAGACTGAACATGTTTTATTATTTTCCTTCTACTCAACATTTATTATATGTAGAAAACCATACATATTATTATACTGAAATTTACTAAGTTGGCTTGTATCGGCTTAAGTACTATCGTACGTCTGGCATGGATGCTCATACTCATTGCTCGTCTGTATGTGTGTTGCCGACTTCAGACCATTCGGTTATATTTTTATTTAATGAATTCGGTGCCGGATAATAAAACGTATTGGCTCTATGCACAGAGGCCAAACGATCTAATTAGCTTTGATTACCTCTAGCACAAATTCTAATATCTGTGTCTCACATAACTGACATTGACGGGTTTGAGGTACCAACTTTCCTGTCCCGTCATTCCACAACATTTTGTCGTTGTATCATAGTGCATAGCTCTGAAGGGTAACGGTAGTTTTTCTTATGACTACACACACACACACACACACACACATATATATATATATATATATATATATATATATATATATATATATATATATATATCTATATATATATATATTGTCTTTGAAGAAAATTTAGAAGGGTACAATTTTAACGTGTTAATAACTATTTATATTTCAAGAATAGCAACGACAAATATTGCTAATGAAAGTTGTGTCATAAATAACAAACTAGCATTCCCATATTTATAAGTTATTTTACTTGGCTAATCCCAAGAACAAATATAACTGTATACTATTTACCTAAAATTATATGGAGATATACAGTACAGTAAGTATACGAGAAAGTAATGTTCCCTTTTTCATGAATTTTAAAAGAACTATACTTATGAGGGTGTATTTGAATCCCATTCTTAGGTTTATGGAATAGTGGTAACCAAATTCATCGTCATCATCAGCCTGATCTCTGCGGTATAACTGTATCTACTTACTGCATTCCAAAATAATAACAACGGATAAAAAAAGAAAAACATCTTTTTCTGTAGCGTGGATTAGTTACTTCTATAACTCGCTTACAGGCCACCTTCGGCTAGAAACGAATCTTAACTCGAGAGCTGGTGGCCCAGTTGGCCTGGAAATAGTTTTATCTTCAAGTTAAATCAGTTCAACAGTACCTTCATTAATTCATCCATTGCCAGACGCCATGTATCCCAAATGGGGTAGCCAAGGGCTCAAGGTTAATTGTTTTACAGGGAGGGGCACTAATCCTCCACCAACCCCACTTGACACGTAGGGATGCCAACAGCATCTGGTGTTCCCAGGCGGTCACCCATCCAAGTACTTGCTCTAACAAAAATTGCGCTACGTTGCGCCGTTTTAGCTGTGTTACGGTAACAAACAGACCAACAAACATACAGAAATCGGATCATTATAATAATAGATGCAATGTCATACCACCTTTTTACAAGGATTTTTTTTTTTTTTTTTTTTCATAAAAGCATAGCAACATAAGCTAAAACTAGCACCTCTATAATTCAGAATAGCTAAAAATACCAGGGTGTAATTGGAACCTGCGTTTATGTTTGCAATGAATTATCAAAGGGAATACATAAGAAAGTAAGACAAAAGCGGCAAACTTTAATTTATATGTAGCTCTGAAGAGTTACACCTGCGAGGGTGCAATTGTAACCTGTCATTATGATTATGGAATAGAACAACAAATTCAACTACGTAATGGTAATAAATTACATAACAAATATGACAAAAATAACGTTAATTTATTAACATGAAGCTCAGAAGAGATGCATTTACGATGGTGTAATAGTCAACTGTATGTAGGAAAGGCGTAATGCGAAAATGATATAGTGTGCATGATAACGTTAATAACAGGGTAGAGTTCATCGTTGTCAATGGTATCGGCAGGGCGCGTGTAATTTAGATGTCCCCTGTCAATAACCTCCCGGATGTCCGCCGCTGCTGCTAGTAAAATAAATGTAATGATTTTCAATACGAACTAATGACAGCCGCACACAACTCTTCTGAACGCTGGAGTTGGGGTGTACGTTACGTTCCCTGTGTGTATCATTAGCTAATGGCACAACATATGTTTTAATTCTTCGCTCTGATGACGTACTCTGTATTTTATTTTTCCTTTTCGTTGACGATTTTTTAAAACTTTGGATAGATTTCGAATGCAGAGTCAAATACAGCCTTAACTTTACTCCTGAACTACCATGGATCTCATAAGCTGAATAAAATCGTCTGGAGGTAGGAAGAATTAATTCTGAAATTTGTCACTGGATTCAGTGTTAACTCCTATACCGTACTTTCCTTAGCATTTTATTCATTTATTTATATGTTGCTTTATTTATTGCTGTTTTCAGTTAGTTTTATTGAACTTAGACTACGTTTCCCGTATTGAAAAGGTTAACGAAGGTAATATATAGATCCTCCAGTTCGAAAAGTCTCCCTTAGGCTAAATGTAACTTTCACTTAACCGTATATAAGGAAAAAAATGTCTTCCCAAGGTTAAAAAAAAAAAAAAATACACGAAGGGAGTAAAAATATGCTAATAGAACACGTCACCTGGTTCAAGGAGGTTGATTCGATGCAACAGGTAAAAGTTTTGTCTGTTTTTTCCAGCGAGATGTGATTTTACTCCTTCACCGAGAAACATCCCTCCTTTTTTGTGCAAAGTCGACCAGCTATATCAAGAACGAAATATATGCCATTGTTGGGAAGGGTTCCTGGAATCTGTTTCTCGTCCAGTCACAGTAAGGTTTTTCTTAATTTGGAAGAGAGAGAGAGAGAGAGAGAGAGAGAGACAGACAGACAGACAGACAGACAGACAGAGACAGAGACAGACAGACAGAGGCAGAGACAGAGAAGGGAGAATCATCTGACATGATCAACAATAATACACAGAGACATCATTGTACTGAAAAAAAAAAAAAGTGGTAATTGCTTAATGGTCCTATTGCTAGCTCTTTCGTCCAGTTTGGGCGAATGTTCTGCTTCTTCGGGCTATGTTACTCAACTTAGGAAAGATAATTTGCAGGGAAAGGGATAAATGAAGGGCACAGCTACCCATAAAGATTGTAAAGGTTTCCCTGTGTTGAATAAACTGTCTGCAGGTGATGTAAATACGACACCAGATGCAAAGGGTTAAACCGTCTGCAGGTGGTGAAAATAAACTCAAGAATACGACACCAGATTCAAAGGGTTAAACCATCTGCAAGTGGTGTAAATATACTCAAGAATACGACACCAGATTCAAAGGGTTAAACCGTCTGCAGGTGGTGAAAATAAACTCAACGATACGGCACCAGATTCAAAGGGTTAATCTGAGATCACAAGGAAGAAGGTAGACCCTCTTTTTTTTTTTTTTTTTTATCTTTGCATCCTTACTGAAGTGCAAAATGAAAAATAAAATCAGGCTTTGACTCTTGAAATACTGCCCAACCATTTCCTATCCCCACAGGTCTTAAAACTTCCGAAGAGAGTGACCAAAAAATAACTGCTTCTTTGCCCCTGTCCTTCGCCATAGGTTGCTCTCCCTCCATCTCATCCTCATTCATATACCTCTCCACCCTATCCCTCCACCTCATCCTCGTTCTCCAGCTTTCATTCCCCATTAACTTTATTCACACACTCCCCTAGCCAGTCTCCCATTTTCCTTTCCCTCCACATCGCCAAAGTGACTTCAGAAAGTTAAATGCTGGCCTATATATCAGCTCTAATAATTCGCCCGGTCGATATCAACATGTGTGGTCGATGGCAGTAAGGCTTTTCATGAGTTATCACTCTCAGGTTTTGGGGACTTTCTCTCTCTGATGAATAAAATCGTTTGATATTGGCCATAAATCCCGTCAATGAGAGGGTTAATGGTGACCGCATCAACACACAGTCTCCTAAGACTTACACCCAGCTAGATAAAATTGTCTGACTGTGGTTGAGTAGAATAATAGAGTTGAGCAGACTGTTCCTGTTATTTTCCGCCTTCCCGTCCTTTGCCTCTCTCGCTTCCCAACAAGGACCAACTTCAAGTAGTTTTTTATATTATCTAGAACATCAAGAAGAAATAACATTGAGATCAATAAATGAGAAGGACACCAGTGAGACCTCATCTGTGAGCAAATGTATGACGTTGCCATGAAATTGCTGGCAGGCCTATAACTAACTTAGATGAAAGGAATGACGGAACTGACAGGCTAAGGTCAGTTTTAAAACTCGCCTATTACCGAACAATTAGGAAACAGAACACGTGTCTCTGCTGGGAAATGTTTGGCTTCGAGTGGGTCTCCACCCGTCTTATTATTCTTTGGGGATATAAAAGTAATAAAAAAAAAATGAGCAATGTGTCCCGACGTACTTAGCTGATATATATGCATAGCAATTTTCAGGTCAGTCGGCCCAGAATTAAAGGCTAAACAGTGAATGTTGCTAAGAAGAAAGAGAACATCAACACTGTGAAGAAACAGAAGCAAGACCCATGAGAGATAAATAGAGTAATTACAAGGGAGTTTTTCCAACTATGTTTTATATTGTGTCTTTGAACATTGTGCTAATGACATTTCTAGTGATCTGATTTTTCATTAGGTATTATATATATATATATATATATATATATATATATATATATATATATATATATATATATATATACACACACACTTTCTATTGATATTATGGGTATTAAATGAATTTAATTTCATTACTTTAGCGTTATTTAAAAAGTGAAATGTCACACATTTTATCACAATCTTTGATTCCTTGACTACTTTCAAGATCGAAATAGGGAACCGAAATGTGTACACAGAAATTACCAAGAGCTTAGTTAGGTCCCCGTATTTTTATGGCATTGTGCAGAAGTTACATTAAATGGCTTCCCCCCGAAAAAAAAAAAAAAAGTACATGTTATCATAAAGATTCTTACTTGAGTAAGTATTCTATGCAAGTCTACTCTCACGAAAGCTTTTTTTCCTTCCTTTTTAGTCAAACTTTATACATTCTTAGCGAAAGGTGAATAGTATATAATAAACTATATTATTACATTGGTGATAAACAGTTTTATATAGGGATGGTGCTGACACAGTAGTCTTAAAAAAAAAAAAAAAAAAAAAAAGAGCTATCTCACAGACACAGTGATGTTAAGCCTTTATTTGCATCTCGCCTTGATATATGAGCTGCTCCGTACTCAGAATCATCCCTAAAATAACAAAACTCTAACACTAGTTATTTTGGGATAGTAGGTAAACTTTATATTTCAACGTTCTTGCTTCATCTTCTTCGTCGAATACTGGCTATTTGTAATAAGCAAAACCAGTTACATTTGGTTTCTCCCAGAGGGATCTCAGTCTCAGGTGGGTGTGATCGTTATTTCTTTTGGAAGAATCAGTGTATGTTTACCGTATAAATCTAACAAATATACTGAAACTGAGTTTGTTGTTAATCGGCAGTGAAATAAGTGGGGCAGTTCCATATAAGTAACTATATATATATATATATATATATATATATATATATATATATATATATATATATATATATATATATATATATATATTGTTACGGAACAGAGAAAACTGTCCCGCAAAGTTCCAGGTTCAAAACAAAAGAGTTAGGTAAAATTATAAGTTAAAGTTTAATGCTCAAACTAACAACTAAACATTCAGGATTCATAAGGATAATGTAATGGCAAAAAACAGGTTAAATATATGGTTAACTGCAATAGCCTCTATTAACACGAAATAAGCAAGAGTAAATTTATCTAAGTCAGCCCTGATAAAATGAGAAAACCAGATAATGCTCAGTTAATGCAAGATATATTATTACAGATACAAAATATTATCAAAAATGACTGACATAAAAACACATGAATCACAAAAACCTCACTAGGCCTACGAATCAACACCTTATGCTATAAAGTACAAGAAAAAAATGCAATAACACTTATACTCAAATTACACAGCAGCTAGATGGTTGGAGACTTCCTGAGCACTCACAATAATAATAACAACTGTACAGGGGAGGACAGAGATGTGAACAAAATGAGGAGTAGATCTAAGTGGCAATTAATGTAGAGACTGAGCTCATTATATAGGGGCCGGCAGAGCTTGATACAACTTGTAAGAAGGACGCGCAAATGAAGCCATAGGGGACAAAGAGTTGACAATCCTGCTCTGAACAACAGAAAGAACTACTTTACTATAAGGGTAGAAGGGGGGAGTGAGGTAGAACACGCTCATGATCAAACATGCAGCATACTGTACATTAGAATTACACAAAGGATGATGATATCATAGGCTATGTAACACCTCCCCACAAAGAAAAAGAAATTTACAAAGGAAATTTCTTATTACTCTAAAACAATCTGTCTAAAGTCTAGATAAGCAATCTGCAATAACATTTTCTTTCCCCTTGACATGTTGTATGTCTAATGAATACTCCTGAAGAAGTAGACTCCATCTTGTCAATCTCTGATTTTTATCTTTAAACTTACTAAGGAATTTCAGTGGGGTATGATCGGTATAAATGACTATGGGGTTAAAACCAGAACACAAATAAAATGAAAAATGCAGTAAACCCAAAATCAAGGCCAAAAGCTCTTTCTCAATAGTTGAGTAGTTCTTTTGAGGTGGAGTGAACTTCTTACTGTAATAAGATACAGGGTGTTCAATACCCTGATCATCCTCTTGCAGCAAAACAGCCCCAGCTCCTGTATCACTTGCGTCAACAGCCATCTTAAAAGGCTTAGCAAAATTTGGAGTAGCGAGCACTGGCTGACTTAATAGGATAGCCTTAAGCTTGTTGAAAGAGGATTCACAGTTATCGGTCCAGACAAATTTAACTCCCTTTTTCAGTAGGTCTGTAAGTGGTGATACAAGAATTGAAAAGTTAAGAACAAATCTCCTGTAATAACCTACCATTCCCAAAAATCTTTGTAGCTCTTTCCTACTTTTAGGTCTGGGAAGATCACTTATAACCTGAACCATAGCTGCTGGTGGTGCAACATGTCCATCACCAATTACGTACCCAAGGTACTGAACTTTAGCTTGACCAAACTCACACTTTGATAAATTAGCTACAAGATTAGCCTGAACCAAACGCTCAAGAAATTTACTGACATGGCATAGGTGATCTTTCCAGTTGTCACTGAAGATTAATACATCATCAATATAAACAACACACCCTGCCAAACCCTCTGTTACAACATTCATGAGCTTCTGAAAAGTGGCTGGTGCATTCTTCATACCATATGGCATTACAGAACATGCAAAAGTCTTTCCTAGTGTTACAAAACATGAGATCTCCCTAGCACGTTCAGTCATAGGTACTTGCCAGCATCCCTTTAACAAATCAAACTTACTTATGTACCTAGCCTTTCCGATCTTGTCTATGCAATCTTCCACGCGAGGGAGAGGGTAAGTGTCTGTTTTGGTTATCTGATTAACACGTCTGTAGTCGATGCAAAGCCGCTGTGACCCACCTGGCTTAGGGACTAAAGTGACAGGAGAACTCCACTCGCTCTGACAGGGCTCAATCATCTTGTGGTCCAACAGGCAGCCAAGCTCCTTCTGGATGAGAGGAACTTTCACTGGGTTCACACGGTAAAGACGCAGTTTAATTGGCTTTGCGTCTCCAACATCGACATCATGCATCAACACAGTGGTTCTTCCTGGAGTGGCACGGAACACTTGCGGGTACTCCTGCAGTAATGCCGAAAACTCCTGCCTTTCCTCGGGAGGTAGATGAGAAAGCTTAGTCTGGAGATCATTCATGATATCAGGATTCTTCCCCAGACTATCACTCAGGCTCATGCTGCATGGGAGAACTTCACTTGCAGACTCGGGTGGAACAGCTACAGTGCAGACTGGGTTATTTTCGTCCCGCCTTGATATAACTTTAGCAGGTTGATGTGACAAAGTTGCTTGTTCTTTCTACGATCTGGTGTGGCGATGACATAGTTGACATCACTGAGTTTGTTCTCCACGAAATAAGGACCACTAAACTTGGCTTGAAGAGGTTGCCCATGCACCGGTAGCAGAATCAAAACCTGATCTCCTGCCTGAAAGTGGCGTAACCTGGACTTCTTATCATACCAAGTCTTCATCTTCTCCTGAGCAGCTCCTAAATTCTCTCTCACCAGCTGTAAAGCAGTGGACAGCCGTTCTTTGAACTTCATCACATACTCCAGCAGGTTGACATCATCTTCCTCCGACAGCCAGCATTCCTTGAGTAGCTTAAGGGGTCCTCTTACTTCATGGCCAAACAGTAGTTCAAAGGGTGAGAAGCCCAGTGATTCATTTGGAGATTCTCTTGCGGCAAATACAACGAATGGAAGACCTTTATCCCAGTCTTTCTGATGTTCCAAACAGTATTTCTTGAGCATCGATTTGAGTATTTGATGATATCTCTCCAACGCTCCTTGGGTCTAGGGATGGTAAGCTGAAGACGTGATCTGGGTGATGCCCAACTCTTTCAGAGACTGCTTGAAAACATTTGACATGAAATTACTTCCCCGGTCTGACTGTACCTCCTTGGGCAGACCAAACTTTGTGAAGAACCCTAGCATTTCCTTAACCACGTTCTTTGCTGAGATATTTCTAAGTGGAATGGCTTCAGGATAACGAGTAGCCATATCAATCAGGGTCAACACATAAGAAAATCATGAAGAAGTCTTAGGAAGAGGGCCCACAATATCCACCAACACACGGGTGAATGGCGCCTCAAAAGGAGGAATGGGAACTAGAGGTGCAACCTTTTCGGTCTAATTACACTTCCCCACAACTTGACAGGTGTGACAGGACTTACAATGCCAGGAAACATCTATGAAGATACCTGGCCAGTAGAAGTGTTTCAAAATGCGTGCCACAGTCTTCCTCACTCCAAGGTGTCCTGCCAAACTTGAATCATGAGCCACTCTAATGATATCCTGCCTAAAAACACGAAGGATGACAACTTGATGTACAACCTCCCATTCACAGTCGGCTGATGCTGTTGGGGGTCTCCACTTCCTCATAAGTACTCCTGACTTTATATAATAACAAGTAGAAGCACCAGCTGACTCTTCCTCACTGCAAGCAGAGTTAGTTAGACCTTTCAACTCAGGGTCAGCAACCTGCAACTCAACCAACTCTTGACGAGACAAATTATCAACACTACGCGGTACTGCCTCATCTGGTGAATGGTCCAAATTAGCAAGAAAAGTGTCAGCTAGGATAACATCATCATCATCATTATTCTCTAAGTCACCAGTAACTTTAGACTTAGCCCTAGTGACAGCACATGCAGGGAACACATCAGGGACATCACAATCCTGGGCCGCAGCCACTGGCTCACTAGACAACTGAGGAGCTGGACACACTTGACTTCCACCAATATCATTTCCAAGTAAGAAAGTTACTCCTGACATTGGGAGTGTCTCAACCAACCCAACCATAACGGAACCATTAACAAAACCAGACTCTAAATTCAATCTGCACAGAGGGACAGAGAAGTAATTATTCCCTACACCTTGTAAGATTACAGTTTCATCAGAGGAATTAACATTAGAGCCTAAAACACTGGTCAGCATAAGGGATTGGCAAGCACCTGTATCACGATATATTTAAACTGATTTCCTGTTATTACTGTCCAGAGGACTGACAAAACCATCAGACAGGAAATTAGTTCATGAACTCTTGAGAGTGTCACCCACGTTATTGCTCAAAAGAGGAGCTTCATCATGAGAATTTAATTTACCCCTCAAAGCAGGTTCAGTTAATTCAGTTAAAGAATTATGGGAACTCTCAAGGGTGGACACTAGACCAATTGACTGAATATTTAAAGACTCCTTTTTGTTCACATCACGCTGTCTCCTGAAACATTTCTCCGTAGTATGACCAAGCTTACTACAATAAGTACATTTACTTTTCTGAAATCTAGAGGTGAAGCTGGTATTTACTTCCTGAGAAACATCATCTTTGTTCTCTTTCCTGTTACCTGTACTCTGAGTAGAGGCAACGTACTTACTCTCAGCTTTCCCTTTTTCTCTAGAATATCTCTTGTGAGTGAGAACATATTCATCAGCTAAAACTGCAGCATCAGACAAATTATCTATTCTTTTCTCTTCAAGATATAGGCTTACATCATTATTAATACACCTTTTGAAGTCCTCCAGCAAAATCATCTGCTTAAATTTACCAAAATCAAAATCCACATTCTTAGAATTTAACCACTGCTCTAACAGATCTTCTTTGATTTTTGCATACTCAACATGGGATTGCTTATCTTGCTTATAAGTTGTCCTAAATTTTACTCTATAGGCTTCAGGAAGAAGCTCATAGGCCTTAAGAATCAAGCTCTTAACTACATCATAATTATCAGATTGATCCTGAGACAAAGATGCATAAGTTACTTGAGCTTTACCGGTGAGAACAGTTTGAAGGAGTACTGGCCAATACTCTTTAGGCCAATTAAAACCTGTAGCTACCCTCACAAACAACTGAAAATACTTTGTTAAATCAGATTCATTAAAAGGAGGGACAAGTTTAACATTTTTAGCCACATCAAAATCATCAGAGCTAGATGATCCAGTTCCACCTTGTTTCATGCGATACTCATG
This sequence comes from Coenobita brevimanus, assembly GCF_032717465.1. Taxonomy (NCBI): domain Eukaryota; kingdom Metazoa; phylum Arthropoda; class Malacostraca; order Decapoda; family Coenobitidae; genus Coenobita; species Coenobita brevimanus. The sequence continues at coordinate 21,283,008 of NC_137048.1, forward strand.
GTCTGCCTGAATCCTAGCTAGTTCAATTTGTACCTCAGCCTGTGCCTGTGCCTCCTGAATACGAGCCTGAGACTCAGCCTCCTTAGCCTGAGACTCAGCCTCCTTAGCCTGAGACTCAGCCTCCTTAACACGAGCTTCCTGCAGAGCTAGCTGTAACTTAGCTATTTCAATCTGCGTTTGCTCATTTGGAGGAGTTACATTAAACAAGCTTTTATTAATCATGCCAACAATTTGATCTTTAGAATGATGAGAGCGAACAGCAATTCCCAATTGTTGAGCAACAAGCTTAAGTTCATTCTTTATTCTGTTTTCTACATCACACACTGTTTGCACATTTAACAAAAAATCTTTGGCTTCATCAAGCGTAGTAATAGTAGACATCATGAATAGATCACAGTCACAAAATATCAAGCAATATCCTTATGATAATATCCTGAATATCCTGATAAGAGGTCGCCAAATTTATGCTACGGAACAGAGAAAACTGTCCCGCAAAGTTCCATGTTCAAAACAAAAGAGTTAGGTAAAATTATAAGTTAAAGTTTAATGCTCAAACTAACAACTATACATTCAGGATTCATAAGGATAATGTAATGGCAAAAAACAGGTTAAATATATGGTTAACTGCAATAGCCTCTATTAACACGAAATTAGCAAGAGTATATTTATTTAAGTCAGCCCTGACAAAATGAGAAAACCAGATAATGCTCAGTTAATGCAAGATATATTATTACAGATGCAAAATTTTATCAAAAATGACTGACATAAAAACACATGAATCACAAAAACCTCACTAGGCCTACGAATCAACACCTTATGCTATAAAGTACAAGAAAAAAATGCAATAACACTTATACTCAAATTACACAGCAGCTAGATGGTTGGAGACTTCCTGAGCACTCACAATAATAATAACAACTGTACAGGGGAGGACAGAGATGTGAACAAAATGAGGAGTAGATCTAAGTGGCAATTAATGTAGAGACTGAGCTCATTATATAGGGGCCGGCAGAGCTTGATACAACTTGTAAGAAGGACGCGCAAATGAAGCCATAGGGGACAAAGAGTTGACAATCCTGCTCTGAACAACAGAAAGAACGACTTACTCTACTATAAGGGTAGAAGGGGGGAGTGAGGTAGAACACGCTCGTGATCAAACATGCAGCATACTGTACGTTAGAATTACACAAAGGATGATGAAATCATAGGCTATGTAACAATATATATATATATATATATATATATATATATATATATATATATATATATATATATATATATTGTTACGGAACAGAGAAAGATAATTTACACTTTAAGTGAGAATACTAAAAATCACTACAGTGCCGTAAAGTTCCAGGTTCAAAACAAAAGGGTTAGGTAAAATTACAAGTTAAAGTTTAATGCTCAAACTAACAACAAAACATTCATGACTCATAAGGATAATGTAATGGCAAAAAACAGGTTAAATATATGGTTAATTGCAATAGCCTCTATTAACACGAAAATAGCATGAGTAAATTTATCTAAGTCAGCCCTGTTAAAATGAAAATACACTGGGTAATGCTCAGTAAATGCAAGATAAATTATTACAGATACAAAATATTATTAATGATGACTGACATAAAGAACCCTACATGAATTACAAAAACTTCACTAGGCCTACAATGTAAACTTATGCTATACAGTACAAGAACAAAATGCAACAACACTTATACTCAAATTACACAGCTGCTAGATGGTTGGAGACTTCCTGAGCACTCAATAATAACTGTACAGGGAGGACAGAGATGTGAACAAAATGAGGAGCAGATCTAAGTGGCAATGATGCAGAGACTAAGCTCATTATATAGGGGCCGGCAGAGCTTGCTTGATACAACTTGTAAGAAGGATGCGCAAATGAAGCCATGGGGACAATGAGTTGACAATCCTGCTCTGAACTCCAGAAATGACGACTTACTCTACTATAACGGTAGAACGGGGGAACTGAGGCAGAACACGCTCGTGATCAAACATGCAGCATACTGTGTGTTAAAATTACACAAAGGATGATGAAATCATAGGCTATGTAACACCTCCCCACAAAGAAAAAAAATTTACAAAGGAAATTTCTTATTACTCTAAAACAATCTGTATATGGCATTACAGAACATGCAAAAGTCTTTCCTAGTGTTACAAAACATGAGATCTCCCTGGCACGTTCAGTCATAGGTACTTGCCAGTATCCCTTTAACAAATCAAACTTACTTATGCACCTAGCCTTTCCGATCTTGTCTATGCAATCTTCCACACGAGGGAGAGGGTAAGTGTCTGTTTTAGTTATCTGATTAACACGTCTGTAGTCGATGCAAAGCCACTGTGACCCACCTGGCTTAGGGACTAGAGTGACAGAACTCCACTCGCTCTGACAGGGCTCAATCATCTTGTGGTCCAACAGGTAGCCAAGCTCCTTCTGGATGAGAGGAACTTTCACTGGGTTCACACGGTAAGGAGGCAATTTAATTGGCTTTGCGTCTCCAACATCGACATCATGAATCAACACAGTGGTTCTTCCTGGAGTGGCACGGAACACTTGCGGGTACTCCTGCAGTAATGCCGACAACTCCTGCCTTTCCTCGGGAGGTAGATGAGAAAGCTTAGTCTGGAGATCATTCATGATATCAGGATTCTTCCCCAAACTATCACCCAGGCTCATACTGCATGGGAGAGTTTCACTTGAAGACTCGGGTGGAACAGCTACAGTGCAGACTGGATTATTTTCGTCCCGCCTGTGATATAACTTTAGCATGTTGATGTGACATAGTTGCTTCCTCTTTCTACGATCTGGTGTGGCGATGACATAGTTGACATCACTCAGTTTCTTCTCCACAAAATAAGGACCACTAAACTTGGCTTGAAGAGGTTGCCCATGAACTGGTAGCAGAATCAAAACCTGATCTCCTGGCTGAAAGTGGCGTAACCTGGACTTCTTATCATACCAAGTCTTCATCTTCTCCTGAGCAGCTCCTAAATTCTCTCTCGCCAGCTGTAAAGCAGTGGACAGCCGTTCTTTGAACTTCATCACATACTCCAGCAGGTTGACGTCATCTTCCTCCAACAGCCAGCATTCCTTGAGTAGCTTAAGGGGTCCTCTTACTTCATGGCCAAACAGTAGTTCAAAAGGTGAGAAGCCCAGTGATTCATTTGGAGATTCTCTTGCAGCAAACACAACGAATGGAAGACCTTTATCCCAGTCTTTCTGATGTTCCAAACAGTATTTCTTGAGCATCGATTTGAGTGTTTGATGATATCTCTCCAACGCTCCTTGGGTCTAGGGATGGTAAACTGAAGACGTGATCTGGGAGATGCCCAACTCTTTCAGAGACTGCTTGAAAACATTTGATATGAAATTATTTCCCCGGTCTGACTGTACCTCCTTGGGCAGACCAAACTTTGTGAAGAACCCTAGCATTTCCTTAACCACGTTCTTTGCTGAGATATTTCTAAGTGGAATGGCTTCAGGATAACGAGTAGCCATATCAATCAGGGTCAACACATAAGAAAATCATGAAGAAGTCTTAGGAAGAGGGCCCACAATATCCACCAACATACAGGTGAAAGGCGCCTCAAAAGGAGGAATGGGAACTAGAGGTGCAACCTTTTCGGTCTGATTACACTTCCCCACAACTTGACAGGTGTGACAAGACTTACAATACCAGGAAACATCCCTGAAGATACCTGGCCAGTAGAAGTGTTTCAAAATGCGTGCCACAGTCTTCCTCACTCCAAGGTGTCCTGCCAAACTGGAATCATGAGCCACTCTAATGATATCCTGCCTACAAACATGAGGGATGACAACTTGATGTACAACCTCCCATTCACAGTCGGCTGATGCTGTTGGGGGTCTCCACTTCCTCATAAGTACTCCTGACTTTATATAATAACAAGTAGAAGCACCAGCTGACTCTTCCTCACTGCAAGCAGAGTTAGCTAGACCTTTCAACTCAGGGTCAGCAACCTGCAACTCAACCAACTCTTGACGAGACAAATTATCAACACTACGGGGTACTGCCTCATCTGGTGAATGGTCCAAATTAGCAAGAAAAGTGTCAGCTAGGATAACATCATCATCATCATTATCCTCTAAATCACCAGTAACTTTAGACTTAGCCCTAGTGACAGCACATGCAGGGAACACATCAGGGACATCACAATCCTGGGACGCAGCCACTGGCTCACTAGACAACTGAGGAGCTGGACACACTTGACTTCCACCAATATCATTTCCAAGTAAGAAAGTTACACCTGACATTGGGAGTGTCTCAACCAACCCAACCATAACGGAACCATTAACAAAACCAGACTCTAATTTCACTGTGCACAGAGGGACAGAGAAGTAATTATTCCCTACACCTTGTAAGATTACAGTTTCATCAGAGAAATTAACATTAGAGCCTAGAACACTGGTCAGCATAAGGGATTGGCAAGCACCTGTATCACGATATATTTTAGCTAATTTCCTGTCATTACTGTCCAGAGGACTGACAAAACCATCAGACAGGAAATTAGCACATGAACTCTTGAGAGTGTCACCCACGTTACTGCTCAAAGAGGAGCTCCATAATGAGAATTTAAGTTACCCCTCAAAGCAGGTTCAGTTAACTCAGTTAAATAATTATGGGAACTCTCAAGGGTGGACACTAGACCAATTGACTGAATATTTAAAGACTCCTTTTTGTTCACATCACGCTGTCTCCTGAAACATTTCTCCGTAGTATGACCAAGCTTACTACAATAAGTACATGTACTTTTCTGATATCTAGAGGTGAAGCTGGATTTACTTCCTGAGAAACATCATCCTTATTCTCTTTCCTGTTACCTGTACTCTGAGTAGAGGCAACGTACTTACTCTCAGCTTTCCCTTTTTCTCTAGAATATCTCTTGTGAGTGAGAACATATTCATCAGCTAAAACTGCAGCATCAGACAATTTATCTATTCTTTTCTCTTCAAGATATAGGCTTACATCTTTATTAATACACCTCTTGAAGTCTTCCAGCAAAATCATCTGCTTAAATTTACCAAAATCAAAATCCACATTCTTAGAATTTAACCACTGCTCTAACAGATCTTCTTTGATTTTTGCATACTCAACATGGGATTGCTTATCTTGCTTATAAGTTGTCCTAAATTTTACTCTATAGGCTTCAGGAAGAAGCTCATAGGCCTTAAGAATCAAGCTCTTAACTACATCATAATTATCAGATTGATCCTGAGACAAAGATGCATAAGTTACTTGAGCTTTACCGGTGAGAACAGTTTGAAGGAGTACTGGCCAATACTCTTTAGGCCAATTAAAACCTGTAGCTACCCTCACAAACAACTGAAAATACTTTGTTAAATCAGATTCATTAAAAGGAGGGACAAGTTTAACATTTTTAGCCACATCAAAATCATCAGAGCTAGATGATCCAGTTCCACCTTGTTTCATGCGATACTCATGGTCTGCCTGAATCCTAGCTAGTTCAATTTGTACCTCAGCCTGTGCCTGTGCCTCCTGAATACGAGCCTGAGACTCAGCCTCCTTAGCCTGAGACTCAGCCTCCTTAGCCTGAGACTCAGCCTCCTTAACACGAGCTTCCTGCAGAGCTAGCTGTAACTTAGCTATTTCAATCTGCGTTTGCTCATTTGGAGGAGTTACATTAAACAAGCTTTTATTAATCATGCCAACAATTTGATCTTTAGAATGATGAGAGCGAACAGCAATTCCCAATTGTTGAGCAACAAGCTTAAGTTCATTCTTTATTCTGTTTTCTACATCACACACTGTTTGCACATTTAACAAAAAATCTTTGGCTTCATCAAGCGTAGTAATAGTAGACATCATGAATAGATCACAGTCACAAAATATCAAGCAATATCCTTATGATAATATCCTGAATATCCTGATAAGAGGTCGCCAAATTTATGCTACGGAACAGAGAAAACTGTCCCGCAAAGTTCCATGTTCAAAACAAAAGAGTTAGGTAAAATTATAAGTTAAAGTTTAATGCTCAAACTAACAACTATACATTCAGGATTCATAAGGATAATGTAATGGCAAAAAACAGGTTAAATATATGGTTAACTGCAATAGCCTCTATTAACACGAAATTAGCAAGAGTATATTTATTTAAGTCAGCCCTGACAAAATGAGAAAACCAGATAATGCTCAGTTAATGCAAGATATATTATTACAGATGCAAAATTTTATCAAAAATGACTGACATAAAAACACATGAATCACAAAAACCTCACTAGGCCTACGAATCAACACCTTATGCTATAAAGTACAAGAAAAAATGCAATAACACTTATACTCAAATTACACAGCAGCTAGATGGTTGGAGACTTCCTGAGCACTCACAATAATAATAACAACTGTACAGGGGAGGACAGAGATGTGAACAAAATGAGGAGTAGATCTAAGTGGCAATTAATGTAGAGACTGAGCTCATTATATAGGGGCCGGCAGAGCTTGATACAACTTGTAAGAAGGACGCGCAAATGAAGCCATAGGGGACAAAGAGTTGACAATCCTGCTCTGAACAACAGAAAGAACGACTTACTCTACTATAAGGGTAGAAGGGGGGAGTGAGGTAGAACACGCTCGTGATCAAACATGCAGCATACTGTACGTTAGAATTACACAAAGGATGATGAAATCATAGGCTATGTAACAATATATATATATATATATATATATATATATATATATATATATATATATATATATTGTTACGGAACAGAGAAAGATAATTTACACTTTAAGTGAGAATACTAAAAATCACTACAGTGCCGTAAAGTTCCAGGTTCAAAACAAAAGGGTTAGGTAAAATTACAAGTTAAAGTTTAATGCTCAAACTAACAACAAAACATTCATGACTCATAAGGATAATGTAATGGCAAAAAACAGGTTAAATATATGGTTAATTGCAATAGCCTCTATTAACACGAAAATAGCATGAGTAAATTTATCTAAGTCAGCCCTGTTAAAATGAAAATACACTGGGTAATGCTCAGTAAATGCAAGATAAATTATTACAGATACAAAATATTATTAATGATGACTGACATAAAGAACCCTACATGAATTACAAAAACTTCACTAGGCCTACAATGTAAACTTATGCTATACAGTACAAGAACAAAATGCAACAACACTTATACTCAAATTACACAGCTGCTAGATGGTTGGAGACTTCCTGAGCACTCAATAATAACTGTACAGGGGAGGACAGAGATGTGAACAAAATGAGGAGCAGATCTAAGTGGCAATGATGCAGAGACTAAGCTCATTATATAGGGGCCGGCAGAGCTTGCTTGATACAACTTGTAAGAAGGACGCGCAAATGAAGCCATGGGGACAATGAGTTGACAATCCTGCTCTGAACTCCAGAAATGACGACTTACTCTACTATAACGGTAGAACGGGGGAACTGAGGCAGAACACGCTCGTGATCAAACATGCAGCATACTGTGTGTTAAAATTACACAAAGGATGATGAAATCATAGGCTATGTAACACCTCCCCACAAAGAAAAAAATTTACAAAGGAAATTTCTTATTACTCTAAAACAATCTGTATATGGCATTACAGAACATGCAAAAGTCTTTCCTAGTGTTACAAAACATGAGATCTCCCTGGCACGTTCAGTCATAGGTACTTGCCAGTATCCCTTTAACAAATCAAACTTACTTATGCACCTAGCCTTTCCGATCTTGTCTATGCAATCTTCCACACGAGGGAGAGGGTAAGTGTCTGTTTTAGTTATCTGATTAACACGTCTGTAGTCGATGCAAAGCCACTGTGACCCACCTGGCTTAGGGACTAGAGTGACAGAACTCCACTCGCTCTGACAGGGCTCAATCATCTTGTGGTCCAACAGGTAGCCAAGCTCCTTCTGGATGAGAGGAACTTTCACTGGGTTCACACGGTAAGGAGGCAATTTAATTGGCTTTGCGTCTCCAACATCGACATCATGAATCAGCACAGTGGTTCTTCCTGGAGTGGCACGGAACACTTGCGGGTACTCCTGCAGTAATGCCGACAACTCCTGCCTTTCCTCGGGAGGTAGATGAGAAAGCTTAGTCTGGAGATCATTCATGATATCAGGATTCTTCCCCAAACTATCACCCAGGCTCATACTGCATGGGAGAGTTTCACTTGAAGACTCGGGTGGAACAGCTACAGTGCAGACTGGATTATTTTCGTCCCGCCTGTGATATAACTTTAGCATGTTGATGTGACATAGTTGCTTCCTCTTTCTACGATCTGGTGTGGCGATGACATAGTTGACATCACTCAGTTTCTTCTCCACAAAATAAGGACCACTAAACTTGGCTTGAAGAGGTTGCCCATGAACTGGTAGCAGAATCAAAACCTGATCTCCTGGCTGAAAGTGGCGTAACCTGGACTTCTTATCATACCAAGTCTTCATCTTCTCCTGAGCAGCTCCTAAATTCTCTCTCGCCAGCTGTAAAGCAGTGGACAGCCGTTCTTTGAACTTCATCACATACTCCAGCAGGTTGACGTCATCTTCCTCCAACAGCCAGCATTCCTTGAGTAGCTTAAGGGTCCTCTTACTTCATGGCCAAACAGTAGTTCAAAAGGTGAGAAGCCCAGTGATTCATTTGGAGATTCTCTTGCAGCAAACACAACGAATGGAAGACCTTTATCCCAGTCTTTCTGATGTTCCAAACAGTATTTCTTGAGCATCGATTTGAGTGTTTGATGATATCTCTCCAACGCTCCTTGGGTCTAGGGATGGTAAACTGAAGACGTGATCTGGGAGATGCCCAACTCTTTCAGAGACTGCTTGAAAACATTTGATATGAAATTATTTCCCGGTCTGACTGTACCTCCTTGGGCAGACCAAACTTTGTGAAGAACCCTAGCATTTCCTTAACCACGTTCTTTGCTGAGATATTTCTAAGTGGAATGGCTTCAGGATAACGAGTAGCCATATCAATCAGGGTCAACACATAAGAAAATCATGAAGAAGTCTTAGGAAGAGGGTCCACAATATCCACCAACATACAGGTGAAAGGCGCCTCAAAAGGAGGAATGGGAACTAGAGGTGCAACCTTTTCGGTCTGATTACACTTCCCCACAACTTGACAGGTGTGACAAGACTTACAATACCAGGAAACATCCCTGAAGATACCTGGCCAGTAGAAGTGTTTCAAAATGCGTGCCACAGTCTTCCTCACTCCAAGGTGTCCTGCCAAACTGGAATCATGAGCCACTCTAATGATATCCTGCCTACAAACATGAGGGATGACAACTTGATGTACAACCTCCCATTCACAGTCGGCTGATGCTGTTGGGGGTCTCCACTTCCTCATAAGTACTCCTGACTTTATATAATAACAAGTAGAAGCACCAGCTGACTCTTCCTCACTGCAAGCAGAGTTAGCTAGACCTTTCAACTCAGGGTCAGCAACCTGCAACTCAACCAACTCTTGACGAGACAAATTATCAACACTACGGGGTACTGCCTCATCTGGTGAATGGTCCAAATTAGCAAGAAAAGTGTCAGCTAGGATAACATCATCATCATCATTATCCTCTAAATCACCAGTAACTTTAGACTTAGCCCTAGTGACAGCACATGCAGGGAACACATCAGGGACATCACAATCCTGGGACGCAGCCACTGGCTCACTAGACAACTGAGGAGCTGGACACACTTGACTTCCACCAATATCATTTCCAAGTAAGAAAGTTACACCTGACATTGGGAGTGTCTCAACCAACCCAACCATAACGGAACCATTAACAAAACCAGACTCTAATTTCACTGTGCACAGAGGGACAGAGAAGTAATTATTCCCTACACCTTGTAAGATTACAGTTTCATCAGAGAAATTAACATTAGAGCCTAGAACACTGGTCAGCATAAGGGATTGGCAAGCACCTGTATCACGATATATTTTAGCTAATTTCCTGTCATTACTGTCCAGAGGACTGACAAAACCATCAGACAGGAAATTAGCACATGAACTCTTGAGAGTGTCACCCACGTTACTGCTCAAAAGAGGAGCTCCATAATGAGAATTTAAGTTACCCCTCAAAGCAGGTTCAGTTAACTCAGTTAAATAATTATGGGAACTCTCAAGGGTGGACACTAGACCAATTGACTGAATATTTAAAGACTCCTTTTTGTTCACATCACGCTGTCTCCTGAAACATTTCTCCGTAGTATGACCAAGCTTACTACAATAAGTACATGTACTTTTCTGATATCTAGAGGTGAAGCTGGATTTACTTCCTGAGAAACATCATCCTTATTCTCTTTCCTGTTACCTGTACTCTGAGTAGAGGCAACGTACTTACTCTCAGCTTTCCCTTTTTCTCTAGAATATCTCTTGTGAGTGAGAACATATTCATCAGCTAAAACTGCAGCATCAGACAATTTATCTATTCTTTTCTCTTCAAGATATAGGCTTACATCTTTATTAATACACCTCTTGAAGTCTTCCAGCAAAATCATCTGCTTAAATTTACCAAAATCAAAATCCACATTCTTAGAATTTAACCACTGCTCTAACAGATCTTCTTTGATTTTTGCATACTCAACATGGGATTGCTTATCTTGCTTATAAGTTGTCCTAAATTTTACTCTATAGGCTTCAGGAAGAAGCTCATAGGCCTTAAGAATCAAGCTCTTAACTACATCATAATTATCAGATTGATCCTGAGACAAAGATGCATAAGTTACTTGAGCTTTACCGGTGAGAACAGTTTGAAGGAGTACTGGCCAATACTCTTTAGGCCAATTAAAACCTGTAGCTACCCTCACAAACAACTGAAAATACTTTGTTAAATCAGATTCATTAAAAGGAGGGACAAGTTTAACATTTTTAGCCACATCAAAATCATCAGAGCTAGATGATCCAGTTCCACCTTGTTTCATGCGATACTCATGGTCTGCCTGAATCCTAGCTAGTTCAATTTGTACCTCAGCCTGTGCCTGTGCCTCCTGAATACGAGCCTGAGACTCAGCCTCCTTAGCCTGAGACTCAGCCTCCTTAGCCTGAGACTCAGCCTCCTTAGCCTGAGACTCAGCCTCCTTAACACGAGCTTCCTGCAGAGCTAGCTGTAACTTAGCTATTTCAATCTGCGTTTGCTCATTTGGAGGAGTTACATTAAACAAGCTTTTATTAATCATGCCAACAATTTGATCTTTAGAATGATGAGAGCGAACAGCAATTCCCAATTGTTGAGCAACAAGCTTAAGTTCATTCTTTATTCTGTTTTCTACATCACACACTGTTTGCACATTTAACAAAAAATCTTTGGCTTCATCAAGCGTAGTAATAGTAGACATCATGAATAGATCACAGTCACAAAATATCAAGCAATATCCTTATGATAATATCCTGAATATCCTGATAAGAGGTCGCCAAATTTATGCTACGGAACAGAGAAAACTGTCCCGCAAAGTTCCATGTTCAAAACAAAAGAGTTAGGTAAAATTATAAGTTAAAGTTTAATGCTCAAACTAACAACTATACATTCAGGATTCATAAGGATAATGTAATGGCAAAAAACAGGTTAAATATATGGTTAACTGCAATAGCCTCTATTAACACGAAATTAGCAAGAGTATATTTATTTAAGTCAGCCCTGACAAAATGAGAAAACCAGATAATGCTCAGTTAATGCAAGATATATTATTACAGATGCAAAATTTTATCAAAAATGACTGACATAAAAACACATGAATCACAAAAACCTCACTAGGCCTACGAATCAACACCTTATGCTATAAAGTACAAGAAAAAAATGCAATAACACTTATACTCAAATTACACAGCAGCTAGATGGTTGGAGACTTCCTGAGCACTCACAATAATAATAACAACTGTACAGGGGAGGACAGAGATGTGAACAAAATGAGGAGTAGATCTAAGTGGCAATTAATGTAGAGACTGAGCTCATTATATAGGGGCCGGCAGAGCTTGATACAACTTGTAAGAAGGACGCGCAAATGAAGCCATAGGGGACAAAGAGTTGACAATCCTGCTCTGAACAACAGAAAGAACGACTTACTCTACTATAAGGGTAGAAGGGGGGAGTGAGGTAGAACACGCTCGTGATCAAACATGCAGCATACTGTACGTTAGAATTACACAAAGGATGATGAAATCATAGGCTATGTAACAATATATATATATATATATATATATATATATATATATATATATATATATATATATATATATATATATTGTTACGGAACAGAGAAAGATAATTTACACTTTAAGTGAGAATACTAAAAATCACTACAGTGCCGTAAAGTTCCAGGTTGAAAACAAAAGGGTTAGGTAAAATTACAAGTTAAAGTTTAATGCTCAAACTAACAACAAAACATTCAGGACTCATAAGGATAATGTAATGGCAAAAAACAGGTTAAATATATGGTTAACTGCAATAGCCTCTATTAACACGAAAATAGCATGAGTAAATTTATCTAAGTCAGCCCTGTTAAAATGAAAATACACTGGGTAATGCTCAGTAAATGCAAGATAAATTATTACAGATACAAAATATTATTAATGATGACTGACATAAAGAACCCTACATGAATTACAAAAACTTCACTAGGCCTACAATGTAAACTTATGCTATACAGTACAAGAACAAAATGCAACAACACTTATACTCAAATTACACAGCTGCTAGATGGTTGGAGACTTCCTGAGCACTCAATAATAACTGTACAGGGGAGGACAGAGATGTGAACAAAATGAGGAGCAGATCTAAGTGGCAATGATGCAGAGACTAAGCTCATTATATAGGGGCCGGCAGAGCTTGCTTGATACAACTTGTAAGAAGGATGCGCAAATGAAGCCATGGGGACAATGAGTTGACAATCCTGCTCTGAACTCCAGAAATGACGACTTACTCTACTATAACGGTAGAACGGGGGAACTGAGGCAGAACACGCTCGTGATCAAACATGCAGCATACTGTGTGTTAAAATTACACAAAGGATGATGAAATCATAGGCTATGTAACACCTCCCCACAAAGAAAAATTTACAAAGGAAATTTCTTATTACTCTAAAACAATCTGTATATGGCATTACAGAACATGCAAAAGTCTTTCCTAGTGTTACAAAACATGAGATCTCCCTGGCACGTTCAGTCATAGGTACTTGCCAGTATCCCTTTAACAAATCAAACTTACTTATGCACCTAGCCTTTCCGATCTTGTCTATGCAATCTTCCACACGAGGGAGAGGGTAAGTGTCTGTTTTAGTTATCTGATTAACACGTCTGTAGTCGATGCAAAGCCACTGTGACCCACCTGGCTTAGGGACTAGAGTGACAGAACTCCACTCGCTCTGACAGGGCTCAATCATCTTGTGGTCCAACAGGTAGCCAAGCTCCTTCTGGATGAGAGGAACTTTCACTGGGTTCACACGGTAAGGAGGCAATTTAATTGGCTTTGCGTCTCCAACATCGACATCATGAATCAACACAGTGGTTCTTCCTGGAGTGGCACGGAACACTTGCGGGTACTCCTGCAGTAATGCCGACAACTCCTGCCTTTCCTCGGGAGGTAGATGAGAAAGCTTAGTCTGGAGATCATTCATGATATCAGGATTCTTCCCCAAACTATCACCCAGGCTCATACTGCATGGGAGAGTTTCACTTGAAGACTCGGGTGGAACAGCTACAGTGCAGACTGGATTATTTTCGTCCCGCCTGTGATATAACTTTAGCATGTTGATGTGACATAGTTGCTTCCTCTTTCTACGATCTGGTGTGGCGATGACATAGTTGACATCACTCAGTTTCTTCTCCACAAAATAAGGACCACTAAACTTGGCTTGAAGAGGTTGCCCATGAACTGGTAGCAGAATCAAAACCTGATCTCCTGGCTGAAAGTGGCGTAACCTGGACTTCTTATCATACCAAGTCTTCATCTTCTCCTGAGCAGCTCCTAAATTCTCTCTCGCCAGCTGTAAAGCAGTGGACAGCCGTTCTTTGAACTTCATCACATACTCCAGCAGGTTGACGTCATCTTCCTCCAACAGCCAGCATTCCTTGGAGTAGCTTAAGGGGTCCTCTTACTTCATGGCCAAACAGTAGTTCAAAAGGTGAGAAGCCCAGTGATTCATTTGGAGATTCTCTTGCAGCAAACACAACGAATGGAAGACCTTTATCCCAGTCTTTCTGATGTTCCAAACAGTATTTCTTGAGCATCGATTTGAGTGTTTGATGATATCTCTCCAACGCTCCTTGGGTCTAGGGATGGTAAACTGAAGACGTGATCTGGGAGATGCCCAACTCTTTCAGAGACTGCTTGAAAACATTTGATATGAAATTATTTCCCCGGTCTGACTGTACCTCCTTGGGCAGACCAAACTTTGTGAAGAACCCTAGCATTTCCTTAACCACGTTCTTTGCTGAGATATTTCTAAGTGGAATGGCTTCAGGATAACGAGTAGCCATATCAATCAGGGTCAACACATAAGAAAATCATGAAGAAGTCTTAGGAAGAGGGTCCACAATATCCACCAACATACAGGTGAAAGGCGCCTCAAAAGGAGGAATGGGAACTAGAGGTGCAACCTTTTCGGTCTGATTACACTTCCCCACAACTTGACAGGTGTGACAAGACTTACAATACCAGGAAACATCCCTGAAGATACCTGGCCAGTAGAAGTGTTTCAAAATGCGTGCCACAGTCTTCCTCACTCCAAGGTGTCCTGCCGAACTGGAATCATGAGCCACTCTAATGATATCCTGCCTACAAACATGAGGGATGACAACTTGATGTACAACCTCCCATTCACAGTCGGCTGATGCTGTTGGGGGTCTCCACTTCCTCATAAGTACTCCTGACTTTATATAATAACAAGTAGAAGCACCAGCTGACTCTTCCTCACTGCAAGCAGAGTTAGCTAGACCTTTCAACTCAGGGTCAGCAACCTGCAACTCAACCAACTCTTGACGAGACAAATTATCAACACTACGGGGTACTGCCTCATCTGGTGAATGGTCCAAATTAGCAAGAAAAGTGTCAGCTAGGATAACATCATCATCATCATTATCCTCTAAATCACCAGTAACTTTAGACTTAGCCCTAGTGACAGCACATGCAGGGAACACATCAGGGACATCACAATCCTGGGACGCAGCCACTGGCTCACTAGACAACTGAGGAGCTGGACACACTTGACTTCCACCAATATCATTTCCAAGTAAGAAAGTTACACCTGACATTGGGAGTGTCTCAACCAACCCAACCATAACGGAACCATTAACAAAACCAGACTCTAATTTCACTGTGCACAGAGGGACAGAGAAGTAATTATTCCCTACACCTTGTAAGATTACAGTTTCATCAGAGAAATTAACATTAGAGCCTAGAACACTGGTCAGCATAAGGGATTGGCAAGCACCTGTATCACGATATATTTTAGCTAATTTCCTGTCATTACTGTCCAGAGGACTGACAAAACCATCAGACAGGAAATTAGCACATGAACTCTTGAGAGTGTCACCCACGTTACTGCTCAAAAGAGGAGCTCCATAATGAGAATTTAAGTTACCCCTCAAAGCAGGTTCAGTTAACTCAGTTAAATAATTATGGGAACTCTCAAGGGTGGACACTAGACCAATTGACTGAATATTTAAAGACTCCTTTTTGTTCACATCACGCTGTCTCCTGAAACATTTCTCCGTAGTATGACCAAGCTTACTACAATAAGTACATGTACTTTTCTGATATCTAGAGGTGAAGCTGGATTTACTTCCTGAGAAACATCATCCTTATTCTCTTTCCTGTTACCTGTACTCTGAGTAGAGGCAACGTACTTACTCTCAGCTTTCCCTTTTTCTCTAGAATATCTCTTGTGAGTGAGAACATATTCATCAGCTAAAACTGCAGCATCAGACAATTTATCTATTCTTTTTCTCTTCAAGATATAGGCTTACATCTTTATTAATACACCTCTTGAAGTCTTCCAGCAAAATCATCTGCTTAAATTTACCAAAATCAAAATCCACATTCTTAGAATTTAACCACTGCTCTAACAGATCTTCTTTGATTTTTGCATACTCAACATGGGATTGCTTATCTTGCTTATAAGTTGTCCTAAATTTTACTCTATAGGCTTCAGGAAGAAGCTCATAGGCCTTAAGAATCAAGCTCTTAACTACATCATAATTATCAGATTGATCCTGAGACAAAGATGCATAAGTTACTTGAGCTTTACCGGTGAGAACAGTTTGAAGGAGTACTGGCCAATACTCTTTAGGCCAATTAAAACCTGTAGCTACCCTCACAAACAACTGAAAATACTTTGTTAAATCAGATTCATTAAAAGGAGGGACAAGTTTAACATTTTTAGCCACATCAAAATCATCAGAGCTAGATGATCCAGTTCCACCTTGTTTCATGCGATACTCATGGTCTGCCTGAATCCTAGCTAGTTCAATTTGTACCTCAGCCTGTGCCTGTGCCTCCTGAATACGAGCCTGAGACTCAGCCTCCTTAGCCTGAGACTCAGCCTCCTTAACACGAGCTTCCTGCAGAGCTAGCTGTAACTTAGCTATTTCAATCTGCGTTTGCTCATTTGGAGGAGTTACATTAAACAAGCTTTTATTAATCATGCCAACAATTTGATCTTTAGAATGATGAGAGCGAACAGCAATTCCCAATTGTTGAGCAACAAGCTTAAGTTCATTCTTTATTCTGTTTTCTACATCACACACTGTTTGCACATTTAACAAAAAATCTTTGGCTTCATCAAGCGTAGTAATAGTAGACATCATGAATAGATCACAGTCACAAAATATCAAGCAATATCCTTATGATAATATCCTGAATATCCTGATAAGAGGTCGCCAAATTTATGCTACGGAACAGAGAAAACTGTCCCGCAAAGTTCCATGTTCAAAACAAAAGAGTTAGGTAAAATTATAAGTTAAAGTTTAATGCTCAAACTAACAACTATACATTCAGGATTCATAAGGATAATGTAATGGCAAAAAACAGGTTAAATATATGGTTAACTGCAATAGCCTCTATTAACACGAAATTAGCAAGAGTATATTTATTTAAGTCAGCCCTGACAAAATGAGAAAACCAGATAATGCTCAGTTAATGCAAGATATATTATTACAGATGCAAAATTTTATAAAAAATGACTGACATAAAAACACATGAATCACAAAAACCTCACTAGGCCTACGAATCAACACCTTATGCTATAAAGTACAAGAAAAAAATGCAATAACACTTATACTCAAATTACACAGCAGCTAGATGGTTGGAGACTTCCTGAGCACTCACAATAATAATAACAACTGTACAGGGGAGGACAGAGATGTGAACAAAATGAGGAGTAGATCTAAGTGGCAATTAATGTAGAGACTGAGCTCATTATATAGGGGCCGGCAGAGCTTGATACAACTTGTAAGAAGGACGCGCAAATGAAGCCATAGGGGACAAAGAGTTGACAATCCTGCTCTGAACAACAGAAAGAACGACTTACTCTACTATAAGGGTAGAAGGGGGGAGTGAGGTAGAACACGCTCGTGATCAAACATGCAGCATACTGTACGTTAGAATTACACAAAGGATGATGAAATCATAGGCTATGTAACAATATATATATATATATATATATATATATATATATATATATATATATATATATATATTGTTACGGAACAGAGAAAGATAATTTACACTTTAAGTGAGAATACTAAAAATCACTACAGTGCCGTAAAGTTCCAGGTTCAAAACAAAAGGGTTAGGTAAAATTACAAGTTAAAGTTTAATGCTCAAACTAACAACAAAACATTCAGGACTCATAAGGATAATGTAATGGCAAAAAACAGGTTAAATATATGGTTAACTGCAATAGCCTCTATTAACACGAAAATAGCATGAGTAAATTTATCTAAGTCAGCCCTGTTAAAATGAAAATACACTGGGTAATGCTCAGTAAATGCAAGATAAATTATTACAGATACAAAATATTATTAATGATGACTGACATAAAGAACCCTACATGAATTACAAAAACTTCACTAGGCCTACAATGTAAACTTATGCTATACAGTACAAGAACAAAATGCAACAACACTTATACTCAAATTACACAGCTGCTAGATGGTTGGAGACTTCCTGAGCACTCAATAATAACTGTACAGGGGAGGACAGAGATGTGAACAAAATGAGGAGCAGATCTAAGTGGCAATGATGCAGAGACTAAGCTCATTATATAGGGGCCGGCAGAGCTTGCTTGATACAACTTGTAAGAAGGACGCGCAAATGAAGCCATGGGGACAATGAGTTGACAATCCTGCTCTGAACTCCAGAAATGACGACTTACTCTACTATAACGGTAGAACGGGGGAACTGAGGCAGAACACGCTCGTGATCAAACATGCAGCATACTGTGTGTTAAAATTACACAAAGGATGATGAAATCATAGGCTATGTAACACCTCCCCACAAAGAAAAAAAAATTTACAAAGGAAATTTCTTATTACTCTAAAACAATCTGTATATGGCATTACAGAACATGCAAAAGTCTTTCCTAGTGTTACAAAACATGAGATCTCCCTGGCACGTTCAGTCATAGGTACTTGCCAGTATCCCTTTAACAAATCAAACTTACTTATGCACCTAGCCTTTCCGATCTTGTCTATGCAATCTTCCACACGAGGGAGAGGGTAAGTGTCTGTTTTAGTTATCTGATTAACACGTCTGTAGTCGATGCAAAGCCACTGTGACCCACCTGGCTTAGGGACTAGAGTGACAGAACTCCACTCGCTCTGACAGGGCTCAATCATCTTGTGGTCCAACAGGTAGCCAAGCTCCTTCTGGATGAGAGGAACTTTCACTGGGTTCACACGGTAAGGAGGCAATTTAATTGGCTTTGCGTCTCCAACATCGACATCATGAATCAACACAGTGGTTCTTCCTGGAGTGGCACGGAACACTTGCGGGTACTCCTGCAGTAATGCCGACAACTCCTGCCTTTCCTCGGGAGGTAGATGAGAAAGCTTAGTCTGGAGATCATTCATGATATCAGGATTCTTCCCCAAACTATCACCCAGGCTCATACTGCATGGGAGAGTTTCACTTGAAGACTCGGGTGGAACAGCTACAGTGCAGACTGGATTATTTTCGTCCCGCCTGTGATATAACTTTAGCATGTTGATGTGACATAGTTGCTTCCTCTTTCTACGATCTGGTGTGGCGATGACATAGTTGACATCACTCAGTTTCTTCTCCACAAAATAAGGACCACTAAACTTGGCTTGAAGAGGTTGCCCATGAACTGGTAGCAGAATCAAAACCTGATCTCCTGGCTGAAAGTGGCGTAACCTGGACTTCTTATCATACCAAGTCTTCATCTTCTCCTGAGCAGCTCCTAAATTCTCTCTCGCCAGCTGTAAAGCAGTGGACAGCCGTTCTTTGAACTTCATCACATACTCCAGCAGGTTGACGTCATCTTCCTCCAACAGCCAGCATTCCTTGAGTAGCTTAAGGGGTCCTCTTACTTCATGGCCAAACAGTAGTTCAAAAGGTGAGAAGCCCAGTGATTCATTTGGAGATTCTCTTGCAGCAAACACAACGAATGGAAGACCTTTATCCCAGTCTTTCTGATGTTCCAAACAGTATTTCTTGAGCATCGATTTGAGTGTTTGATGATATCTCTCCAACGCTCCTTGGGTCTAGGGATGGTAAACTGAAGACGTGATCTGGGAGATGCCCAACTCTTTCAGAGACTGCTTGAAAACATTTGATATGAAATTATTTCCCGGTCTGACTGTACCTCCTTGGGCAGACCAAACTTTGTGAAGAACCCTAGCATTTCCTTAACCACGTTCTTTGCTGAGATATTTCTAAGTGGAATGGCTTCAGGATAACGAGTAGCCATATCAATCAGGGTCAACACATAAGAAAATCATGAAGAAGTCTTAGGAAGAGGGCCCACAATATCCACCAACATACAGGTGAAAGGCGCCTCAAAAGGAGGAATGGGAACTAGAGGTGCAACCTTTTCGGTCTGATTACACTTCCCCACAACTTGACAGGTGTGACAAGACTTACAATACCAGGAAACATCCCTGAAGATACCTGGCCAGTAGAAGTGTTTCAAAATGCGTGCCACAGTCTTCCTCACTCCAAGGTGTCCTGCCAAACTGGAATCATGAGCCACTCTAATGATATCCTGCCTACAAACATGAGGGATGACAACTTGATGTACAACCTCCCATTCACAGTCGGCTGATGCTGTTGGGGGTCTCCACTTCCTCATAAGTACTCCTGACTTTATATAATAACAAGTAGAAGCACCAGCTGACTCTTCCTCACTGCAAGCAGAGTTAGCTAGACCTTTCAACTCAGGGTCAGCAACCTGCAACTCAACCAACTCTTGACGAGACAAATTATCAACACTACGGGGTACTGCCTCATCTGGTGAATGGTCCAAATTAGCAAGAAAAGTGTCAGCTAGGATAACATCATCATCATCATTATCCTCTAAATCACCAGTAACTTTAGACTTAGCCCTAGTGACAGCACATGCAGGGAACACATCAGGGACATCACAATCCTGGGACGCAGCCACTGGCTCACTAGACAACTGAGGAGCTGGACACACTTGACTTCCACCAATATCATTTCCAAGTAAGAAAGTTACACCTGACATTGGGAGTGTCTCAACCAACCCAACCATAACGGAACCATTAACAAAACCAGACTCTAATTTCACTGTGCACAAAGGGACAGAGAAGTAATTATTCCCTACACCTTGTAAGATTACAGTTTCATCAGAGAAATTAACATTAGAGCCTAGAACACTGGTCAGCATAAGGGATTGGCAAGCACCTGTATCACGATATATTTTAGCTAATTTCCTGTCATTACTGTCCAGAGGACTGACAAAACCATCAGACAGGAAATTAGCACATGAACTCTTGAGAGTGTCACCCACGTTACTGCTCAAAAGAGGAGCTCCATAATGAGAATTTAAGTTACCCCTCAAAGCAGGTTCAGTTAACTCAGTTAAATAATTATGGGAACTCTCAAGGGTGGACACTAGACCAATTGACTGAATATTTAAAGACTCCTTTTGTTCACATCACGCTGTCTCCTGAAACATTTCTCCGTAGTATGACCAAGCTTACTACAATAAGTACATGTACTTTTCTGATATCTAGAGGTGAAGCTGGATTTACTTCCTGAGAAACATCATCCTTATTCTCTTTCCTGTTACCTGTACTCTGAGTAGAGGCAACGTACTTACTCTCAGCTTTCCCTTTTTCTCTAGAATATCTCTTGTGAGTGAGAACATATTCATCAGCTAAAACTGCAGCATCAGACAATTTATCTATTCTTTTCTCTTCAAGATATAGGCTTACATCTTTATTAATACACCTCTTGAAGTCTTCCAGCAAAATCATCTGCTTAAATTTACCAAAATCAAAATCCACATTCTTAGAATTTAACCACTGCTCTAACAGATCTTCTTTGATTTTTGCATACTCAACATGGGATTGCTTATCTTGCTTATAAGTTGTCCTAAATTTTACTCTATAGGCTTCAGGAAGAAGCTCATAGGCCTTAAGAATCAAGCTCTTAACTACATCATAATTATCAGATTGATCCTGAGACAAAGATGCATAAGTTACTTGAGCTTTACCGGTGAGAACAGTTTGAAGGAGTACTGGCCAATACTCTTTAGGCCAATTAAAACCTGTAGCTACCCTCACAAACAACTGAAAATACTTTGTTAAATCAGATTCATTAAAAGGAGGGACAAGTTTAACATTTTTAGCCACATCAAAATCATCAGAGCTAGATGATCCAGTTCCACCTTGTTTCATGCGATACTCATGGTCTGCCTGAATCCTAGCTAGTTCAATTTGTACCTCAGCCTGTGCCTGTGCCTCCTGAATACGAGCCTGAGACTCAGCCTCCTTAGCCTGAGACTCAGCCTCCTTAGCCTGAGACTCAGCCTCCTTAACACGAGCTTCCTGCAGAGCTAGCTGTAACTTAGCTATTTCAATCTGCGTTTGCTCATTTGGAGGAGTTACATTAAACAAGCTTTTTATTAATCATGCCAACAATTTGATCTTTAGAATGATGAGAGCGAACAGCAATTCCCAATTGTTGAGCAACAAGCTTAAGTTCATTCTTTATTCTGTTTTCTACATCACACACTGTTTGCACATTTAACAAAAAATCTTTGGCTTCATCAAGCGTAGTAAGAGTAGACATCATGAATAGATCACAGTCACAAAATATCAAGCAATATCCTTATGATAATATCCTGAATATCCTGATAAGAGGTCGCCAAATTTATGCTACGGAACAGAGAAAACTGTCCCGCAAAGTTCCATGTTCAAAACAAAAGAGTTAGGTAAAATTATAAGTTAAAGTTTAATGCTCAAACTAACAACTATACATTCAGGATTCATAAGGATAATGTAATGGCAAAAAACAGGTTAAATATATGGTTAACTGCAATAGCCTCTATTAACACGAAATTAGCAAGAGTATATTTATTTAAGTCAGCCCTGACAAAATGAGAAAACCAGATAATGCTCAGTTAATGCAAGATATATTATTACAGATGCAAAATTTTATCAAAAATGACTGACATAAAAACACATGAATCACAAAAACCTCACTAGGCCTACGAATCAACACCTTATGCTACACAGTACAAGAAAAAATGCAATAACACTTATACTCAAATTACACAGCAGCTAGATGGTTGGAGACTTCCTGAGCACTCACAATAATAATAACAACTGTACAGGGGAGGACAGAGATGTGAACAAAATGAGGAGTAGATCTAAGTGGCAATTAATGTAGAGACTGAGCTCATTATATAGGGGCCGGCAGAGCTTGATACAACTTGTAAGAAGGACGCGCAAATGAAGCCATAGGGGACAAAGAGTTGACAATCCTGCTCTGAACAACAGAAAGAACGACTTACTCTACTATAAGGGTAGAAGGGGGGAGTGAGGTAGAACACGCTCGTGATCAAACATGCAGCATACTGTACGTTAGAATTACACAAAGGATGATGAAATCATAGGCTATGTAACAATATATATATATATATATATATATATATATATATATATATATATATATATATATATATATATAGTGTTACGGAACAGAGAAAGATAATTTACACTTTAAGTGAGAATACTAAAAATCACTACAGTGCCGTAAAGTTCCAGGTTCAAAACAAAAGGGTTAGGTAAAATTACAAGTTAAAGTTTAATGCTCAAACTAACAACAAAACATTTAGGACTCATAAGGATAATGTAATGGCAAAAAACAGGTTAAATATATGGTTAACTGCAATAGCCTCTATTAACACGAAAATAGCATGAGTAAATTTATCTAAGTCAGCCCTGTTAAAATGAAAATACACTGGGTAATGCTCAGTAAATGCAAGATAAATTATTACAGATACAAAATATTATTAATGATGACTGACATAAAGAACCCTACATGAATTACAAAAACTTCACTAGGCCTACAATGTAAACTTATGCTATACAGTACAAGAACAAAATGCAACAACACTTATACTCAAATTACACAGCTGCTAGATGGTTGGAGACTTCCTGAGCACTCAATAATAACTGTACAGGGGAGGACAGAGATGTGAACAAAATGAGGAGCAGATCTAAGTGGCAATGATGCAGAGACTAAGCTCATTATATAGGGGCCGGCAGAGCTTGATACAACTTGTAAGAAGGACGCACAAATGAAGCCATGGGGACAATGAGTTGACAATCCTGCTCTGAACTCCAGAAATGACGACTTACTCTACTATAACGGTAGAACGGGGGAACTGAGGCAGAACACGCTCGTGATCAAACATGCAGCATACTGTGTGTTAAAATTACACAAAGGATGATGAAATCATAGGCTATGTAACACCTCCCCACAAAGAAAAAAAAATTTACAAAGGAAATTTCTTATTACTCTAAAACAATCTGTATATGGCATTACAGAACATGCAAAAGTCTTTCCTGGTGTTACAAAACATGAGATCTCCCTGGCACGTTCAGTCATAGGTACTTGCCAGTATCCCTTTAACAAATCAAACTTACTTATGCACCTAGCCTTTCCGATCTTGTCTATGCAATCTTCCACACGAGGGAGAGGGTAAGTGTCTGTTTTAGTTATCTGATTAACACATCTGTAGTCGATGCAAAGCCACTGTGACCCACCTGGCTTAGGGACTAGAGTGACAGAACTCCACTCGCTCTGACAGGGCTCAATCATCTTGTGGTCCAACAGGTAGCCAAGCTCCTTCTGGATGAGAGGAACTTTCACTGGGTTCACACGGTAAGGAGGCAATTTAATTGGCTTTGCGTCTCCAACATCGACATCATGAATCAACACAGTGGTTCTTCCTGGAGTGGCACGGAACACTTGCGGGTACTCCTGCAGTAATGCCGACAACTCCTGCCTTTCCTCGGGAGGTAGATGAGAAAGCTTAGTCTGGAGATCATTCATGATATCAGGATTCTTCCCCAAACTATCACCCAGGCTCATACTGCATGGGAGAGTTTCACTTGAAGACTCGGGTGGAACAGCTACAGTGCAGACTGGATTATTTTCGTCCCGCCTGTGATATAACTTTAGCATGTTGATGTGACATAGTTGCTTCCTCTTTCTACGATCTGGTGTGGCGATGACATAGTTGACATCACTCAGTTTCTTCTCCACAAAATAAGGACCACTAAACTTGGCTTGAAGAGGTTGCCCATGAACTGGTAGCAGAATCAAAACCTGATCTCCTGGCTGAAAGTGGCGTAACCTGGACTTCTTATCATACCAAGTCTTCATCTTCTCCTGAGCAGCTCCTAAATTCTCTCTCGCCAGCTGTAAAGCAGTGGACAGCCGTTCTTTGAACTTCATCACATACTCCAGCAGGTTGACGTCATCTTCCTCCAACAGCCAGCATTCCTTGAGTAGCTTAAGGGGTCCTCTTACTTCATGGCCAAACAGTAGTTCAAAAGGTGAGAAGCCCAGTGATTCATTTGGAGATTCTCTTGCAGCAAACACAACGAATGGAAGACCTTTATCCCAGTCTTTCTGATGTTCCAAACAGTATTTCTTGAGCATCGATTTGAGTGTTTGATGATATCTCTCCAACGCTCCTTGGGTCTAGGGATGGTAAACTGAAGACGTGATCTGGGAGATGCCCAACTCTTTCAGAGACTGCTTGAAAACATTTGATATGAAATTATTTCCCCGGTCTGACTGTACCTCCTTGGGCAGACCAAACTTTGTGAAGAACCCTAGCATTTCCTTAACCACGTTCTTTGCTGAGATATTTCTAAGTGGAATGGCTTCAGGATAACGAGTAGCCATATCAATCAGGGTCAACACATAAGAAAATCATGAAGAAGTCTTAGGAAGAGGGCCCACAATATCCACCAACATACAGGTGAAAGGCGCCTCAAAAGGAGGAATGGGAACTAGAGGTGCAACCTTTTCGGTCTGATTACACTTCCCCACAACTTGACAGGTGTGACAAGACTTACAATACCAGGAAACATCCCTGAAGATACCTGGCCAGTAGAAGTGTTTCAAAATGCGTGCCACAGTCTTCCTCACTCCAAGGTGTCCTGCCAAACTGGAATCATGAGCCACTCTAATGATATCCTGCCTACAAACATGAGGGATGACAACTTGATGTACAACCTCCCATTCACAGTCGGCTGATGCTGTTGGGGGTCTCCACTTCCTCATAAGTACTCCTGACTTTATATAATAACAAGTAGAAGCACCAGCTGACTCTTCCTCACTGCAAGCAGAGTTAGCTAGACCTTTCAACTCAGGGTCAGCAACCTGCAACTCAACCAACTCTTGACGAGACAAATTATCAACACTACGGGGTACTGCCTCATCTGGTGAATGGTCCAAATTAGCAAGAAAAGTGTCAGCTAGGATAATATCATCATCATCATTATCCTCTAAATCACCAGTAACTTTAGACTTAGCCCTAGTGACAGCACATGCAGGGAACACATCAGGGACATCACAATCCTGGGACGCAGCCACTGGCTCACTAGACAACTGAGGAGCTGGACACACTTGACTTCCACCAATATCATTTCCAAGTAAGAAAGTTACACCTGACATTGGGAGTGTCTCAACCAACCCAACCATAACGGAACCATTAACAAAACCAGACTCTAATTTCACTGTGCACAGAGGGACAGAGAAGTAATTATTCCCTACACCTTGTAAGATTACAGTTTCATCAGAGAAATTAACATTAGAGCCTAGAACACTGGTCAGCATAAGGGATTGGCAAGCACCTGTATCACGATATATTTTAGCTAATTTCCTGTCATTACTGTCCAGAGGACTGACAAAACCATCAGACAGGAAATTAGCACATGAACTCTTGAGAGTGTCACCCACGTTACTGCTCAAAAGAGGAGCTCCATAATGAGAATTTAAGTTACCCCTCAAAGCAGGTTCAGTTAACTCAGTTAAATAATTATGGGAACTCTCAAGGGTGGACACTAGACCAATTGACTGAATATTTAAAGACTCCTTTTTGTTCACATCACGCTGTCTCCTGAAACATTTCTCCGTAGTATGACCAAGCTTACTACAATAAGTACATGTACTTTTCTGATATCTAGAGGTGAAGCTGGATTTACTTCCTGAGAAACATCATCCTTATTCTCTTTCCTGTTACCTGTACTCTGAGTAGAGGCAACGTACTTACTCTCAGCTTTCCCTTTTTCTCTAGAATATCTCTTGTGAGTGAGAACATATTCATCAGCTAAAACTGCAGCATCAGACAATTTATCTATTCTTTTCTCTTCAAGATATAGGCTTACATCTTTATTAATACACCTCTTGAAGTCTTCCAGCAAAATCATCTGCTTAAATTTACCAAAATCAAAATCCACATTCTTAGAATTTAACCACTGCTCTAACAGATCTTCTTTGATTTTTGCATACTCAACATGGGATTGCTTATCTTGCTTATAAGTTGTCCTAAATTTTACTCTATAGGCTTCAGGAAGAAGCTCATAGGCCTTAAGAATCAAGCTCTTAACTACATCATAATTATCAGATTGATCCTGAGGCAAAGATGCATAAGTTACTTGAGCTTTACCGGTGAGAACAGTTTGAAGGAGTACTGGCCAATACCTTTTGAGCCAATTAAAACCTGTAGCTACCCTCTCAAACAACTGAAAATACTTTGTTAAATCAGATTCATTAAAAGGAGGGACAAGTTTAACATTTTTAGCCACATCAAAATCATCAGAGCTAGATGATCCAGTTCCACCTTGTTTCATGCGATACTCATGGTCTGCCTGAATCCTAGCAAGTTCAATTTGTGCCTGAGCCTGTACCTGTGCCTCTTGAATACGAGCATTTGCCTGAAATTCAGCCTCCTGAATATGAGCCTGAGACTCCGCCTCCTTAGCATTTGCTTGTAATTCAGCCTCCTTAACACAAGCCTCCTTAGCCTGAGACTCAGCCTCCTTAGCACGTGCTTGAAATTCAGCTTCCTTCACACGAGCCTCCTGCAGGGCTAGCTGTAACTTAGCTAATTCAATCTGCGTTTGCTCATTTGGAGGAGTTACATTAAACAAGCTTTTATTAATCATGCCAACAATTTGATCTTTAGAATGATGAGAGTGAACTGCAATTCCCAATTGTTGAGCAACAAGCTTAAGTTCATTCTTTGTTCTGTTTTCTACATCATACACTGTTTGCACATTTGACAAAAAATCTTTGGCTTCATCAAGTGTAGTAATAGTAGACATCTTGAATAAGTAACAGTCACAAAATATCAAGCAATATCCTTATGATAATATCCTGAATATCCTGATATGAGGTCGCCAAATTTATGTTACGGAACAGAGAAAGATAATGTACACTTTAAGTGAGAATACTAAAAATCACTACAGTGCCGTAAAGTTCCAGGTTCAAAACAAAAGGGTTAGGTAAAATTACAAGTTAAAGTTTAATGCTCAAACTAACAACAAAACATTCAGGACTCATAAGGATAATGTAATGGCAAAAAACAGGTTAAATATATGGTTAACTGCAATAGCCTCTATTAACACGAAATTAGCATGAGTAAATTTATCTAAGTCAGCCCTGTTAAAATGAAAATACACTGGGTAATGCTCAGTAAATGCAAGATAAATTATTACAGATACAAAATATTATTAATGATGACTGACATAAAGAACCCTACATGAATTACAAAAACTTCACTAGGCCTACAAAGTAAACTTATGCTATACAGTACAAGAACAAAATGCAACAACACTTATACTCAAATTACACAGCTGATAGATGGTTGGAGACTTCCTGAGCACTCAATAATAACTGTACAGGGGAAGACAGAGATGTGAACAAAATGAGGAGCAGATCTAAGTGGCAATGATGCAGAGACTGAGCTCATTATATAGGGGCCGGCAGAGCTTGATACAACTTGTAAGAAGGACGCGCAAATGAAGCCATGGGGACAATGAGTTGACAATCCTGCTCTGAACTCCAGAAATGACGACTTACTCTACTGTAACGGTAGAAGGGGGGAACTGAGGCAGAACACGCTCGTGATCAAACATGCAGCATACTGTGCGTTAAAATTACACAAAGGATGATGAAATCATAGGCTATGTAACAATATATATATATTTATATGTATATATTAGTTCGGGACGTGTGTGTGTGTGTGTGTGTGTGTGTGTGTGTGTGTGTGTGTGTGTGTGTGTGTGTGTGTAGCTCAGCCGAAACTGGAAAAACGATTTCAACAAAACTTGGCTGGATGGTCGCGATTCGGCCACAGATGGGTCTGTTTCAACTTCATGTCGATTGAAATCTTTTAAAAGGATGATTTGACTTCTAATTGTTTCCACTGCTTTTATATTATGTGGAATACTTCAGGGATTTTCCACGGAGTTTCCTATGTCGATGCATAAAATGTTGGCTGCAAGGAAAGCGAAGCGCCGCCCAGAAATGGCTGTCATTTAAGTGTGAGCGACCCAATAGAGCCGTGAATCACACACACACACACACACACACACACACACATATACGGTATATATATATATATATATATATCATCATCATCATCATCATCATCATCATCATCATCATCATCCATTATAAGTCCACTGCTGAACAAAGGCCTCCCCCAACCTTCTCCACGAATTCCTTGGCTGAGCCAATCTGTGCCACGTTTTCCCTGCAAATTTCTCTATCTCATCTCTCCACCTCCTGTTTGGCCTTTTTCTGCTACGCTTACCATCTCTTGGTGTCCAGTCAGTCAAACTCTTGCTCCATCGATTATCCCTTGTTCTTGCTACATGGCCTGCCCACCTCCATTTCTGTTCTTTTATAACTTCTATAATATCATTGACTTTAGTCTGCTCTCTCACCCAAGTTGATCTTTTCCTGTCTCTTAAAGATATTCCCAACATTGACCTTTCCATTGCTCTCTGAGAACGAATTAATTTATTTTCCATCGATTTTGTCAATTTCCAAGTCTCACAACCATACGTCATGGCTGGAATTATACATTCGTTATATACTTTTCTTTTCATACAAACTGGCAAGCTACTTTTCATAATGTCTCTATGTTTACCGAAAGCTTTCCATCCAATTGTAATGCTTCTTATTATTTCGCTATCATTATCTTTCGTTAATTTTAGTATTTGTCCCAGGTAATTGTACTCCTCAACTTCTTCAAGAATTTCTCCACTTATTCTTATGACCCTCTTTGGTGTTTGAGGATTAAACATTACTTTAGTTTTACTCCGGTTCATCTTTAGCCCTACTTTGAGACTTTCTCTGTTCAAGTCATTTAACATTTCTTGCAACGTCTCTGCTTTTTCTGAGATTAGGACAATGTCATCTGCAAATCTTAAATGGTTTAGCTTTTCTCTATCTATGTTTACTCCTTTGTTTTCCCAGTCTAGCTTTCTGAAAATACTTTCTAGGCATGCTGTAAATAACTTTGGTGAAATTGTATCTCCCTGACGCACGCCCTTCTCAATCTTAAGAGTCCTTATGTAATTTAACTGTAGCATTTCCCTCTTTATATATATATATATATATATATATATATATATATATATATATATATATATATATATATATATATATATATATACACACACACACATACAAAAGAGCTGCATTGTTTATATGTTTGTCCTTCTGTCACCCCAAAACAAAGAACCAGAGACCCCCAGACCCATACATTTTCTGAATCAGGGTGACCCAAGGATGGTCTTAGGGGATTCAAAATTTAGATCTGGATCATTGGAGGTCACCGATGGTTTCGCCTTTATGGTCCGGCCAACGCCGGGTACCCCTGCAGCCCAATTTTTGACAAGGAGACTCACATGACCTCCAGTTCGGACATAGGCTATGTGAGGTTGACCTCCGAGGTCATTTGAGGTCACTGGTGGGAGATCATTTGAGGTCACTGGTAATAGTAAACAAGTACGCACAAATACTGTGCGTTAGCCAGCGAAAGCTGAGATACAAAGTTCCTGGACCTCTTATAATCCCTCTTCAAAAACATAAGAGGTACGGTACATGGTCTTTTTGGAGTAGAGAGATTGAACGAGAAAAAATAGGATTAGAGTATTCGCCTTTTTGGCCCGGCAGCTCCTGGTTTCCCTGCTTGTGTGAATATATATATATATATATATATATTATAATATATATACCCCTGGGGGTAGGGGGGTTTTCAAGAATACTCCCCCAGTACCCCTGCTTGTCGTAAAAGGCGACTAAAAGGGTTGGCGGAGGGTTAGTGCCCCTCCCCGGAAAACAACTAACTAAAAAAACAAACAAGAAGCCTCGGACAAGGACTGACCAAACGATGACGACCCAGGACCGGACAAAGGACTTGGTAATGAGTACATGGAATGTAAGAGGAGCGAATGATGAGGTGAAAGAGAGAGAGATTGTCCAGGTGCTTGAGGGTGCGAAAGTGGATGTATGTGGATTAACTGAAACAAAATGGAGAGGAGAAAGTGTGAGAGAATGGGAGTATGGATGGGGTATATGTGCAGGAGTAGATGAGAATGAGAGGGCAAAGGAAGGAGTGTGTATAGTTGTGAGTAAAAGATGGAAGAAGAGCATAAGACAGTATGGATCAGTTGGGTCAAGGATTGTGTGGGTAAAGTTGAAAGTTGGCATACAAATGTGGGCGATTGTGTGTGTGTATGCGCCAACGCAAGATCGTGCTAGAAGAGTGAGAGAAGAGTTCTGGACAAATGTGGAAATGTGCATGGAAAAGTTTGGAAGGAATGAGAGAGTGTTTTTGATTGGTGATATGAATGGTAAAGTTGGTAATGTGAAGGTGGATGGAATAGTTGGTGAATGGGGTGTGCCTGCCGAGATAGATGAGAATGGGAGTGCGTTAGTGGACATTTGTGCTGGGAGGGGGTTGGTGATAGCCAATACCCTCTTCAGGCATAAAATGATCCACAGGCATACATGGCGAGTGATGAGAAGGGTGGGTGGTGAACTGAATGAAAGGAAGGCAATGATTGATTATGTGTGTGTGGATGAAAGGATGCGAAGATGTGTAAAGGATGCAAGAGTGTATAGAGGTTGGGGGAGTGGACTTTCTGACCACTACTTGGTGGTGGCCAGAATTAGGATGCAAGTGAGATGGAGGAATAGAAGAAGGGAAAGACGAGAGGAAGGAGTAGTTGCAAGGAGAGTGGAAAGGTTACAAGAGGATGAGAAAAAGGCAGAGTATAAGAGAGAAGTGGAGGAACGATTGGGCAAATATGAATTGGAGCAGATGGGAGGCGTGGAAGGTGTGTGTAAGATATTTACAGAAGAAATATGTGCAGCATGTGATGTGGTGTGTGGAAGGAAGAGAAGGCGGAGGGGGGTACAAGGAACAGCGTGGTGGACTGAAGAGGTGAAACAGGCTGTGGCACAAAAGAAGAAAGCATACAATGAATGGGTGAGAAATAGGGGCGTGGAAGAAGTTGAGAGGCGGAAGAGAGAGTTATATGTGGAAAGGAAGAGAGAGGTGAAAAGATTAGTAAGAGAGAGTAAGAAGAGAGTGGATGAGGAATTTGGAAGGAATTTGAGTGTAAAGTGGAGGGATTTTAAGAAAATGTTCTGGAGAGATGTGAAAAGAGTAAGACAGGGTGGAAGAGAAGTTAGCAGGGGAGTGAAAGATAAAAATGGTAGATTACTAATGGAGAAGGGAGAAAAAGTGAGCAGATGGAGAGAACACTTTAAGGAATTGTTGAACGTAGAGGATGGAAGTAATGCAAGTATAAGTGGCTGTGGAATGGCTGGGAGAAGGAGGGAGGTGAGAAGACAGGAAGAAATCAGTAGGATAGAAGTTGTGGAAGCAATGAAGAAAGTTAAATCGGGGAAAGCCCCAGGAATTGATGGAGTGTGTGGTGAAATGCTGAAGCATGGGGGAGAGATAGTAGTAGAATGGATGTGGAAGATGTGCAGATTGGCCTGGGAGGAAGGCAGAGTCCCGAAGGATTGGAAGTCAGGTATAATTATTCCCTTGTACAAAGGAAAAGGGGAAAAAGAAGTGTGTGGTAATCATAGGGGCATTTGTCTTCTTAGTATAATAGGAAAAGTGTATGGTAGGATACTTATAGACAGAGTTAGAGAAAGAACAGAGAAATTAGTTGGAGAAGAACAGGGAGGCTTTAGAAAGGGAAGAGGTTGTGTAGATCAGATATTCATTCTTAGATCTTTAGTGGAAAAGTTTCTAGAGAAGGGAAAGAAGTTGTATGCGGCTTTCATGGATTTGGAGAAAGCATATGACAGGGTGGATAGACAAGGATTGCGGAAAGTGTTAAGAATATATGGAGTAGATGGGAAGTTGTTGAATGCTGTGAAGAGTATGTACGATGGTGCAAAGGCTGCAGTGCGTGTGGATGGTGAACTAAGTGAATTTTTCTCTTTGAAAGTTGGTTTGAAACAAGGATGTGTCATGTCTCCATGGTTGTTCAATCTGTACATGGATGGGGTAATAAAAGAGGTACAAGGTAGGATAGTGGATGTTGGAGTGGCCCTGGTGAGAGAGGATAGTGTTTGGAAACTCCCTGTACTGTTGTTTGCAGATGATACTGTGTTGTTGAGTGAAGACGAAGGGGAGCTGCAAGGCTTGGTGGATGAGTTTGAGAGAGTGTGTAAGAAACGGAACCTAAAGGTGAATGTAGGGAAGAGTAAAGTGATGGTCTTTGAGAGAGGTGAAGTTAGTGAATGTACAGCGAGGTTAGATGGTGAGGAATTGGAAAATGTGAGTACGTTTAAGTATTTGGGTAGTGTGATGAGTAAGGATGGAGGTTTGGAGGGTGAAGTGCTTGAAAGGGTACAGCAGGGAAAAAAGGTTGCTGGTTCCTTGAAAGCAGTGATAAGAAACAGGGAAGTGAGCATGGAAGTGAAAAAGTTACTACATGACAGTATTGTGATACCAACTCTAACGTACGGAAGTGAAGCTTGGACATTGTTGGAAGGACACAAGTTAAGAGTGAGAGCAGTGAAAATGAGTTATTTAAGAGGAGCCTGTGGAGTCACGTGGAGAGACAGGCTGACGAATGAGGATATAAAGGAGCGTTGTGGTGTGGATGTGGATGTGATACTCGTAGGAAGCGTTATGAGGAACACACTGAGGTGGTTTGGCCATGTGGAGAGGATGGAGGGCGAAAGACTGACGAAGAGAGTGTATGTGAGTGAGGTGGAGGGGGGAAGAGGGAGGGGGAGGCCGAGGATGAGATGGAGGGATGGGGTGGAGAGGTATATGAGAGAGGGGGGTGTGAGTTGGGAGCAGGGCAGTGAAATGGCGGGGGACAGGGCGACTTGGGGGCGATTTGTTTGTGGCCACCCCAAACGGGATTGAGGCGTCTGGCAATAGATAGAGATAGATAGATAGATTTTATATATATATATATATATATATATATATATATATATATATATATATATATATATATATATATATATATATATATATATATATATATATATATATATATATATATATATATATATATATATATATATATATATATATATTATATATATATATATATATATATATATATATATATATATATATATATATATATATATATATATATATATATATATATATATATATATATATATATATATATATATATATATATATATATATATATATATATATATATATAAACTTTTTGGTTACTCATACTTGCTCGAAATGCTGAAAGGTGAAGCGAATGAAAGATGAAATAATAATGAACGGATATATCAGAGTTAGTAGAGTATGTGCAGATGGCACTGATACGCACATTGCCGTGAACATACAAAATCGTTCTTAGCTTCCAAACACACAGCTATTAATTAAAAGAAATCCGTGAAAAAGTATAGAATTCGTTTTATGAAATGCGCGAAAATGTACGGATGGCATAGTGCCACAAAATGCTCGGAACAATACAGACGCACTATGCAGGCCAGACAAAGATAATGGAATTATAAGCACATGAAACCCAAGTCCTGCAAGTTTTTCTTTCTTTTTCTTTTACTGACACTATGGTATGATAGTTATTTAAGTATAAGTGCTCTAAAATTGAATTGTGTAATGATTATGACATAATTATTTCTTCATCATGTTGTGAATAATCGTATATAACAAAAAAAAAAAAAAACTAAGAGTGAAGTTACACATACTTATTACAACATCATCCCTGCTTGGAGTGTGTAGTACCTCCACACTTTCCTATGACTTGGCACTGCTTCATTCCTACCGTAACATCCATACATTTATGTTATATTTGTTTATATGCGTTGTTATACTTGCATGAACTGATATTCCTCTTCTATTTGTGTTTAGGCGTATATAATTTCATATCATCAAAAACAACTGTTTTCAAAGAAGTTTGTATGTGTGTCCAGGCGAGATAAAAATAAGAAATGATTATGGGCAGGTCCGTCCTTTCACAGACCAGATAACTGACAAACACTTTAGGTAACAGAATGTCATCTTGAGACAAACTGAGAGGAGAATATTCTAGGGAAGTCGATGGAAGGACGAAATTCGTAAATGAGAGTGTTTTGAATACTGAACTGCAATGGAGCACGTTACCCGCCCAAAAACTGGAGATAAGACTTCTGCGCTCATGTTATCAACCAGTCTATCTTCACCTTCTGACATAGCAGTCACCAATATATATATATATATATATATATATATATATATATATATGGAGCCTCTGTGGTACAGTGGTAGAGTGTGCGTTTCGTACACGGGTGGGCCAGGGTTCGCGCCCCGCCAGGATAATAAACTTTGGGAGTGTTCACCCGGCCACGTACTGCATTGGCGGACACAAGGGGTGCTGTGGTTGAACCAGTGTCGTTTACTGTAAAGTATGCTTGCACCCAGTCGGCTTGCGTGGGCCGATTACACTTGGTTCACAGACTACAAACACATCCAAAGCCACTCCAACACTACAATTCCACTTACAAGCACTTCTCACCCTACATACAATCTCTACCAGACAGCCTAAGCCACTTGGTAGAGACAAATTGGCGGTATCTTCCCGACTTCGGTCGGGATAGGCCGGTCCTGCAGAGGATACTCAAACGGCTGATGATGATGATAATATATATATATATATATATATATATATTGGCTGTATATATATATATATATATATATTGGCTGTATCGTCCCGACTTCGGTCGGGATAGGCCGGTCCTGCAGTGGATACTCAAACGGCTGATGATGATGATATATATATATATATATATATATATATATATATATATATATATATATATATATATATATATATCCCATTGGAGCCTAGTGTCCCGAGTACTGGACAGAACTGGGATTTTGCAAGTCTTTATAAAGTAACCCCCAGGTAGGGACCTATGAGCTTCGCGACTATGAGTCGATAGGCGGAGGGCGGTACGCTTAGTACCCTCCGAGCGCAATGCCTCGCCCAGCACCCCTGGTATCAAATGGGATTAATATATATATATATATATATATATATATATATATATATATATATATATATATATATATATATATATATATATATATACAATATATATATATATAAATATATATATATATATATATATATATATATATATATATATATATATATATATATATATATATATATATATATATATATATATTGTTACATAGCCTATGATTTCATCATCCTTTGTGTGATTTTTAACGCACAGTTGCTGCATGTTTGATCACGAGCGTGTTCTGCCTCAGTCCCCCCCTTCTACCGTTATAGTAGAGTAAGTCGTTCTCTCTGTTGTCCAGAGCGGGATTGTCAACTCTATGTCCCCATGGCTTCATTTGCGCGTCCTTATTACAAGTTGTATCAAGCTCTCCTGGCTCCTATATAATGAGCTCAGTCTCTGCATCATTGCCACTTAGATCTGCTCCTCATTTTGTTCACGTCTCTGTCCTCCCCTGTACAGATGTTATTGTTGTGAGTGCTCAGGAGGTCTCCCACCATCTAGCAGCTGTGTGTAATTTGAGTCTAACTGTTGTTGCATTTTTTCTTGTACTGTATAGCATAAGTTTAATTTGTAGGCCTAGTGAAGTTTTTGTAATTCGTGTGGGGTTCTTTATGTCAGTCATTTTTGATAATAGTTTGTATCTGTAATTATTTATCTGGCATTCACTGAGTATTATCTGGTATCTCATTTTATCAGGGCTGACTTAGATAAATTTACTCTTGCTAATTTCGTGTTAATAGAGGCTATTGCAGTTAACCATATATTTAACCTGTTTATTTGCCATTACATTATCCTTATGAGTCCTGAATGTTTTGTTGTTAGTTTGAACATTAAACTTTAACTTGTAATTTTACCTAACTCTTTTGTTTTGAACCTGGAACTTTACGGGACAGTAGTGACTCTTCGTATTCTCACTTAAAGTGTACATTATCTTTCTCTGTTCCGTAACATAAATTTGGCGACCTCATATCAGGATATTCAGGATATTATCATAAGGATATTGCTTGATATTTTGTGACTGTGATATATTCATGATGGCTACTATTTCTACACTTGATGAAGCCAAAGATTTTTTGTCAAATGTGCAAACAGTGTGTGATATAGAAAACAGAACAAAGAATGAACTTAAGCTCGTTGCTCAACAATTGGGAATTGCAGTTCACTCTCATCATTCTAAAGATCAAATTGTTGGCATGATTAATAAAAGCTTGTTTAATGTAACTCCTCCAAATGAGCAAACGCAGATTGAATTAGCTAAGTTACAGCTAGCTCTGCAGGAGGCTCGTGCTAAAGAAGCTGAATTTCAGGCAAATGCTAAGCAGGCTGAGTCTCAGGCTAAGGAGGCGGAATCTCAGGCTCGGATTCAGGAGGCACAGATACAGGCACAAGTTGAACTTGCTAGGATTCAGGCAGACCATGAGTATCGCATGAAACAAGGTGGAACTGGATCATCTTGCTCTGATGATTTTGATGTGGCTAAAAATGTTAAACTTGTCCCTCCTTTTAATGAATCTGATTTAACAAAGTATTTTCAGTTGTTTGAGAGGGTAGCTACAGGTTTTAATTGGCTCAAAAGGTATTGGCCAGTACTCCTTCAGACTGTTCTCACCGGTAAAGCTCAAGTAACTTATGCATCTTTGCCTCAGGATCAATCTGATAATTATGATGTAGTTAAGAGCTTGATTCTTAAGGCCTATGAGCTTGTTCCTGAAGCCTATAGAGTAAAATTTAGGACAACTTACAAGCAAGATAAGCAATCCCATGTTGAGTATGCAAAAATCAAAGAAGATTTGTTAGAGCAGTGGTTAAATTCTAAGAATGTGGATTCTGATTTTGGTAAATTTAAGCAGATGATTTTGCTGGAGGATTTCAAAAGGTGTATTAGTAAAGATGTAAGCCTATATCTTGATGAGAAAAGGATAGATAATTTATCTGATGCTGCAGTTTTAGCTGATGAGTATGTTCTCACTCACAAGAGATATTCTAGAGAAAAAGGGAAAGCTGAGAGTAAGTACGTTGCCTCTACTCAGAGTACAGGTAACAGGAAAGAGAATAAAGATGATGTTTCTCAGGAAGTAAATACCAGCTTCACCTCTAGATTTCAGAAAAGTAAATGTACTTATTGTAGTAAGCTTGGTCATACTACGGAGAGATGTTTCAGGAGACAGCGTGATGTGAACAAAAAGGAGTCTTTAAATATTCAGTCAATTGGTCTAGTGTCCACTCTTGAGAGTTCCCAGAATTCTTTAACTGAGTTAACTGAACCTGCTTTGAGGGGTAACTTAAATTCTCATGATGGAGCTCCTCTTTTGAGCAGTAACGTGGGTGACACTCTCAAGAGTTCATGTGCTAATTTCCTGTCTGATGGTTTTGTCAGTCCTCTGGACAGTAATGACAGGAAATCAGTTCAAATATATCGTGACAC
Source organism: Coenobita brevimanus (assembly GCF_032717465.1). Classification (NCBI taxonomy): domain Eukaryota; kingdom Metazoa; phylum Arthropoda; class Malacostraca; order Decapoda; family Coenobitidae; genus Coenobita; species Coenobita brevimanus. The sequence goes on from NC_137048.1 coordinate 21,321,501, forward strand.
AGGTGCTTGCCAATCCCTTATGCTGACCAGTGTTCTAGGCTCTAATGTTAATTCCTCTGATGAAACTGTAATCTTACAAGGTGTAGGGAATAATTACTTCTCTGTCCCTCTGTGCAGAGTGAATTTAGAGTCTGGTTTTGTTAATGGTTCCGTTATGGTTGGGTTGGTTGAGACACTCCCAATGTCAGGTGTAACTTTCTTACTTGGAAATGATATTGGTGGAAGTCAAGTGTGTCCAGCTCCTCAGTTGTCTAGTTAGCCAGTGGCTGCGTCCCAGGATTGTGATATCCCTGATGTGTTCCCTGCATGTGCTGTCACTAGGGCTAAGTCTAAAGTTACTGGTGATTTAGAGGATAATGATGATGATGATGTTATCCTAGCTGACACTTTTCTTGCTAATTTGGACCACTCACCAGATGAGGCAGTACCGCGTAGTGTTGATAATTTGTCTCGTCAAGAGTTGGTTGAGTTGCAGGTTGCTGACCCTGAGTTGAAAGGTCTAGCTAACTCTGCTTACAGTGAAGAAGAGTCAGCCGGTGCTTCTACTTGTTATTATGTAAAGTCAGGAGTACTTATGAGGAAGTGGAGACCCCCAACAGCATCAGCCGACTGTGAATGGGAGGTTGTACATCAAGTTGTCATCCCTCGTGTTTGTAGGCAGGATATCATTCGAGTGGCTCATGATTCCAGTTTGGCAGGACACCTTGGAGTGAGGAAGACTGTGGCACGCATTTTGAAACACTTCTACTGGCCAGGTATCTTCAGGGATGTTTCCTGGTATTGTAAGTCTTGTCACACCTGTCAAGTTGTGGGAAAGTGTAATCAGACCGAAAAGGTTGCACCTGTAGTTCCCATTCCTCCTTTTGAGGCGCCTTTCACCCGTGTGTTGGTGGATATTGTGGGCCCTCTTCCTAAGACTTCTTCAGGATTTTCTTATGTGTTGACCATGATTGACATGGCTACTCGTTATCCTGAAGCCATTCCACTTAGAAACATCTCAGCAAAGAACGTGGTTAAGGAAATGCTGGGGTACTTCACAAAGTTTGGTCTGCCCAAGGAGGTACAGTCAGACCGGGGATGTAACTTCATGTCAAATGTTTTCAAGCAGTCTCTGAAAGAGTTGGGCATCACCCAGATCACGTCTTCAGCTTACCATCCCCAGACCCAAGGAGCGTTGGAGAGATATCATCAAACACTCAAATCGATGCTCAAGAAATACTGTTTGGAACATCAGAAAGACTGGGATAAAGGTCTTCCATTCGTTGTGTTTGCTGCAAGAGAATCTCCAAATGAATCACTGGGCTTCTCACCTTTTGAACTACTGTTTGGCCATGAAGTAAGAGGACCCCTTAAGTTACTCAAGGAATGCTGGCTGTCGGAGGAAGATGACGTCAACCTGCTGGAGTATGTGATGAAGTTCAAAGAAAGGCTGTCCACTGCTTTACAGCTGGCGAGAGAGAATTTAGGAGCTGCTCAGGAGAAGATGAAGACTTGGTATGATAAGAAGTCCAGGTTACGCCACTTTCAGCCAGGAGATCAGGTTTTGATTCTGTTACCAGTTCATGGGCAACCTCTTCAAGCCAAGTTTAGTGGCCCTTATTTCGTGGAGAAGAAACTCAGTGATGTCAACTATGTCATCGCCACACCAGATCGTAGAAAGAGCAAGCAACTATGTCACATTAACATGCTAAAGTTATATCACAGGCGGGACGAAAATAATCCAGTCTGCACTGTAGCTGTTTCACCCGAGTCTGCAAGTGAAGCTCTCCCATGCAGTATGAGCCTGAGTGATAGTTTGGGGAAGAATCCTGATATCATGAATGATCTCCAGACTAAGCTTTCTCATCTACCACCCAAGGAAAGGCAGGAGTTTTCGGCATTACTGCAGGAGTACCCGCTAGTGTTCCGTGCCACTCCAGGAAGAACCACTGTGTTGATGCATGATGTCGATGTTGGAGACGCAAAGCCAATTAAATTGCCTCCTTACCGTGTGAACCCAGTGAAAGTTCCTCTCATCCAGAAGGAGCTTGGCTACCTGTTGGACCACAAGATGATTGAGCCCTGTCAGAGCGAGTGGAGTTCTCCTGTCACTCTGGTCCCTAAGCCAGGTGGGTCACAGAGGCTTTGCATCGACTACAGACGTGTTAATCAGATAACTAAAGCAGACACTTACCCTCTCCCTCGTGTGGAAGATTGCATAGACAAGATCGGAAAGGCTAGGTACATAAGTAAGTTTGATTTGTTAAAGGGATACTGGCAAGTACCTATGACTGAACGTGCTAGGGAGATCTCATTTTTTGTAACATTAGGAAAGACCTTTGCATGGTCTGTAATGCCATGTACAGATTGTTTTAGAGTAATAAGAAATTTCCTTTGTAAATTTCTTTTTTCTTTGTGGGGAGGTGTTACATAGCCTATGATTTCATCATCCTTTGTGTGATTTTTAACGCACAGTTGCTGCATGTTTGATCACGAGCGTGTTCTGCCTCAGTCCCCCCCTTCTACCGTTATAGTAGAGTAAGTCGTTCTCTCTGTTGTCCAGAGCGGGATTGTCAACTCTATGTCCCCATGGCTTCATTTGCGCGTCCTTATTACAAGTTGTATCAAGCTCTCCTGGCTCCTATATAATGAGCTCAGTCTCTGCATCATTGCCACTTAGATCTGCTCCTCATTTTGTTCACGTCTCTGTCCTCCCCTGTACAGATGTTATTGTTGTGAGTGCTCAGGAGGTCTCCAACCATCTAGCAGCTGTGTGTAATTTGAGTCTAACTGTTGTTGCATTTTTTCTTGTACTGTATAGCATAAGTTTAATTTGTAGGCCTAGTGAAGTTTTTGTAATTCGTGTGGGGTTCTTTATGTCAGTCATTTTTGATAATAGTTTGTATCTGTAATTATTTATCTGGCATTCACTGAGTATTATCTGGTATCTCATTTTATCAGGGCTGACTTAGATAAATTTACTCTTGCTAATTTCGTGTTAATAGAGGCTATTGCAGTTAACCATATATTTAACCTGTTTATTTGCCATTACATTATCCTTATGAGTCCTGAATGTTTTGTTGTTAGTTTGAACATTAAACTTTAACTTGTAATTTTACCTAACTCTTTTGTTTTGAACCTGGAACTTTACGGGACAGTAGTGACTCTTCGTATTCTCACTTAAAGTGTACATTATCTTTCTCTGTTCCGTAACAATATATATATATATATATATATATATATGAATAATTGCCAAAAGCAGAAGTGGAATCACTCCATCCAGCCATCATCCAGTTCTACGTCGCCATACGAGGATCGTAGGAGCCCGGGGCCAGGCAAGTCTGTCCTGACATCCAAAATTAGAGTGAGCAGCCTCACTCATCCCTGAGTGACAATACATGAGCAATAAACCCCAACCATCCCTTGGATATGAACCTTCACCGGCTCAATCCGATTGGAGTGCCGTAATTACCCACCAAGCCACCAGGCACCAAAAGTTAGTCATATGGTTACCTCTCGGCGTTGTATATGGTTTCCTGGTGTACAGGAAACCATTTGGCTTGTCACTCAGTGCTGAGTCACCCACAGACAGAAGTAAGAGGAAAGAATCAAGGAAAGAGAAGAGGGAGTGTAAAGTCACCCGTAGGCAGAAGGACGAGGAAACAATGAAGGAAAGAAAGACAAGAAAATGGAAGGAAAGAAGGACCGAGAAGAGGAAAGGGTAGACACCCAAGAGCAGCACGACATCGAGTGAATGGATGGTGACCCCCACCTACCACTAGTCACTAGTGGAATCACTAAAGCTAATAATTGTCATGACTGAACCATATACGTACACAATTTTTCAACGATGTATGTAAAGTGTGTTAATATACCATAATTATTATCAGGACAGACCCATATACATACAGTATAATCTTTCAACTGTGATATATAACTTTTATGCAAAATTAGAGTACCGGTATATAAACAGACTCTATAATTATTAAGGATAGAGCCATATACATATAATTATTCAATGTATGTACAACTGTTATGCATAAACAATGTTAAAATATGTGAATACTTACGCCTCATAGCAGTAGGTGTGAATTTGTAAATGCGAACTTTAAAAAAAAAAAAAAAAAAATCCTTCATCCGTTGCCAAATCCCACCGCACCGAACAACTTGTATCTTGTCTCCCATACCTAGTGGGAGAAAGATACAACTGAAATCTTGTCTCTGGACTGTCGCGTGACTGTCCAGCGACAGATTTAGATTTTCCTGAGACAGTCTCGCAACAGTCTAGTGACATTGTCGCGCGACTTTTGCTGGATAAAGTATCTTCGTGTGTACGTGACCCAGAGACAGTGTCTAGCGACTGTTGCGAAACAAATTTAGATTTTTTCTGAGACAGATGCGAGAGAGTCCAGAGACCATGTTGCGCGACTTTGTATCTTGATGTGTACGAGGTTAGGAAATCAGAACACTTGAATCGTACAACTGTACATGCATTCGGTATCTATGAGACTCTGTGTACTAGGGTATGACTAGAAACCTTTCGTATCTCAAAATTCTTGGTGTTGAGAGAAGTTTTTCAAACTGACCCCCCCCTCTCTCTCTCTCACACAGACAGACAGACAGACACACACACACACACACACACACACACACACACACACACACACACACACTCACGCATTTTTTTAACTTCATTTGGTATGTCTCACGACCTCACCCAGTTAAAATACCGTTGATCTCTTAAGCAGAAAATTGAGTATAGGGCAAAAACTTGACTCAGGTTTACCCGTCACTAAATCTCCTTTATCTTTCTGTGTGTGTGTGTGTGTGTGTGTGAGAGAGAGAGAGAGAGAGAGAGAGAGAGAGAGAGAGAGAGAGAGAGAGAGAGAGAGAGAGAGAGAGACCTCTTAGTCATCCTGCTAAAATGAGAAAAAAAAAAATCATCGGATAAGTGGGTGGGTGGGTGAGCAGGAAATGGGTCCATTGAGGAATAGGTACATGGGTCCATAGGCCCATACGTCCATGGTGGTGCTAAGTCCATTGAGCAATAAGTCCTTGGGGGATTGGGGTCAAGTGGAAATATTGATCTAATAGGTAAATCAAGTTCTTGGAGATATAGGTACATGGGAGGAAACGGGTCCATAAAGGATTTAAGTGTTTGCCCGCGGGGAGAAAATAGGTCCATGGTGAAAACTGATCCATGGAGGAAAATGGGTCCAAACGGAAAGTTGGTCCAAGGCGGAAAAAAAAGAGGCCCAAAGGAAATTAGGTTAATGATGGGAAATACGGATATGGGGGAGATAGGTCATGAGGGAAAATAGGTCCTTGGAGAAATAGGTTCATGGGGGATAATGGATCCATGGGGAGATAATAGGTGCATTGAGAAAATTGGTCTATGCGAGAACAGGTTCCTTGGGGATTACAGATGGTTGGCGGACTGACCTCTTAGAGGTGTAGAGGTGTTCTGTTCAAATATTAGTTATTTCGTAGTAAAGGAAAGATTTACTAGTTTCCAAACCATCTAGTGTAATTTTTCAAAATGTTATACCAGTCCATTTACTACGATCTATAATCCATTCATTCACAATATAGAAAGTGCATAATATTCTGACACGTGCCAAACGATTTTATTTAGCCCTCAAACCTTTTCTTGGCTGTGGTAGATGCCTTTAGTCCCTAGAGACACTACGACAACCAAAAGATTAACGCCGCGCTCTGAAAAATGAATTTTATTTGTCATCCCAGCTAATGCCAGCGAGTTTTGTTCAGCTGTAGAAAACAAAAACATGTTTTAACGATAATGTAAAAAAATAATAATAATAATAATTGGCACGTCGTTCTTGTCTGTCCCGTTCCGTGTACTTTTTATGTGTAGGGCAATTGCTAAATGACGCGACGCATACCGAATTAATTTACCTTCTTCCCAGCGATAACGAAATAATATACTTTTTCCTTTCTACTTTCAGACTCCTTTAATTTTCAGACTCAATGGTTAGATAAAGGCTTCATTTAGCCATTAACTAAATAAAATAAGTTAAGAGCAGCAAAAATAAACTATAATTAACGTTCTTTGGCTGATTAAATTTAAATATATATCTCCTTTATGGCTTTGGCTATTAACTGAGCGAGGATGGAGCGTGCAGTAAATAACTGATCAATCTTATAATCTCTCATAGGTGTAACATTGCCATCTTTCCATATTGAATTCTGAGCTGTAACAAGAAATTAACACTAAAATATGGTGCTAGTCACGGAGAAATATTATAAGAAGGATGTATTGCCTTATTCTGTTAAAATGAATTAAATGTAGGCTCATATGAATCCCTCTTAGCTAAATAAAATCGTCTGGGCTAACTGGAATGAAATACTTGAGTTGTCCCATCCATGAGAGAACTAATGGTACAAGTATTAACATTCTCAGTCCACTATAACTCATACTCAGTAAACAGAAAATAAATCTGATGTTAACTAAAATAAAATGAGAGAAAACGCGACAATATTAGCATACTCTGGCTACTATGACTCACGCTGTAAAAAAGAAAAAAAAAAAGGCATTAGATGGAGTAAAATGCAACAGAAGACGCAACGATAACAGAATGAAAAATAAAAAGACATACCTGAGCTTCATTTTTTCCCTTGGAGTGAGGGCGGCGTGCATGCTGACTTAATTAGCCCCTTCAGTCAGACTTCCTCGTTTGTATTTTATTCGTTTTGCTACTACGCTCGGTCTGTTTTCATCTGGCGGGACTGGGCCATTCACAAATTAAATGCTATGTTGTGTTTGGATGAAATTTGGTGAACTTTAACTACGAGGCGAAAATGGGTCTCCTTGGTTACCACTTAAATAAGCCTCCAGTATGACTACACTTGGACTTCAACTTAGCTGAAGGGGGTTAAAGATACTTCTATCTATCTATCTATAGCCCGACGCCCTAATCCCGCAAAGGGTGGCCGCAGACAAAACGCCTCCAAGTCACTTTGTCACCCACCATTTGACTCCCCTCCCCCCAACTCACCCCCCCTCCCTCATATACCTCTCAACTCCATCCCTCCACCTCATCCTCGGTCTACCCCTCCCTCTCCCTCCCTCTACCTCACCTGCATACACCCTCTTAGTCAGTCTTTCATTCTCCATTCTCTCCACATGTCCAAACCACCTCAGTGTATTTCTCCTAATCTTCTCAACCACATCCACATCTACCCCACAACGTTCCTTCACTTCTTCATTCGTCAACCTGTCCCTCCTCCACATGCTCCTCTCAAGTAACTCATTTCCACTGCTCTCACTCTTGACTTGTTCCCATCTTGCAAGGTCCACGCCTCGCTTCCATACGTCAGGGTAGGGATCACAGTACCATCATGCAGTGACTTCTTAACTTCCATACTCACCTCCCTATTTCTCATCACTGCTTTCAGTGTACCAACAACCTTTCTTCCCTGCTGTACCCTTTCACGTACTTCATCCCCCAAAGTTCCATCCTTACTCATCACACTACCCAAGTACTTGAATGCACTCACATTCTCCATATCCTCAACATCCAACCTCACTGCACACTCTGTGACTCCATTCCTCTCAAACACCATAACTTTACTTTTGTTTACATTAACTTTCAGCTTCCTCCTCCTACACACTGTCCCAAATTCATTCACCAAACCTTGCAACTCCCATTCATCTTCACTCAACAATACTGTATCATCAGCAAACAGCAACACCGGAAGCTTCCAAATCTCACCCTCATTCATTAGGGCCACCCCCACATCCACTGCCCTACCTTGCACCTCCTTTACAACCCCATCCATATATATATATTAAACAGCCATGGAGACATCACACACCCCTGTTTCAGTCCCACATTGAGATCAAAGAACTCACTCACCTCACCATCCACTCGCACCGTAGCCCTAGCTCCCTCGTACATACTCTTCACAGCACTCAACAATTTCCCCTCCACTCCATATATTCTTAATACCTTCCACATACCTTGCCTATCTATTCTGTCATAAGCTTTCTCCAAGTCCATGAAGGCAGCATACACTTTCCTTCCCTTCTCTAGATACTTCTCCACTAAACATCTTAGAACAAATATCTGATCTACACACCCTTTTCCCTTCCTAAATCCCCCTTGTTCTTCTCCAACTAGCTCCTCTGTCATATGCCTAACCCTATCAATGAGTATTCTACCATATATTTTACCAGTCACACTAAGAAGGCAAATACCCCTATGGTTACCACATACTTCTCTCTCCCCTTTTCCTTTGTACAGAGGAACAATTATACCTGATTTCCAGTCCTCTGGAACCCTTCCCTCTTCCCAAGCCAATCTACACAACTTCCATATCCACTCCACAACAATCTCACCCCCATACCTAAGCATTTCACCACACACTCCATCAATTCCTGGGGCCTTTCCCAGCTTAATCTTCTTCATCGCTTCCACTACTTCCGACCTACTGATCTCTTCCTCCCTCCACTCATCTCTTCTTCTCCCAGCCATTCCCCAACCACTTATACTCACACTGCTCTCACTCTCTACATTCAACAAATCCTCAAAGTGCTCCTTCCATCTCCTCAATTTCTCTCTCTTCTCCACCAACAATCTATTATTCCTATCTTTCACTCCCCTACTATTTCCCCTTTCACACTGCCTTACTTTCTTTACCTCCTTCCAAAACAATTTCTTACTCTCCCTCCATTTCACACTCAGATTCCTCCCAAACTCTTCATCCACTTTCTTCTTACTCTCCTTCACCAGTCTCTTAACCTCCCTTCTCCTGCTCACATATACCTCTCTCTTCTCTCTCTCATCTTCTCCCCTGCCTCTACTCGCCAACCATTCACCATATGGCTTCTTCTTTTGTTCCACAGCTCGTTTCACCTCATCATTCCACCATGCTGTCCCTTGCACACCCTTGCACCTCCTCCTCACTCCACAAACCGCCTCACACGCTGCGCTTATCTCTTCCGTGAATATCTTACATACGTCTTCCACCCCTTCCATCTGCTCTAGCTCATACCTTCCCAATCTTTCTTCCACTATGCTCTTATACTCTGTCCTTTTCTCATTATCTTGCAATTTCTCCACTCTTCTCACAGGAGCTGCTTCCTCCTGTCTTCCCCTTCGTCTCCTCAACCACTTTCTTTGCAGCTCTACCTTGGCCATCACTAAGTGATGGTCCGAGACTCCATTCCCCCACCCTCTCCACACCCTTGCATCCAACACTTGTCTTCTCATTCGCTCATCCACACACACGTAGTCTATCATTGCCTTTCGTTCAACAAGTTCACCATCCATCCTCCTCATTACTCTCCATGTATACCGGTGGATCATCTTATGACGAAAGTAGGTGTTGGCTATTGCCAACCCCTTACCAGCACAGATGTCCACCAAAGCACTACCATTCCCATCTACTTCAGCTGGCACACCCCACTGACCAACCACTCCATCCACTCGTACATTCCCAACTTTGCCATTCATGTCTCCAATCAACAGCACTCTCTCGCTCCTCTCAAACTTGTCCATACATGCTTCTACTCTCGCCCAAAACTCATCTTTCATTCTTGCCACTCGATCCTCTGTTGGAACATACACACATACAATCGCCCATGCTTGTATACCTACTTTCATCCTCACCCATACAATCCTTGCACCCACTGTTCCATACTCTCTTATATTCTCCTTCCACTTCTTGCTTATCATCAGACATACTCCCTCTCTTGCCCTCTCATTCTCACTGACTCCCGCACATATACCTACACCGTATTCCCATTCTCTCATCCTTTCACCTCTCCATTTAGTTTCAGTCAATCCACATATATCCACTTTTGCATCCTCAAGCACCTGGACAATCTCTCTCTCTTTCACTTCATCATTCACTCCTCTCACATTCCACGTTCCTACCCTCAGAATGTCCTTTGTCCGTTCCTTAGTCGTCAACGTATGGTCCGTCCGGGTCCGAGGCGCTTTATTTGCTTTTTTAGTTAGTTCTTTTTACGGGGTGGGGCACTAACCCACCACCAACCCTTTTAGTCGCCTCGTACGACAAGCAGGGATACTTACCATGTTAAAGTAAATTTTTAAATATGACATTATAAAGTTCGGATTCACACCTGTTAAAGAAGCTGTGTCACTTAAGTTAAAAATGTCTTTTCGCAAGTGGAAAGAATCGTCCGGGGGTAGCTAGAATTACAAAAAACTAAGCCCTGAGTTGTACTTTTAGCACTTTCACTCCGTCTGGGGTATTGAGTGAGGACGGAGCTCATGCTCAATCAATTTGATGCTACACCCGGACTTCGCCGCTTTCTGTTTCTCAGCTCAAGAATGATCAATTCATGATTATAATAGTTCTCGTATTGCACGCCAGCTAAAGCCAAGCATTTTAATTTAACTGTGGGGTCATATGAGCTTGATTAATTTGATACTATCACCATCACCCCTTTCATGATCGATATATAAGCATACTGGTCTATTTCATAATACCAAATGATTTTATTCGGCTGACAATGAGCCACAGGAGCTTGACTGAATTCTATCTATCTATCTATCTATAGCCCGACGCCCTAATCCCGCAAAGGGTGACCGCAGACAAAACGCCTCCAAGTCACTCTGTCACCCACCATTTGACTACCCTCCCCCCAACTCACCCCCCCCTCCCTCATATACCTCTCAACTCCATCCCTCCACCTCATCCTCGGTCTACCCCTCCCTCTCCCTCCCTCTACCTCACCTACATACACCCTCTTAGTCAGTCTTTCATTCTCCATTCTCTCTACATGTCCAAACCACCTCAGTGTATTTCTCCTAATCTTCTCAACCACATCCACATCTACCCCACAACGTTCCTTCACTTCTTCATTCGTCAACCTGTCCCTCCACGTCACTCCACATGCTCCTCTCAAGTAACTCATTTCCACTGCTCTCACTCTTGACTTGTTCCCCTCTTGCAAGGTCCACGCCTCGTTTCCATACGTCAGGGTAGGGATCACAATACCATCATGCAGTGACTTCTTAACTTCCATACTCACCTCCCTATTTCTCATCACTGCTTTCAGTGTACCAACAACCTTCCTTCCCTGCTGTACCCTTTCACGTACTTCACCCCCCAAAGTTCCATCCTTACTCATCACACTACCCAAGTACTTGAATGCACTCACATTCTCCATATCCTCAACATCCAACCTCACTGCACACTCTGTGACTTCATTCCTCTCAAACGCCATAGCTTTACTTTTGTTTACATTAACTTTCAGCTTCCTCCTCCTACACACTGTCCCAAATTCATTCACCAAACCTTGCAACTCCCATTCATCTTCACTCAACAATACTGTATCATCAGCAAACAGCAACACCGGAAGCTTCCAAATCTCACCCTCATTCATTAGGGCCAGCCCCACATCCACTGCCCTACCTTGCACCTCCTTTACAACCCCATTCATATATATATTAAACAGCCATGGAGACATCACACACCCCAGTTTCAGTCCCACATTGAGATCAAAGAACTCACTCACCTCACCATCCACTCGCACCGTAGCCCTAGCTCCCTCGTACATACTCTTCACAGCACTCAACAATTTCCCTTCCACTCCATATATTCTTAATACCTTCCACATACCTTGCCTATCTGTTCTGTCATAAGCTTTCTCCAAGTCCATGAAGGCAGCATACACTTTCCTTCCCTTCTCTAGATACTTCTCCACTAAACATCTTAGAACAAATATCTGATCTACACACCCTTTTTCCTTCCTAAATCCCCCTGATTTAGGAATTAAACTGAATTAATTGCTACTATTAACCCTCTCATTCGGAACGACTCTGTCACTATATTCCAGCTAATGCTAGTCGATTTTCTTTAGCTAAAAGGGAGTTAAAGGGGCATGAGTTGCTTCCACATCTAGAACTTTCCCCTCAAATAAGTGAAATATTTTGGAGTGGCAGGAAATTGATAAATAGCCATCGCAATGAAAGATTTAATAGGGATTATTTCTAATGATTTTACTGTCAGATGTCTTTTAACTTAATACAGTAAAAGCGTTTTGCTGTACTAGGCAGAAGATAAACTAACATATCATCATTCTGAAGGGAAAAACAGACAGCTTTTAACCCCTTCCTAAACCATGATAAATAATCTTTATGCAGCAAAAATAAAAAGGAATAGGCATCACTATAATGCAACAGAAAGAGACACAACCCCAACTTCACACCAGAAATTCAAGGCCTCATCAGACAACGGGACACACTGCGACACTCCCCAACACCCCATTCACAAGACACCATACAACAAATACAAGAACTCAACACTCAGATAAACAATAAAATATCAGAACAGCAAACACTAAACTGGAAAAATTACCTCCAAACACTTGACAACAAAACAAACATCAGAAAACTCTACAAAACACTAAACAGCATCACACTTTCCAACAGCAACACCACACAATCACACGCTGCCATCAAAACAACAGACATCATACCCTCAAACAAACAACAAGAAACACTCTCATCAATCACTTTTCACATGTCATCCATCTAAACCCACATCCCGAAGACCAACTTATCATCCGACGTAAGAGACAGTTCCCCACAGACCCAGACTATGCACCTTTCACTTACAACCATACGAAGCACATCATTAACAACCACAAGCACTCATCTGCCTGTGGAACAGACAACATAAGCAACATTCACCTTAAACACCTAGGACCACAAGGCATACAAGCACTCACCAACATATCAAATTACAGCTACTCACACAACATAATACCCAACATCTGGAAGCATGGCAATATCATCACTATCCCTAAACCCAACAAAGACCACGTTACCCTCTTCACATCGCCCTATCACACTCCTCTGCACCCCCTCTGAAGTCACTGAATGACTGATACTACAACTAGTCACACCTCACATTCTCCTAGCCCAGTCACAACATGGCTTTAGGGCACTACACTCCACAAACACCCTTCTTACAGGCCTTACACAGAGTTTTCGATGGCATGAATTCACCTAGGCCACCACACAGAACACTCCTAGTCACACTAGACATTAGCAAAGCTTTTGATGCCATCCCCCGCCACAACCTCACAAACAAAATACTCAACACAAACATGCACATTAACACAAAAAGATGGCTGGCAAACTACTTAGCAGGCAGATGTGCACACGTAACATTTGCCAGTCAGTCTTCTAACATCAGAAACTTCACAAACGGCGTCCCCCAAGGATCTGTTTTGTCCCCTACACTCTTTAACCTATACATGCATGACGTACCCACACCCCACACACCACAGATACACATAGCTTCCTATGCAGATGATATAACACTTACATGTACGCACCAAAACGCAAACACAGCTGCACACATCATTCAACCTTACCTCAACACACTACACGAATGATTCACCACAAACAGGCTCAAAATAGCCCCAGCCAAATCTACAGTGACTCTTCTCACAAACTGGACAGCAGAACACAGTCACATCCCACACCTCACCATAAACAACACTCCCCTACCACACGCACACACACACCCAAAATCCATGGTGTAACATACAATACATCGATGTCATTTAAACAACACATCACAAACATTAAAAATAAAATAACACCAAGACTCAATGCTTTGAGGTCACTTGCCCATACAACATTCGGACACAACAAAGAAACCACCACCACAGTATACAAACAATACATACGTTCAGTGATGAATTATGCAAGCCCTGCCCGGGCTTCTAACCTCACCAAAACACACTACAACACTCTACAGACCATACAGAACAAGGCCCTAAAAATAATCACAGGCTGCACAGCTACTACACCCACAGACCACCTACATCAAGAAACCAAAGTCCTCAAAGTCAAGGATCACCTAGACATGAGAGGCACCCAGTTTCTTGCTGCAGCGTCCACAAACCCACAACATCCACTATATTACATGGCAGCACATCCACCCACACCAAGGAACATAAAAAAAAACACCCAGCATACGATACCATGCACAAATACTGTCATCTCTCCCCCCTCGCCCACCTCGGACCAGCTTCCAGAAGCACATCCACACTCAGATCACTCGCCGCTCCATTCAGTCACTTAAAGACAACACACAGCTGCATGCACGGTCCTGACATCCACCCTTCTGAATCCTATCTTCCTCGTAAGGACAGGGTCCACCTGGCCAGGCTGAGATGTGGGCACCATCCAGCCCTCTTAAGCTACCAGAAGAGGCTGGATGACTCCGTCACTGATGCCAATCCAGGATGCAACACAGCACCCCATACTATTAAGCACATTATGGAAGACTGCATTGCACACAATCACCTAAGCCAACAACACAACATACACTCTTTGAGAGCTCTGTGGGAAAGCCCGGTCTCGGCCATGGCCTTCCTAAGGGACTCGGGACTGTTAGGCCAGATTGCCTAGGGAACAACAACTACTACTACTACTACTATAATGATAGGGATTATAGAGATAGCTTGTAATCGCATTCACTAATTTTTCTCCTCTAATGTAAACAAATACACTTCGAGACAGCAGGAGTAGATGTGATGAACAGAGATCGTGTCCATCACATTCACTACAATAGATCCGAATAAAACCGGTAAAGTACACTTTGTGAGCAAGTGACGAGCGAGCCAGCGTTTGTACATACACCTATCATCATAATTTCATCTTGGTGTAAGCTTTCAACATTTCTGGTGAGGTACTTGAACAATAACAGAAGAATACTTTAACTAAAATATTTACTTTCTCACGTCTTCTTTCTCACACACACACACACCCTTGCTTCTAAACATAGAAAAAAAGTTCATGTAAAATTATGAGCGTAATATCCAATTTTTAGTTGCTAGAATTCATGCAAGAAAACAGTGTTAGAACAGGGAATTGTTAAAATCGATTTCATAGTAGGACATGTCAGTTGAACCCCTCGTTACATTCGCTTGGAAAGCTGGGATTCCATTGGGTTTCTTTGGTCTCATGAGTAAATATATAGCTAAAAATTTACTGAATGTGTCTATTACCCGATGAAAGAAAATCTTCTCTGTCTAACATAATACAGAAGTTATTAGCCTCTCAAAAAAATCGCGGTAGGGCCGTGTCGTGCCAGGCCGTTCATTTCTCAGCTGAATGTAGAGTAAAAATCGCTTCGCCACTCTTGCACTCTCGCTCGTAATAATATCTGCGCAGTAAGAATAAAGATAGTTGTCGTATTGAATGGGTTAATACTTCTAGGTTCCTGACTCGCAACTGCATAAAATCTTCCGGCGTTTGGTAGAAAACTATGAGACAAGGTTACCATGAAAGGGATACCATACCCTTTTTACCTTAACTTGGCCCAGATTTTAGTCCTTTTGCACCTCGTTTCATGTAGCTGAGTGAAAATAAAAGACGAAGCCACGGCTCTGTATTCTTCTGCAACACGTCTTCCTGACAAGCAAGATATTCCATTGTTCGTCTCTTCTAATAACTGAGCATTCACAATGTTGATATGGCAATCATAAGACAAGATGGAGTAAAAAATGTGTGGTGACAATATAAACATTTTCAAGCTCCTAGCTGAAAAGCATCGACTGACTTTAGCTGGAGTAAAAGCTAGAGAAGACACGACCATGAGACGGCTGACCAGGTATGTGTTGGACATCTTCCATCCAACCCCCCCCACCCCCACCCCGAGCCAAATTGGAAGGAGGAAAAGCAGGTATAATGTTACGGAAAGAACTATGTTCTCCTTACTTTAACTTGTCCTAAAATTGCCATATCTCCATCTTGAATGTGCAGTTGTAACCATAAATCATAACCAGACCAAGACGTTAGCCACTCATAAGTGATTTAGAAAGGTACAAAGAAGTACATAGGAAGCACAGATAACAGGAAGCCTATTGGCCCATGACGAGGTTATCTGTTTGAGAAAATATTTATTCTACTAAAGTCTACCCAACATGAAAGAGAAAGGGATAGAACAGACGATGGCTGTCTTCCACCCACAGCACCATCAAGTTAAACCGCCAGGAAGAAGATAGAAAAGCTCCTTGCTTGTTAGAAAGAGCAAGCATGGATTTTTTTTTTTTTTTTTAGAAGGGAAACAACTACGGTATGCACTCTGCAACCTCAAAACTACTGATGTGTCAAATTAAGAGCATACACAATTGCCGACTGTTCTCATTATTAAGTAGGGGTCTCAGTATCGTCAACATACACTTCAACCTTGAAATAAACAGCGCTCAGAGATAACCTATAGTCTCTAAATATTTGTCTAATCGACTTTTAAGCCTATCAATAGTTTTGCACTAACTACTGTTGCTGGTTGTTTATTCCATCGTTCCACTACGCGAATGTTTAGTAATTATTCCCTATATGGGTGTTAGGTCTGCTTTTAAGCTTCATTCCATTATTTCCAGTCACAATACTGTGTGTAGAACAGAAGTATTGTCTTATTCTGCCATAGAGCTTCGATAAATAAGCAGTAGTAAGGGCATTAATCCGGGCCAAGCAGTCAATTGAACCAAGTGCAGCCACTTTCCCGCCGGGCTGTCTGATTGCCACGCCAGGAGCACTTACCTGCCCAGAGTGCAAACAGCTTGGCATTTACCCTTTCAATTCGGTGACGTATTTTTCGTTCTGTTATTACTCTTTCCAGACGATTATATTCAGCTTTGGAGAGACTTTTCTTACTTTGGAGGGGGATGTGGCCACCATTGGCTCAGCCATTGTAAGGTGTCTCCTTCCAAGCTGAATAAGATCGTCTGTCATAGCAAGAATAAGGGGAAAAGTACGTCATTGGAATAAATGGGATAATACTCGAACAAAAAGCCCTATGTCTTAATGTGTTCCCTTCTTGCTACATATAGGCGATCTTTTTTCAATGCAGTCTCCCAGTTTGAAAAATTTTCCCAAGATGGAATTTGATCGTATGTTGGTAAAAATAACAAGATATAGATTGCATCCAATGTCGTTATGTTTCGTTTATGGCTTGCAATCTCCAATCAATTTTATTCACCTCTGGAAAGACTTTCAAACTGGAGTAGTTTGATGTAGCCTTTGTTTGCCTCTCTCGCTCGTACGATCTTCCCAATGTTGAATGAGGTAGTCCAGAAGTTGCAACAATTAACAAATATAGGATATCATCGGACTGAAGGTATTACTCTTTCTGTGTCATCCTATAAGCGGTTTCCAATCTGTGGTTCATAGAAGATTTTCAAATGATTAATAGTATTAGTCCCTCTGAATGGTAGGAAAAGGGGGAGGCACCCACCATCCACTCCCTAGTGTAATACCGCTCTCAGGTAACTCTGGACTGAGTGACAAGCCAAACTCTTCCCAGTAATCCAGAAAACCATTTGCACTATTGATCTGTAACCATTTAACGAAATGGCGCCCGGTGGTCTTGTGGATTGAGGCGCTTCAACCAGATGGTACACGTAAGGCTTTACATCCGAGGAATGATTTTATTTTTATGTATGGAAGAAGGAAACAAAGACCAAGAGCCAGCAAATTGTTAATTCCAAGAAAGTACCAAAACAAGATTACAGACAGGAAAATTCAAGATCCAATCATTTCGAGATGCCTAGAAACAACGTTTGAAAGACTGGAGATCATAGGCAGTAGGAAATACAGACAGAGAGAGACAGATCCAGAGTTCAACAAGGAGTAAAGGTTAAAAACTGGAGATCATAGGCAGTAGGAAATACAGACAGAGGGAGACAATTCCAGAGTTCAACATGGAGTAAAGGTTAAGTCATGCATCAGAAAGTTGGACTGAAAAGGGATGAGAGTTTGTTGCTAGGAGGGTGCTAAGTGCCCGCCGTTGTGGTAAAGGGACCCAAGTAGACAGTTCACGGGAGCAGTGGCCACTGAAGTGGCAATACAAAAGTGATAAAGATGAAACAGTGCGGCGAATAGACGGTTATAGGGAGCCTGTAAGAGAAGGAGAGTTAATGAAACAAAATGCCTTTGACTCCACCTTGTTGAGAAGAGCATATGTGGGGAGCCTCAATACACGTAAGAGTTGTACTCTACACAGGGAAGCATAAATCCCATGTACAAAGTTAACAAAACTCTAGGGGTAAAGAAGGGCCATAAGTTTTGATGCATTAAAAACAGCAAGACTACATTTGCCCCAATCAGAGATATGAGCCAAGTCCGACATTAGGTGTGCCATAGTCTCATCCCTTGTCTGTTGAAGTAACTGATCAGATGAACGCTGCAGGGAACCGAATTGAAACACGAGGGATGGAGTCACCAGTGTATGAGTGGATAGGGATACATGTACAGCTTAGAAGGTCATTGATGAATAAAAAGAATAGATTTGGTGATAGGACAGGAATAGAGTTGGTGATGGGACAGGGACCTGAGGAACACCACTACTGATAACTCTAGGAGAAGTACTGTGGTTACCTACAACAGCAGCTACAGAAAGACCAGAAAGGAAGCTAGAGATGAAAGCACAGATAGAAGGATACAACCCATAAGATGAAAGTTTGGAAATTAAAGATTTATCTGACTCGATCGAAAGCCTTTGAGATGCCATTTGGAATGGCAATGCATTCTCCAAAGTTCCGAAAACAGGATGACCAGGAGTCTGAAAGGTAGGTGAGAAGGTCGCCAGTGAAGTGTCCCTGGCTGAACCCGTACTGACCATCAGAGTGAAGGTTGCAATAACAAATATCTGATGCTCTAAATATATTTTTTTATTAAGAATAGACTCGAAAACTTTTAAAACACAGGATATTAAAGCAATTACAGTTGATGATAGTTACAGGGATGGTAATGGTCACTCTTCTTTGGGACAGGTTGAATGAGAGCAAATTTCCAGCAAGAAGGAAAGGATACAAATTAATAGACAAAGGCAAAAAGCACAGAAACACAGTTCTTGAGGACAACAGGAAGGACCCTGTCAGGCCCATAGGCCTTGTTAGTATTGACGCCAGTGATGGCAGGAAATACATCAGTTCAAGAAATTTTACTGTAAGCCATGAGGAAGTCAGAGGGGGGGGAAGTGATGGAGGAACAGCACTGCCATCATCTAAGGTGGAAATGGAGTGAAAAATTTTGCTTTATCAGTAGAAGAAAAAGCTACAGAGATATCAGAGTGGAAAAAAGGTAGGAAGGATGATAAGGTGAAGTGGTTAGAATGGTTTTTAACAAAGTGCCGGAAGGAGCGGGATGAATTTGAGTTGGGGAGTTCAAAGCATTTAGTATGAATGAAACAGTTTCTAGCAAGTGAAGAACAGACTTAGCACAACTCCGGGCAGAAACATAAAATGGATGAGATTCAGGGGTGGGTTGGCTCCAGTACCTTGTGTAGGCCTACTCCTTGTTGTGGACAGCATTAGAACGTACTTTATTAAACCAAGTTTTTGTAACATTAGTCACAGGATATGAGAAAGGAATGTATACTTCCATGCTCAAGAGAATAACTTCCGCAATGTGCAAGGCACACTGAGATTACTCTCAGCCATGGAAGCAATAATCATTCTACGGAAAATCAAAGAAGTACTGGTTGAGGGTCTCTCAGTCAGCAGCTCCAAAGTGCCACAGCCACTACTTATTGTGAGGGTCCACAAGCTTTACTGGAGCAATAGGGCACATTAATGTGATAAGGTTGTGACTGGAGAAGCACAACAGAGAGAAAAGATCAACAGCCTATGCAGAATGATAAGTTGTAAGGAAGAGGTCAAATATGATGAAACTCTCTCCAAGGCAGTCAGGGATATGGGTAGGGTGCTGTACAAGCTGCTCTAGGTCATTAAGGATAGAAAAGATGTAGGCTTGTCCACCAGGTGGATCAGTGAAAGGAAAGGAGAGTCAAACGTGGTAGTGAACACTGAAACTCCTAGAATGGAAATTTCAGAGAAAGGAGAAATTGATAGGATGTGTTCCATCTTAGAAGTAAAGTAGTCGATGAATTTTTCATAGTCAGTAGAAATAGGGGCTAAGTAAACAGCACAAGTATATTTAGTATGAGAATGACAGGAAAGCCGAAGCCAGAGAGTAGATAATTCAGTAGAGTCAAGTTTAGGAACACGAGAGCATGATATGTTGTTGTGTACCCTCGATAAGAAACGTATCGGTACCCTGGAGTAAGATAAGATGTGAAATGCTTCATCTCTGGTTCAATCGGAAGTGTTGGCATGCCTGTTTAATTCACAAAATGGTTGAGTTGCCATGTACTACAATGTTACTATGACGAATCCAGCTATATATTTGTAAAATGTAAGATAAACACAAATCAAGGATACAAAGTGACATGATCGTGTCATATCCCGTAAATCATAGTCTGGGTATCATAATGTCTCACAATGAAAGTGTGCCATTACTTTTTTTTTTCTTTTAAATCGAGGGTACATATATACAACAGCCACCTTTGACTTTGAAATGAGTAGAGAGAAAGTAGGAGGATGCAGAGAAAGGTTTGCTTTCAGTAGCCTCAGACAGCCGTGTCTCAGTGCGGAAGAGAAGGCGAGATTTAGAGGATGAAGGTTGGTGTTCAGCAGAAAGTTAAAGGAAGGGCTGCGAATGTTGCAGAAATGAAGAAGTGTGCCAGATAGTTTTTCCAGGCATCTCGCTTTGTCGTTACCGGGAGCAGGGCGGATGGTGGGGGCTTTGACATCCCCATCCCCCCAGGACCCAGAGGGTTGGTGATGGGATGCCTTTTCTTTTGTTTGTTTGTTTAAACTTTGAACAGAAAGTGTAGTGTGTAGTGTACATGTGGTTCGGTATTGACAGTTAGAGGAACTGGTATTAGAGAACATGATGGCCTACTCTCTGTGTTACTGAAGGAGTAGAAAAATTCAGCGAAAGGGAATGATCAGAAGGTAGTCCCTAGGGCTGATGAAAAGGGAGCTCAAGCTCTCCCAGTCATCAGCTTTCCATTCACCTTGTGAGTACCACCCAGCTCGAATGGTGCTACAGTCTACTCCCTGGATTTGGATTTGTTGATCATAGAGCACTATTTAGAGGTGAGCGTGCCTGTTTACCATCGCCTTAAGTGTCGGGACTGCGTAGCCTAGCCATGTGTCCCTACTGAGATGAATGAAATGCACTGCAGAGTTGTAACTCACATCTACTCGCGTACATACCTCCATATGTCTGAGAGATAATGGCATCTCTTAATTTGCTGACCTAGGTTGGTTCCCAGGCTAGGCAGTAAGGGTAGTCAGACAGCTTCTAATTCCTGCCAGAAGTAGACGCTCATTCCATTATCTCTCTTGTCCGTGGCATAATAAAGAGGGAGAAACACACCTGCACCGGTTTTTCTAATTCACCTGACACGCTACCTGCTCCTGATCACGGGCACATCGTCACCAGTCTCGGCGGCCAACTGTGGAATTCAACAGAGTCTACGCCTTCTTCATATGAACAAGAGACTACTGGAGCATCAGTGGGAGACATCCGATGGCCTCAGCTAGTATTGGCAACTAGTGATTCCGAAGAAAATGAGGTCTGGGATCTTGAATGAGTCTCATAACCAGATCACTAGTGGGCACCTGGGAAGGAAGAAAACTCTAAGCCGGCTGCAACAGAGTTTCTACTGGATTGGCATGCATCAGAATGTTGAAGAGTGGTGTCAGGCCTGTGAAGTGTGTTGTGCCAAGAAGGGATCCAAGAAACGTGGTTGCATCCCTCTTCAGCTGTACCAAGTGGGTGCACCAATGGATGGAGTCGTGGTGAACATTGCTGGACCTCTGTCACTTACTGAAAGAGGAGACCAGTATATATGTGTTGCCATGGACTATTTTACAAAGTTGCCAGAAGCCTATGCCATCCCTAATCAGGAGGCTGCGACTGTTGCTCAGGTGTTGGTTGACCAGTTTTTCTGTCATTTTGGGATGTCACAAGAGCTACATTCAGACAAGGATGGAAACTTCGAGTCTGCTGTGTTCCGTCAATGCTGCAAGTTACTGGGGATCAAGAAACCAGGATGACCCCACTAATGCCACGGTCAGATGGGATGATGGAGAAAATCAACTGGACCCTAAGACAAGAACTGGCCAAATACTGCATAGAGGGACAAACAGAATGCGATCAGAAATTACCTGCATTGCTTATGGCATATCGGACTGCATCTCATGAGTCTACCGGCTACACTTCTGCAAAGCTGATGTTGGGCCACGATGTACACTAACTTGTTGATTTGTTAGTGGGAAGACCACCTGGTGAAGAGCTGCCTACAGACACCTCCAGCTATGCAATGCATCTTCAGGAAAGGCTGCCTGAGGTACATCATCAAGTGCGAGGAGCCCTTAAGTTTTCAGAAGCGATGATGTGCAAGTATGATGCCAAGGCAAGTGAAGTGAGATTCAAGGATGGTGACCAAGTTTGGTTATACATTCCTCAGCAAAAGAAGGGACAGTCACTTAAGCTGCAGAGCCCATGGGATGTGCCTTACCCTGTGTTGGACCACCTGTCAGATGTAACATACCGGATTTGGGGAGGCAGGAAGTCTCGTCCAAAGGTGGTACATGTGAATCGTCTGTGGCAGTACCATGGGCCAGGACAGTACAGTTGGGACGTCTCTGAGGAATCGTGCTCACCCGCAGCCAAGGATGCTGAAAAGGACCAAGGAGCTGAAGTACAAGAGAATGGTGACAGTTTCCCAAAGGAAGAAGTGCATCAGGAAGATGATTAAGACATTCCAGGAGTGGATTGTGTGGAAGACGAGGGACATCGTTGGAAGCAGCATAGGAGAAGACGTGATAAGTTGAAGGATTATTTTGTGAATAGTTAGGCGTTTTATTAAGCTTAATTATGTTTGTGTACATTGTGCAGTTTTGTCGGGACGACAAAGGACTAGGGAGAGGGTAGTGTTGAGAAACAGGATATCTTTGTGTGTGTGTGTGTGTGTGTGTGTGTGTCCGACTCTAGGCATAAGCTTCACAGCCTGTTCCCAAGGCCCAGTAGTCCTCCTACATACCATACACCTCTACATGTCACCACTTCGGCACTAATACCCATCGTCCATATTGAATACATGCTAGGGCTGTCTCACACGGGACTGATGTATTGGTATTAGCGGGGGTATTTTTATGACATGTCGGCGGGTCCCCTGGTAGATCAGTAAAGCCTGCTTTCATGAAATTCAAATCCTTAAACTGTTCCGTGCCCCAGCATGGATTTGAACCTGGGTCCGGTAGGACTGCAGGCCACCTCTCTACCGACAGAGCCACCGCCTCCCCCGAAAAATTATCACTGTTTCATGTTCCTTAGTTCCGTTACGACTTACGAGTCAGAGTTCCCGGTTAGCCTGCTGTTTGTGAGCATAGTTATATTGTAAGCTGTCCAGTAATTTCTGGGCTCTTTTTTCTCTATAATGTTATATTTATGTGATTGTTAAATTATGTAATTTAATTTAAGTTTGTACACTAAATAATGTAGAGTGTTATGCATTGTATATGAACTGTGAGTGTTTTGATGCTCCTAGTTGGTAACTGTTTTAACTGTTGCCCCGTCGAGTGTGTGCTAGAAGCTTCGAGAGTAATGTAAGGCTATATAAGGATGGAGAAGAGACTAGAGGGGTTTTAGTCGGTTTTCAGTTCAGTTTGAGTGTTGTGCAGTGTCAGTGAAGTGCAGTGCAGTTTGTATATTTTGGGTACTTGTGAAAATAGTGAAGTGTTCTTGGCAAGCATTAAATGAAACTGCGGTTAGTGAAGACTATATTGCTCTGGTACTTGTGAGTGCAGTGAAGTTGGAAATATTTAGGTGTAATTAGTTGGAAAATAAAGACCGTGAACTTAAGAAGCCAGTGTTTATTCACCACACATGAGCTGATCTTATTTACTGTACACCAAAAGACTGAACATAGGAAGAACAACTCACTGGGCAACGTCCTTCCTATACTGTACTACTGCTTTTGGAGCCTGTGGCAGTGTGGGACGGGGACATAACAATATTAATTTTGTCAGCCCCTCCCAGGGGCTGGCCTAGAAACGTCATTGTCCCTGAGTCTCTTCTTGAAATGTCAGTAGTTGTTATCGTACACCAGCCAGCCTGGTGCCGTTAGCCAAGGCTCGGTGCAACCTATTCTAAGTCTAAATTATAAGTCTAAATTCTTATCACTCTGGACATCAGTATCAGTTAACTCAGCCATTCATACTGTCTATAAGAGACTATATTTCTTCTAGGAAACCGATATGACGTTTCGTTTACATTTTGAATTCAATATAATTTCAGTAACAGAATACTCTGGAACAACACTGAATAATCTTGACTAATCTTGACCAAGAATCCAAGATTCAATTTCATACTAGCTCATTGCTTGCAAAAACGGGTTTTAACGCAATAGTCAATATGTGATAGCAAGATTGGCCAAATATCTTGGCGTTTAACCACGAAAACTCGCCTCTCTACTGATGTACAGTACAATAATACTAAAGCTCTTATATGAACCCCTTCTTTACAGCCACCAGATTTATAATATTTTTTAAAATTTACTGTAAACATGACACAAAAAATATGACTAGAATTGACAAGTAATAAATACAAAGAAATGTGATTAATGCTTCAACTAAGAGATTTCTGGCCGGTGTTGCCATTTTTGGTACTGAATTAACAAATTTGGTACTTTTGGCTCCCTTAAGTACATTTCGTACAACTTTTTAATAAAATTGCTAATATCTGGTACTAAATAAGTGAGGAAATGCCTTCTATATGATGATATTCTGTTTGATCTGTTACATGGAGGCAATAAAATTTAAGGCTATTTTCAGTTCTTGAGAAAGGAGTCAGTAAAGGGTAAAAATGTAAGTAAAATCAACCCTAATGATGCAGCTATCTTGCCCTGGGGGATATATATCGTGGAGCAAGGACAGAGAGCATTGCCTTGGAATTTTCTTCAAAGATTCCAAAGAAAGAACTTGAAGAATTTCGTGTGAAAACGTTGAACTTTTATGTTGCCTTATCAAAGCAAATGTTCTCTGTATACCTTTTACAGCAATACATGTTTCAAATCAATATTCAAGCGCTTCTTACCCTCTGATATGTTTGTAACAATAGAATTATTCGAAGCTTTAGATCCTGCCAACGTGCCAATGGAAACCCACATCTATCATACCTTTGGTAGCAAAGTTCCCCAACATAACTGAAGAGGATATTTATGAGGAACTCAATAAGGAATTGGGAGAGCTGACCTTATTTCAAATACCAGCTTTGTGTGACTCGTTCACGGAACTTGAAAAATTTTGGTATGCAGTTTCCAGTGAAATATGTGGTGATGAATTAAGATTTCCTAATGATTCAAGACTCATGATAAAATAATAGTCTTTGCTTTATTCTTCTGCTGCAGCAGAGAGAATATTCTCAATGGTGAGTAA
Organism: Coenobita brevimanus; assembly: GCF_032717465.1. Taxonomy (NCBI): domain Eukaryota; kingdom Metazoa; phylum Arthropoda; class Malacostraca; order Decapoda; family Coenobitidae; genus Coenobita; species Coenobita brevimanus. The sequence goes on from NC_137048.1 coordinate 21,346,786, forward strand.
CAAAAACAAAACAGTTCTCGGCTCCAAAAAGTAACACTAAATGGTTACTCTACAGTAAGACTATCGCAAGACACAGACTGCAAGACATGGCAACCGTCAGCGGAACTGGTGAATATATATATATATATATATATATATTGCCAGACGCCTCAATCCCGTTTGGGGTGGCCACAAACAAATCGCCTCCAAGTCGCCCTGTCCCCCGCCATTTCACTGCTCTGCTCCCAACTCACACCCCCCTCGCTCATATACCTCTCCACCCCATCCCTCCATCTCATCCTCGGCCTCCCCCTCCCTCCTCCCCCCTCCACCTCACTCACATACACTCTCTTCGTCAGTCTTTCATCCTCCATCCTCTCCACTTGGCCAAACCACCTCAGTGTGTTTCTCATAACGCTTCCTATCACATCCACATCCACACCACAACGCTCCTTTATATCCTCATTCGTCAGCCTGTCTCTCCATGTGACTCCATAGGCTCCTCTTAAATAACTCATTTCCACTACTCTCACTCTTGACTTGTGTCCTTCCAACAACATCCAAGCTTCACTTCCATACGTTAGAGTTGGTATCACAATACTGTCATGTAGTAACTTTTTCACTTCCTAGCTCACTTTCCTGTTTCTTATCACTACTTTCAAAGAACCAGCAACCTTTCTTTCCTGCTGTACCCTTTCAAGCACTTCACCCTCCAAACCTCCATCCTTACTCATCACACTACCCAAGTACTTAAACGTACTCACATTTTCCAATTCCTCACCATCCAACCTCGCTGTACATTCACTGACTTCACCTCTCTCAAAGATCATCACTTTACTCTTCCCCACATTCACCTTTAGATTCCGTTTCTTACACACTCTCCCAAACTCATCCACCAAGCCTTGCAGCTCCCCTTCGTCTTCACTCAACAACACAGTATCATCTGCAAACAACAGTACAGGGAGTTTCCAAACACTATCCTCTCTCACCAGGGCCACTCCAACATCCACTACCCTACCTTGTACCTCTTTTATTACCCCATCCATGTACAGATTGAACAACCATGGAGACATGACACATCTCTGTTTCAACCCAACTTTCAAAGAGAAAAATTCACTTAGTTCACCATCCACACGCACTGCAGCCTTCGCACCATCGTACATACTCTTCACAGCATTCAACAACTTCCCATCTACTCCATATATTCTTAACACTTTCCACAATATATATATATATATATATATATATATATATATATATATATGGTCTACATCTGAAGAGATAGAGGGAGTGGAAGACATGCATTTTTAATAATAATAAACGGTAAGTTGCATAATATTTACTGTCTTTGGTATCTTTTGTTCCTATTTGGTACTTTTCATTGGTCCGATCTGGTACTACTGAAAAAAGTTGAGTCGCCACACTGTTTCTGGCACTAAGGCCCGTCTTGTCATTGCGCTGGAGCCACGAGAAGGTAGACATTCGCATCAGCCTTCCCTCTTTGCTTTGCCTCTCTCCTTCCATTATTCAGTAAGAATATATATATATATATATATATATATATATATATATATATATATATATATATCAGTCGTGCCTTACAGGGTTCTGTCCAACATTTATTCCCTGAATTCTGGCTTCTGGATGTACACACTTGCTTCAAAAAGTATCTTGAGCAAAGCGTGTCATGATATCACAATATGCGTTGTTGCTCTGCACGTTCTTTCCTAATGCAGATATATCTGATTGGACAGTGATTTTCAGATGTTGTATAAAGCGTTTTCTTTATACTATATTGAAGAAAAAAAAAAAAAACATGCTTACACGTCGCGCAAAGTTATTAGAGATTAAATTAAAACATTTCGTTTGGTTTCAAAATGTACAGAAGGAAAAGTTTGATTTTTTTTTTTTTTTTTTTTTATTCAGCGTACCTACAGTCTGAAACAAACTCACCTACTTTATCATCTCTAGAACTTTTCATGTCCTTCTGCTAGCTGGGTCTAATACCTCTACGATGGTATGTTTTGAACACGTTGATGATACTCTTTAGACATGCCCTTAGTGTCAGACTTGGTGCAACTGTAGGCGAACATTTGTCCCAGACTATACTCCCGTTCTTCATCACTCCACTCCTCTTACTCCCATCATTCACACACTTCATGCCCTGAATTTTAAACACTAGGCAGGAGATATAGCCGTGTTTGCAGCAGGTTTGGGTAGCTGGCAATCTCACTTGGATTTTGAATTACCGCTAACTTAATTGCTAGCTCTCATACTATCGTGACAATCTGTGCGGGCTATTTAATAGGACAGCAGCTAGGAGGATACAAGTCATACAATAAACCAGATGTGGAACAAACTCCAGGAAAGTAATGGAAGCACATCATCAGATAAAATATATGGGGCAATCATCAGCCGTACCTAATACTCCTGTACTGGAAGCTTATGATGACGCAAAAGAAGTTTGGCACTGTGATCACAGTAGGCTACATAGTTAGTACTTACTACATTCCTTCTGTTAAGTCAATAACTTGCAATCATACAAAAAGCCTGTAGAACAGAAAATGTCCTTTATATTTTAAATCCGTCATCGTCGGCACAATTTTATCTAAAGTCAGAAAATTCTCTTCAGGTGCGAGTGAGTCACAGATGCATGAGAAAGTTAATACTATCACCATTAACTCTTTCATATTCGGAACTACTGTAGTTTTGTATTCTGGACAAAGCCTGACGATTTGATTTAGATTGTGAATCACAGAAGCCTTTTAACCAGTAATTTAATTTAAACCAAAAAGACTGTCAGTACTAACAGTGTTTCATGTATTAATACAGGTCTGATAAAACACTGATCTTCTAATATCAGGACTTAGAACAAACGGCTAACTGGGATGATCCAGGTCTGTCAGCCCACTGTGTATGGAATTGGTTTACCTTAAATTTGAAGAGCATGGACCAGACAGGCGGGCTGCAGGACAGAGCCAAAGCGATGTTGGTTCAGTTCCATTGGATGATATAGGTCGCATCTGCTAATTGGATTACCGGTGAAAGATAGAACAACCTATCCTGCAATGACTTTGTTGCCGACAATATAGCGTGGCATTTTTGAGCAACGATGGGTGATATGAAATATAATAGCGCACTATTAGAGAGCTTTCATTACACTGATACATCATACACACTGATACATCATACGCATACAGTTTTGTAATGTAAATGTACAGATAAAAAAAAAAGAAATAAAATGACTTACCAATCCAAATGCAGCGAGAGTGGGAGGGGGGTAACGTTACATCGCTTGTCCCGAGGTTTTTTCCCCCCTCACCGGTGCAAAAATATTAGCTCAATCGTGTTAAGTGGACTGACCTGAGGCTGAGCTCAACCATTTTTCTTTATTATTTTTTTTCTGACACGGTCAAATAGACCAATATATGAATGCATATATACATACGAGCATACATAATTACACACATACGTACATGCACACATACATACATACATACATACATGTATACGAGCATACATACATACATACAAACATACATACATACACACTACTGTACACACACACACACACACACACACACACACACACACACACACACACAAATCAGCATATCAGCAATAGACCTATGGTTCCTCAATGTTCATATAAGGAAATTAAGGTTGGAGATAACACCCGCCAGCATTTTCCCTTAATACACTTCACTAAATTTTCGGACACCTCACGTGGCCATCGTCAGAGTACAGACGGAGGATCTAACCAAGAAGCATTCACTCGTTTTATTATCTTATAAATCTGAAGTTACCAGCAGCGATAGCGAAGCTGGTATTGTTTTCAGTGTGTGTGTGTGTGTGTGTTAGCAAGCTTAATTTGCAACTGCTCAAGATATCAATAGAAAGTTGTACAGGTGTGTAGTAAGGAAAAAGAAAGCAATCACAAGTTCGACAAAAGTGAAAAGTAGTTCAGTGTCTGTCTGTCTGTTACCACGTAGTTTCGCAAGTGCTCAAGATAATCATCACAAAATTTTACAGGTGTGTAGTAGGGATGAAAATCTTCGAGTTCGAAATGGTGAAAGTAAGTTAAGGTCAAGGTCACATTTTAAGCTGGATATGTATCGGCTTGCGGCTGGTGATTCCCCTCCTTAGGGGGGCCTTTAGTTTACCATATTATTTTTAATCTATGTTCCAAAGAGCATTAAGCTTAAAGATCGTAAATAAGAAATAGAGATCAGAAAAATAAACAAAAATACAAATATCCATAAGTTGTAATAGCGTAAACCATAATCATAATGAAAAACTTTTAAACCAGTTAGTCTTCTTACAGCTTAAAAAACAGAGAAAGTACGAGCAAAAAAAAATACACAAAAAATATAAAAAATATTGCACAAAACAAGGCACAAAAACAGACAAAAAATTTAAAAAACACATATCAATCGCGAGGAAAACCTAAGACACACCGATTTGTGAGTGTTTTTATTGTCTGCTTTTTTTTTCAGACTTTCAGTCTGAGTACGTCATTTGCATTTACTTTTGGTGCTAGAAGATTACTTCAAAACTATTTTAGGGAAATTTTAAAATTTTGAACGGAGTACTGAAGGCCATAGCTAACCTCTCCATCTCATTATGTTGTGAACTTTATATAATCGTTTGGAGAGAACACGAATAGAATATAATACGTTCGCAGATTCAGTGACTTTAGTGACCTCACTGAAAGTTGTAATACTGAATCAGAAATGGCTGGTGGGAGAATCTTAGCCTCCCTTCTCCTCTTATACGCCCACGATCCCAATGATGTCTCTCCCACCTGCTGCAGTTCAGGTGGGATCAGTAAGGCCAATTAGTGAGGCTAAGACTGGCTGCTGGCTGCCTCATTACACTCCTTACAGACCCACTCCACCAACAGTCACTTATCGCAAGGCTTTACCCTCCTCGCCCAGCTGGCTAACACCCAAAGCAGAGCACTGAGTACAGAAACTACCGCATTATTGTTCGTTCGCATTAACCAGGCAGAGGTTTTCATCAATTTTCAATCTATTTTCTCAGTGGCACAGTAAGACAATATTGCTAGTTTACATCCTATCCACAGCATTTCTTTGTGATTAGAACCACAATTTCGTTTCTGATCTCATGCTTAAAGTTCTGCATTCAGGATGGGAGGATTGCAATTATAGGCCAAAGTAATTACTACAGAGCATGGAGGATCTGACAAAAAGCACGCCATCACAATTTATGCCCTTCAGTACGATGAGACTTTTATTTTCTATTACGCCTACATCTGGATGATTTTATTTAGACCAAGATAGACGTAATGCGCTGACGAGACGAACATATCTTTTACTAACCGATTTACTAGAATTATTATATTTTCCTCCACGGAATTTTGCTATTCAGTTCAGGAGAGGCTTTCCGAACTAGAGACGATTGACAAGTCATTCACTAACCCCTTCACGACGAGGCAGCTTTCCTAAGATTATTATAAGTGTTTAAGGGCAGCAAGAATATACAAATAAAAACATCATTGCTAAAAAGAAGTTAGATAGCAGCCGAAGGAAACCATGGCGATTAGCTCAGAGAAGATCCTTTTGAAGCTACTGTACATTCGTCTATCTATCTATCTATCGCCAGACACCCTAATCATGTATGGGGTGGCCGCAAACAAATTGCCTCCATGTCGCCCTGTCCCCCGCCATTTCACTGCCCTGCTCCCAAATCACACACCCCTCTCTAATATAACTCTCCACTCCATCACTCTATCTCATCCTTGGCCTCCCTCTCCCTCTCCCACCCTCCACCTCACTCTCATACACTCTTCTCGTCAGTCTCTCACTCTCAATCCTCTCCATATGGCCAAACCACGTCAGTGTCTTTCTCCTAACGATTCCAATCACATCCAGATTCACACCACAACTCTCCTTCAGATCCACATTTGTCAGTCTGTCTCTTTATGTGACACCACAGGCTCCTTTCAAATAACTCGTTTCCACTGCCCTTACTCTTGACTTCTGTCCCTCCAACAAGGTCCAAGCTTCATTTCCATACGTTAGCGTTGGTATCACAGTACTATCATGTAGTAACTTTTTCACTTCCATGCTGACTTCCCTGCTTCTTATCACTCCCTTCAAGGAACCATCAACCTTTCTTCCTTGCTGTATCCTTTCAAGCACTTCACCCTCTAAACTTCCATCCTTACTCATCACACTACCCATGTACTTAAACTCACTCACATTTTCCATTTCCTCATCATCAAACCTCACTGTACATTAACTGACTTCACTTCTCTCAAAGACCACAACTTTACTCTTCCCTACATTCACCTTTAGATTCCGTTTCCTACACACTCTCCCAAACTCATCCACCAAGCCTTGCAGCTCCCCTTCTTCTTCACTTAATAACATATTATCATCTGCTAACAACAGTACAGGGTGTTACCAAACACTGCCCTCTCACTAGGGCCACTCCAACATCCACTGCCCTACTTTGTATCTCTTTTATAACCCCATCCCCATACAGATTGAACAGCCATGGAGACATGACACATCCCTGTTTCAGTCCAACCTTCAAGTAGAAAAATTCGTTCAGTTCACTAACCACACGCACTGCAACCTTAGCACCCTCATACATACTCATCACAGCATTCAGCAACTTCCCATCTACTCCATATATTCTTAATACTTTCCACAATCCTTGCCCATCCAATCTGTCATATGCTTTCTCTAAATCCGTGAAGAAACTTTTCCACTAAAGATCTTAGAATGAATATCCAATCTGCAAAGCCTCTTCCCTTCCTATAACCTCCTTGTTCATCTGCATCTAATTCATCTGTTATGTCTCTAGCTCTGTCAATAAGTATCCTACCATATACTTTTCCTACTACAGTAAGAAGACCACACACTTCTTTTTCCCCTTTTCCTTTGTACAAGGGAATAGTTATACCTGACTTCCAATCCCCCGGGACTCTAACTTCCTCCCAGTCCAATCTGCACATCTTCCACATCCATTCTGTTACTATCTCTCCCCCACACTTCAGCATTTCACCACACATTCCATCAATTCCTTGGGTTTTCCCCATTTTGACTTCCTTCATTGCTTCCACACTTCCGTCCTACTGATTTCTTCTTCTGTTCTCACATCCCTCCTTCTACCAGCCATTCCCCAGCCACTTACACCTGCATTACTTTCATTCTCTATGTTCAACAATTCCTGAAAGTATTCTCTCCATCTACACAATTTTTCCCCCTTCTCCACTAGAGTCTACCACGGCTGGAGGAAATGCGTGTCTTGAGTTTCACACCCAATGCAGACCAATTGTCCAGTGTAACGGTAGTAGTTCGAAAGGTTGCTAGACTACACGAAAAAGTGTCTTCATGAACTGCCTCTTATATCTTTTCGTGAAGCTGTGAATTATTACCCACGTAATGCTGAACACTCATTCGTGTGAAAATTTACTACACTCTTCCTCCAGCTATTACAGAGTCAAAGAATGGACATAGGCGGGGGTGCAGCCGTGAATAAAACTTCCTCTGCCGGCACTGTGTCTTACCTAGCATACTTCTCATTATCAGGGGTACCCAGCATTGCCAGTGTAAAATCCGATGATCGTCCATACCGGCATTGCCAGGGATCCTGGATGGTTACTCCCTCTGTAGAAGTACACCACTAGGGTCCTATTTTACTCATTTAATATATCTTCTTCCTTGAGCCCATTTCCCTAGGAATATATTCCCCATGGACCTATTCACACATGTACCTATTTCCTCACTACCCACACACCCTACGAGCTCCTCCACCCATCCAGCCCTTTGTAGCTAATAATGATATGAGTATAGAAATAAAAAACTCTACAGTAATTACTTACATTATCTCCACTATGTTGACCTGATTGTTTCTAATTAGTTCTAATTTGGCCACCAGCTGCTCATTTCCGCAACTGAAATGTGCACATGTATGTGTTATAAAAAAAAACTACACCTGTCAGAGCTGTTTAGAGAGTTCAGTATACATCTTTCCTTCATTGCCATAGGGGACAGACAGATAGACAAACAGTTATTCTCATTTATGTTATATATATATATATATATATATATATATATATATATATATATATATATATATATATATATATATATATAGGGAGAGAGAGAGAGAGAGAGAGAGAGAGAGAGAGAGAGAGAGACCGTATATATATGTGCGTGTGTGTGTGTGTGTGTGTGTGTGTGTGTGTGTGTGTGTGTGTGTGTGTGTATCATCATCATCATCATTATCATCATCATCAGCCATTACATGTCCACAGCTGAACAAAGGCCTCCCCCAACTTTCTTCACGAATTCCTTGACTGAGCCATTCTCTGCCACGTTTTCCCTACAAATTTTTCTATCTCATCTCTCCACCATCTGTCTGGCCTTTTTCTGCTACGCTTACAATCTCCTGGTGTCCAGTCAGTCAGCCTCTTGCTCCATTGGTTATCCCTTATTCTTGCTAAATGGCCTGCCTACCTCCATTTCTCTTCCTTTATAACTTCTGTCTATGACTTTAGTCTTCTTTCTCACCAAATTTGCTCTTTTCCTGTCTCTTAAAGATATTCCCTACATTGACCTTTCCATTGCACACACACACACACACACACACACACACACACACACACACAGGGATTCCTCCCAGAGTAGACAGAGTATCCTACTTTCTCACTACCAGCACAGTTGCTCGTCTCCGGCTACACCCACTAGGGGTCATCTCCCCATCCCCCATCGACTTATTTTCATCCTATGGATCCTTTTATCTCCAGGACCTATTTTTCCCCATGGAGCTGTTTTTTCCATGGACCTAAATTTTCCATACTACCTATATTAACCCTAGGATCCATTTTCCCACCAGAACCTATATAGTCCACCACGGACCTATTTTCCTTCCACTGATCCATTTTCCCTCCAATGACATATGCCTGGAGAAGCTGTTTTCCCCATGGACCTACTTTCCCTCCATTGATTCAGTTTCCCTCCAGTTACAGATGCCCTTAGGAACTATTTTCCCACTGAACCACATCTTCCCCAATGGCCCTATTTTCTCCATGGGCCTACTTTTCTCGGTGCACCAATATTCTCCCCATGGAATACACCAGATCCCCACATAGAACAATTTTCTCTAATTGACGTACGAGTATTTCCATGTTTGTTTTCCTTTTACCCTTCTACCCTTTAGACCTACATTTCTACATGGGCCCATTTCCCCCAGGGATATATCCCCAGTGGACCCATTTTCTCACATGGACCTTTTTTTTCAGACATCAAATTAATTATACCACAGGCCTATTTCCCAGTGGATATATTTTCTTCCATTAGCTCACCCACCAAGCCTTTCATATACCTACAAACTAACCTAGTGTAGCAAATCCGTCTCCTGTCTTTTCCTCCAGAAAGCCTCACATCCACCCACCCACACACAAAATCCACTCAAAACACCCACCTGCCAAAATCATTAGACCATCCAGTCATCCCACACCACTCACCCAGCCACTCCACCTACCCACCACCAAAGTTTAAAATATATACCAAGTCAGTCCGCGGCCAGGAAGACAGGACTTAAATGTGACGTCACGGTACCACAGAAAACGAATTAAGGGGGAACCTGTATATCGACGCAACCCCCAAAGTTTTAGGCAATTCTTTTTTTTCTTATTTTCTGTAAACCTGCCACACTACCACATTGTATAGCCATAAAGAGCACATGTATCAGGCATCCTCACCAGCAGTCAGGGAAGTGTCAGGTTATAGGAATATGTGCAACTTGTACTGTCTCGGTGAAGACTGACTCTAATCCCCATAACGAACCCAGCATTTGAAGGTGTCACGACATCATGTGCAACTCCGACCATATTCTTGCTGAAAGTGGACTGACTTGGTATATTCAGACTTTGCCCGCTACATTCTGGCTGCTCACCCGACCCACTTCCCCCATCCCATCATCTTCTCAACCCATGTTTCCCCCACCTACCCACTCGCTCCACCCACATTACGTGTCCACTCATCCTGAGCAACCCCAATCTACCTACTCACTCACCCCACCTCATTCATCTGCCTACCGAACTTCATCCGACCCCCAAGTCAGAAGAACCACAAGATGACTTTCAATATTGTACACACACAAACACACACACACTTACTTACTTAAAGCAGCCCTTTTGTTAAAGACAACAACGCCTGCTATAATCTCATTGTCTCTCAAGTCAACATGTGTGACTGTGCAGACCAATCCTGGATCAGCAGACTTTGCCTTGCAGTTGGCATGTCAAGTCCTTTCTAGGGAGAACTGTGTTTTTATCTTGTCTCCATTGTCTACGCCATTCTCTGGCCAGGTTCCGAGCTTCTTCGAGATGAATGGTTCCTTCACTGCAGAGGGCCCTCCATTGTTTTCTCTCCTAGGCATTGGTTTCAAGACCTTTTGGTATGGTTTTGCAATACTTCAGAGTTGCCCTTATATGATTTTTATATATGTTCTTCTGTCCCACTGGGTTACAGTGTACTACAGGGAGTTGATCACGCAGAACCTGGTGGAGAAGGCAGTGCTTAGTCATGTGGAACACGTGTCTGACCCATATCAACTGTCTTTTAGTCAACATGGTTTCAATGCTGGTTAACTTTATCCCCTGGAGAATTTGTGAGTAAGGGACTTTATCTTACCATGTGAGTCCTATGATGTTCTATAAGCATCAAATGTCAAACGGGTCAAGCTGCCTGATGTGATGCTGATGAGAAGTCAGGGAGTCAGCAGTGCATAAGAGGGTGCAAAGGCATACAGCCGTATATACAGTACTGCTACCTTCGTCTCGATTCATAGGTTGGTGTTTTTACAGACCCTGGATCTGAGTTTTCCAAAAGAGGTTAAGGCGTGCAAGTACTTTTGCATAAATGCTATGTTTATCTATGAGCACACTTCCATGGAAGGAAAAATTCTCCACCTGATTTCCATTTTTGCAGTTTATCTGAAAAGCAAGAGTCTCTACTGGATTGATTCTCTAAAATGTTTCTTTTTAACTGACATACATTCGGGGTCCCATTGCATGGTAAATGTTGGAAACGATGGTGAGACTTTGTCGTAGGGCTCCTGGGGTATGTGGAATGACAGTCATCAGTGTATTGAGTTCAAGGAAATGAGTCATTTCCGTCTTTGACTGTGCCTGAAGACGAGTGACATTAATTAATTTACTGAACAGATGGAACTGAATTTATATTCAATCATCTTGGTTCATATATTGGTGACTCAGAAGGGTGATTGCTGTGTTATAGATGCTGAAAATGAAAGAAGCCCGGAAACATTGTTGTTTTACGCCTGCATCCACGTTTAAGGGTTCGGATTTGCTCCCACCTGTGGACACAGGAGCATTCATGTTATCATTCAGGCTCTTCAAGATGGTGAGAAATTTGTTTGGAAAACCAAGTTTTGATAGATTATTCCATAAAAGTTTTTTTTTAACCCCTTCCCACGCGGATAAGTTAATAAGTTTTTTGTTCCGTGACGCTACGGCTTTTCTCCCCTCCCCCCCAGCCACCTCATACTCCAAAAATGTGTATTCTCAGCTTATTTTCACCACCCAAACATATTTATTTTGCCACAAAACCCACATATTCCTATTCGTCGATGTTTGTTCTACACGGTAAACAAAAATAAAACACACACTTTACATACATTAGGGCCCTCGGAATAAACATCCGGGATCATAGATTTCATTTCTCAACATAATAAGTCGAATGTTTACTAATCAAGCTCTACATGTTTTACCATCATTCAAAAGAGAATTTTATTAGCTTTCGAATGCCGAAGGTCCCAGTTTGATATGAGTTATGGTGTTCGAGTAATAAGTGAAAAAGTACAGTAAAATGTGTATTCTCGGCTTATTTTCACCACCCAAACATATTTATTTTGCCACAAAACCCACATATTCCTATTCGTTGATGTTTGTTCTACACGATAAACAAAAATAAAACACACACTTTACGTACATTAGGGCCCTAGGAATAAACATCCTGGATCATAGATTTCATTTCCCAACATCATAAGTCGAATGTTTACTAATCAAGCTCTACATGTTTTACCATCATTCAAAAGAGAATTTTATTAGCTTTCGAATGCCGAAGGTCACCGTTTGATATGAGTTATGGTGTTCGAGTAATAAGCGAAAAAGTACAGTAAAACCCAGTTCTGAAAGACAACAGATTCTTTATTCGGGGAGCACTAACGAAAAACTTTTCATGCCACTGTTATGTTTTTATTTTATCGTCCTATGCAGAATTTCATTGGCTTTCATTTGAGCCTAAAACGGTGATGCTAGGCCTCATAGTTTTCGAGAAAATTACAAAAAACTACGTTGTACCCACGCCGTGTCGTGACTGTAGGGCAGTTTCCTGCCTTCCTCTAAGCTATTGCACATATTTCACCAGTTCTCTGTACACTAGATATGCACACCATATTCACATGATTCACTGTCACTATTTTTTATAGTTGAATACTCACATTTGGTGCAGGGTAGAGGCAGTGTAGTTGATTAGAAACAGTAGCACAATCTTCGTTGGGCCAACGGCTGATAACGAACAGGAATGCTTCACAAACACCAAAATTCCTATTGCAAACACCAAATCTAATCCCAACAGTGCCCAAACACTGTACACAAGCACTACTGGTATACTGAAATATGTTGCATGGCTGGGACAGGGGTAAGAGTGGAAATTTAAAGGGACAGAACTGCACAGTACCTTCCCTACACACAGATCATTTAGTACTGAATAACCTGTCTGTTCTCTTGCTGGTATCGGGACCCACAGTTGCCAACTCATTACTTTTGATGAACATAAGAACATAAGAACATAAAAAGAGAGGATAACTGCAGTAGGCAAGTTGGCCCATGCTTGGCAGCTCCTAGAAGAGTAACTGAACTACTAGAATGAGATAAGGACAGCAAAGAAGAAGGCTCTCCCCTTATAGGAAAGTGTGAAAGGATAATAGAGACTATGGTAGTGTAACCTGAAAAGGAAAAAGTATGAATTAGTATTGGTTATGAGATTTTTGTTTTTGTTTTCTATACCCACCCCTTATTTGTCATATGCTTATCTAGCCTATGCTTGAAACTCTCAATGGAAGAGGCAGCAACTACTTTACTAGCTAGTTTATTCCATTCGTCTACTACTCTATTACCAAACAAATTTCTACCTATTTCCTTATTGAAACGGAATTTTTCTAGTTTGAAACCATTACTTCTAGTTCTATCCTGTATGCTCACTTTAAGTACTTTGCTGATATCTCCCTTATTTATACCCTTCATCCACTTAAACACCTCAGTTAAGTCTCCCCTTACTCTACGCCTCTCTAGCGAGTGCAGACTTAGTCTTTTCAGTCTGTCTTCATATGACAGGTTCCGAACATCATGTATTATTTTTGTCATTCTTCTCCGAACATTTTCTAACAAGATAATATCTATTCTATAGTAAGGACACCAGAATTGTACTGCGTAGTCTAAATGTGGCCTTACTAATGCTATATAAAGTTGCAGTATTACTTTTGATGATCTATTGCTCACGCTTATCGAAATAAATCCTAGGACCCTATTTGCTTTATTTCTTGCATTAATACACTGTTGCCTTGGTTTCAGGTCGTTACTTACCATAACTCCTAGATCCCTCTCGCATTCCGATTTGCTACTTTCTTGGTTATCTAAGCTGCATTTAGTATCTCCAGTGATCTTGCCTACGTTAAGTACTTTACATTTTTCAACGTTAAAATCCATTTGCCAAGTTTTAGACCATTTGGACAATGTATCAAGGTCCTTTCATAAGCTACAGCAATCGTCAGTCGAGTTAATGATACGCCCTATTTTCGTATCGTCGGCAAATTTGCTGATTCTGCTATTGACTCCTAAGTCTAGATCATTTATATATATAATAAATAATAAGGGACCAAGTACTGAACCCTGTGGTACACCACTAGTTACTAATCCCAAATCTGACAGTTCCATTTATTAATAATCTCTGCTTTCATCCTTTCAGCCAGGATTCTATCCATTTTAAGATATCGCTGTCTATACCGTATGCTCGAACCTTTCTAACTAACCTTTCGTGTGGGACCCTATCAAAAGCTTTACTAAAGTCCAGATAAATAACATCGTAAGCTTTATCGCTATCTACTGCCTCATAGACCTCCGAGTAGAATGACAAGTTTGTGAGGCAGGATCGTCCTTGCCTGAATCCGTGCTGACTTTCATTTATAAGATTAAATCTTTCTAAGTGTTCTCTAATCTTATTTGCCAAAATTGACTCTAACATTTTTCCTACTATTGACGTTAGACTTATTGGACGATAATTCGACGCAGCTGATTTATCATCCTTTTTAAAGATGGGCACTACGTTTGCGGTCTTCCACGCCTCTGGAACTTCTCCTGAACTTAAGAGTCATTAAATAATGTTAAAAGTGGCTGACATAATTTTTCTTTGGTTTCTTTAATAATTTTTGCATATATATCGTTCGGACCTGGCGATTTTTGAGATTTTAACTTATTAATTTCTTTCATTACGTCCTCCTTACTAATGGTTATTTTACTAAGAATATTTTCTGTATTCTCATCGTAAATATTTGCTGCTTGAGGGACCAGGTCTAGATTTTCCTTGGTGAATACTGATATTATTTAGGATGGAGCACATTTATTTATCTTCACTGGTAATGTCACCTGATTCTGTTCTGAGTGGTCCTATCCTATCTTTATTTTTCGTACAGTACATTTGATGAAAACCCTTGGGGTTTTCTTTTGATTTATTAGCAACCTTAATTTCATACTACTCTTTGCTTCTCGTATCTCCCTCTTTACCTCTCTATTTAAAATCGCGTACCGGTTACGCAAATGTTCCTCTTCACGTTTTATTTTTCTATATAGTCCTTTCCTTTGGCCTATGAGAGATTTTAATCTGTTGTTTAACCATCTTGGTTCTGAATTATTCGTTCTAAACTGTTTTGAAGGGATATATCTATCTTGGCCTCCATGTATTATATTTCCTAACTCGTTATATTTCTCACTGGTCGAACGTCTGCTTGGTACTGGATCTAAGTTAATCCCCGTCACCTTGACTACACACCCATCTACCACCTCCCTCCCCACAGACACCTGGAGCACATTCCCACGTTTCCTGTTCCTCACCTATGACCTGGGGTTCCCCACTGACCTGACATTCCCTAAAATAGCTAATCTCCCTGTGGAATTCCATTCTAAAATAAGCTCTTAATCCATCGAAATCTCCTAGACGAAAATTAGGAACGGTGGAGATGTTTTCAGTGGAACAGACATCCCAAATAAATCTGAACTTAATTTCTTCATGATCGCTATTACCAAGTCGTCCACCAACCTCTATATCACTGATGATATTTTCTTTATTAGCTAAAACCAAATCTAGTATATTATTACCTCTGGTGGGCTCCCTGATATACTGATAAAGAAAATTATCCTGTACTACCACTAGAAATTCCTCTGACTCTGCATCCCCTGTCTGATTTCTCCAATCTATCCTTGGCAGATTAAGGTCCCATACAATTATTACTAAGCTGGACTGTGATGCTTTCCTAATTTCCTCCCAAAGGTATTTACTATCTGCTCTATATAATTTTGGAGATCTGTAAATTGCTCCTAAGACTAATTTCTCCCTATTGTTACTTATGTCAACCCAGACACTTTCTGTGTCCCTATTTACTTTAATGTCTGCTTTGTTGTAACAGTTTAATGAATCCTTTACATATATAGCTACCTCGCCTCCCTTTCTTCCCTGACGGTTTGACAAAAAAATTATAGCCCTTTATCTGATATTCTGCTAAAAATTCTCGAGTGTCTGTATTCATCCAAGTTTCACTGATAACGGCAATGTCTATTTTTTCTGTACAAATTAAAGCCCTCAATTCATCCATTTTATTACATAAACTCCGGCTGTTTGTGTAGTACACTTTCAAGTTATTACGAGTAGTTATGCCTCTACCTTAGGACTTACTTTTTTTTTTTTGGTCACTAACTGGGAAACTCTTTACTTTACTAATAAAACAATTTTTTGTACTATCACTTATCGCCCTTCTATCATCGCTTGTTCTGTCCTCTAGCATCGCCTGCTCATTTTGAGGTGCCTGAGTGGATGTATCTACACTAATGGTTAAACTGTTGTTCTTACTTTTGCAACTCTTGATGCATCTATCCAAACATGATGATACTGATTTCTGGGTGTAGTTGCTGCAACTTCCTGTACACCTACTTCTCAACCTCGAAAAAAAACCTCCAACTCCCAATCTATCATTCCAGCTAAAACAGTAACTCCCGGCCTGCTAAGATGAGTCCCATTCCAACTATACAAGGCACTCCGACCATAAAACCGGTCCCAGCTGTCTATGAAAGGTATTGCATTATCTTTGCAATACCTTTCAAGGTAGCAATTAACACCTATTGCCCTGCTCAACCACTCCCTCCCAACCCGCCACCTGGGTAAAACACCAAGCACTACAGGGTTTCCTCCCCTCTCCCTAACCTTCTCTAACATCAAGTTATACTTCTGCCAGTGTACCTCACTCTTACGCCAACTAATATCTTTTCTCCTATACTGAGGCACAAAGTTGGTTTGTCACCACTATCCTTCACTATATTTGAAATTTTCTCTTATCACATTAGCCACCCTGGCCCCTGGAAAACACACATGTTTATTGAGTTGCATATACTTGGCTCTGTTAAGATATCTCACCTGTGAGTCCCCAACAACAGCAACATTATTCTTACATTTCTTGTTCTCACTATACTTACCTGCATGGGAAGGTCTCTCACCATCCTTCTTCTAAACTTCCCTCTGCCTTCCCTTCACATTCGTCCCATAGTGCGTCGAATATATTTGTGGTCTTATTTTCCGATTGTTTTTTAAGGGTGATCTTCGTTGCACCCTTATGGACCAGTGTCCAACCTTCAGCCTTTTTCTCTCTCTCTCCTCCAACATCTCCTCCAACAATTCCCTCATTTGTGACTTCTCTTGCCTGAGAACCTGTACCTCCCCCTTCAATTCAAGAAGCTCTTCCTTTAACTGAAGGTATTCTTTCTCAAATCCTGCAGCAGAAACACTGCTCTCCATACAGGACGCCATCACACACAAATTCACAGGGGTATCACAGGTCACTATAGCACACTAGCACAACACTATCACAGGCCAGTAGCACAACACTGTCATAGGTCACTAGCACATCACTATCACAGGTTACTATTGCAGTTCACTACAACACACTAGCACAACACTATCACGGATCACAGCTAGCTAAATCAGGTACGCCAGGAGACGTCTGAACAGACTGACCTCACGAGAGCAACTGATTAACCTCCCAAGAGCAGGGAAGCTATGACGTCCCCCAAAATGACGCCGATCAGCCGAAACCTTTTGCTCTGACGAAAGTTTTGATGCTTTAATGACGACAAAAGCATCAGTGTGTATGAGCGCAGCCACACCCTAATGATGACAAACGCGTCATCGTGTGTGGAGGGGTTAATAGCGTCAAATGCTTTTGCAAATCGGTAAATGAAATATATATGTCACGGTTCTGCTTGTGGCATTTCTCTGGTATCTGTCGGGCAACAGACATCATGCTACAGGTGCTTGTTCTTTCTGAAGTCCACATCATGTTTCAGGAAGTGTTGAATCAGTCAGATGTTTTGTTAGTCTGGATAACATTTCTTGGCTAGTACTTAGATAGCATTCACAAGGAGAGAGATACCTCTGCTGTTGTTGCAATTTGAGAGGTCCACTTATTTCTTGTAGATGGTTACAATATCAGAGGTAAGCCATTTAGATGGATTTCGTTCTTGGTTTCAGGTAGTCAGTATGAAATTATGGAGGTGCTGGTGAAGCAACTGCCCACCCTCAGGGGATTAGTTGAAATAGTATGCCTTCAGGACCAGGATTTTGTTACATTTTTTTTTTTTTTTAAATCAGATGGCCTGAACAGTTTCTGCAAGTGTAAGGGGGACATTGAGATCCGCCGCTTCAGGAGCATTTGGGATGGTGTCAAGGATACTGTGCTCCACAACAGGTTCTTCAGTTCACAAGATATTGAAACGTTGTGCCCATCTGTCTAGCACTGCTGGCTTCTCTTTCAGTAATCCTTCCACTAATCAAATAGTGGTTATGCTCTATTTGGTTGATGGATGGTTTTCATGGACTTGTAGACCCCATGTTGTTCATTACTATCAGCCAGTATTTGCAGCTCTTTTGTCTGCTCAGTCAGCCACTTATTTCCCACATCACACAGTTTTCTCTGTGTTTCACTTCTGAGATTCTGGAATTCATTTTTTAGACCTAAGGAACCATGATTAGTCAACGAGTTCATATGTGATCTATTCTTCATTGCAAGAAAGAGAGCATGTCCTCAGCTATTTCATCAAACCAGTCTTTATGACAGCAAGTGGAGAAGTCTATGGTTTCTCCTACAGTGCTTTGAAGCACTCTTAATTATTCAGCCACTCTATGTCTAGGTTTGCTGCATTGTTGTTTGGGTCAAGTGGTGGGCATTGAGAGAGTTTGTCTGAAATAGTCGTACCGAAGGTGTTACAAATTGTTGCATCCTAAAAATTCTATAGTTTAGTTTCTTGGAGGATGGTCTATGGCACATTAGTGGGTGAATGACTAGTTGCAGTTTGGTGGGTATGGTTATGGTCTGTTGAGCACTCAGTGCCTCCCCTCAGCTCTCATTAAAACAACTTCTTTTTTATATGTCTTCCGAGCATAAGGAAAGCAGTCTAAAGTCATTTTTGTTCATGTTACGAACACTGTTGCAACCTGTAATGCCTTGCAAGAGGTGATTATCTTTTACTATATTAGCATTAAAATCTCGAAGCAGGATGAGTTTGTCATTACATTGTCTTGAGCAAGGGGTAGCATCAAGAGAGGCATAGAAACAGTCTTTGACAGTGTCCTCAGAGTCAGGCCTTGAGGCATGGGCACTGATGAATGCTGCATATTGGCCTTTAGAGAGTGGAATGCACCAGGACATCAGTTCTTGTGATATACTGACAGGTGATTCTTGGATCTTCTGTAGCAAAGCTAATGCCATGATTTCTTCTTACAGCACAGTAGGTATGCCCTTCTACTTTTTTTTAGGTTGCCCTTTCCTGAGAAGCGAGGCTTAGTCAAAGCAGCAGTGTCAATTGTATGTTATTTCAGTTCATGGGCAATAAAGGCAACCCTACGGGGTGGTCATGTGTTTTAATCACTATCAAGCAAGATTCATATATTTCAAGTAGTAAGAGTCAGAATGATTTTTTTTTTTTTTACATTAGCAGATGCAGCTGTCCACCCAGGTGGTGCAGAACGGCAAATGTTTAAGTTACCTTTTCTAATCCCCTCCCCATCAGGGGTAAGCAGTTAGACATCCATTTCTGGCTGATTAGCCACACTGGATGCTGCCTAAGGCACGACCTGCTTCTATGTCATCATACAAGCGACCACTGGTGCAATGTAGCCAATTTGCAGGACTCGCACTAGCAACGT
Organism: Coenobita brevimanus; assembly: GCF_032717465.1. Classification (NCBI taxonomy): domain Eukaryota; kingdom Metazoa; phylum Arthropoda; class Malacostraca; order Decapoda; family Coenobitidae; genus Coenobita; species Coenobita brevimanus. The sequence goes on from NC_137048.1 coordinate 21,366,294, forward strand.
CCAGCCACATCCATGGCCTGTCACCATCATTCTGTCGTGTCACCATAGGTCGTTTGACTTTAATAAAAGGATGAAATGGGAAGTGAACATAGCAGTGGACTTCCACAATGAATGGATTTGGCATGGTGGTGAGGGTGAGCAGTCTTTACCACCCCTAGACTTGGCCCTTCTTAGCCTGTGGTGGTATAAGGAAGACTCACCACTAACGTCTATTAAGCACTGTTGCATGAGTCAGCCGGGAACTCTGTCAGCAGAGAATGGGACTCCACTCATGGATTTTTCGTTCAGGGTGTACTCCCATTGCCTAAACGCATCTAAGGGTAATCCACAGGGCAGTGGACCTGGGAACACTTAGTCTAACCCCTCATTAATGGCCTCTCCAGTATGGGTAACCCTGTCTTCCTGCTGAGTACGAAAATATTTCCCGCCACTTATGTGGCCTGCCAGATTTACAGGGTATGCAAGCCCTTTACCATGGCAAGGTTGTTCCCTTGGTGGAACCACACACACACACACACACACACACACACACACACACACACACACACACACACACACACACACACACACACACACACACACACACACACACACACACACACACACACACACACACACACACACACACACACACACACACACACACACACACACACACACTTGCTTAAAGCTGTCCGTTTCTATAGAAGAGGACGGCAGCTATATTCACCAAGATGGTGTGTTTTCAGTCTTTGGTGTCAACGTGTGTGACTGTGCAGACCAATTCTGGATCCGCAAACTCTGCTACACAGTCAGCATGTCATGTTCAGGTTTGCTTGGGAGAAGTCTGTTTTCCTTGCGCCTCGGTTGTCTATGCAATTCTCTGGTCAGGTTCTGAGTTTCTTTGAGATGAATAGTTCCCTTCCTGCTGAGGGCTCATTATTGTCTTCCGTCAGAGGCATTGGTTTTTCGATCATTTGGTAGGATGTTGCATTTCTTCGTAGTTTCCTTATATGATCTTTATATCTCTTCTTCTGCCCCCCTGAGTTGCAACATGCTGCAGTGAGTTGACCACACAGAATCTGGCGAGGAAGGCGATGCTCAGGCATGAGGAACACATGGCCGACTCATCAAAGCTGTTTTTAGCTAGCATCGTTTCAATGCTGGTTGACTTTCCCTGCTGGAGAATTTGTGAGTGAGGGACTTTATCCTATCAAGTAAGTCCTACAATATGCTGTCCAGGATTCAGCACTGTATAAGAGGATGGAGAGGCCTCCAGCGTATATACTGACACCTTCATCTCGATTCTCAACATGGTATTTTCAATGACTGGATCTGAGGCGCTCAAAAGAGGCTGGGGCGTGGTTCATTCATGCAAATACTTCTGCATAAATGTTATGGTTACCTGTGAGCACACTTTCATGGTAGGTAAAATTCTGCAACTGTTTTAAACTTTCGTCATTTATCTGATATGATAAAGGTTTTGCTGCGTTGTTTCTCTGATATATAATTTCACATTTATGATATTTTTTGGAGTCCCATTGCATAGTATTTGTTGGAAACAATGGTGAGAGATTGTTATAGGACTTCTGGGGTATGTGCAAGGACAGTACAGTCATTAACGTACTGTACCTCTAGGAAATTAGTCGTTCAGTCTTTGATTATGGTAGAAGACGTCTGAAATTAGATAAGTTACCATCTAGATGGAACCGTATTTTTATGCGATCATCAGGTTTCATTCGTTGGAGACTTAAAAGGGTGACTGAAGTGAGACAGATGTTGAAAATTACAGGAGTTAGGACGCGTCCTTGCTTTACACCCACAGCCACATTGATGGGTTCTGATTTGCTCCAGCCTATGGACACACGCACATTCATGTTGTCATGTAGGCTCTTTATGATGGTAAGATTTTTGTTTGGAACTACAAAATTGAAAGAGCAGTCCAAAAGTTCCTCTATTGATAATGTCAAATGCTTTTGGAAAAGATTAATTAATTCAATACACAAGTCACCGTTCTGCTCGTGGCATTTTTCTTGCATTTGTCGAGCAACAAACAGCTGCTTCATTCCTTCCGAAATCCATATTATGCTCATTGTGTTTCATGCAGTGTTGACTCAAATGTTTTGTCAGTCCGGATACCATTATCTTAGCTAGTACTTTGCTTGCATTCACAAAGACGTAGATTCCTCCACAGTTGTCACAACATAAGCAGTCCTCTTGTTTCTTGTGGATAGGTACAATATCAGAGGAAAGCCACTCAGATGGAATTTGTTCTTGGTTCCAGATAATATTTTTATGGAAGTGCTGGTGAAGTAGCTGGCCACTCTCTTTGATCAGCTCAGATATTATGCCATGAGGCCCAGGGTTTTTTCCATTTTTTACAGATCGGATGGCCTTAATAGTTTCTGGAAGTGTAGGTGGAACATCGAGATCTTCCGCATGAGGAGCATTTTTTACGTTATCAAGGATATTGTGCTCTACCACGTATCTTCAGTTTAGTATGGTATTGAAGTGTTGTGCCCATCTTTCTACAATTGTTTGCTTGTCCTTCAGGAGCTCTCCTTACATTGATCGAACAGGGTTTATGTTGTGTTTGGTTGGCCCCTTGATCGTTTTAATGTACTTGTATAACCCATGTTGGCCGTTAATATCAGCTAGTCTTTGCAGCTCTTTTGCTTGCTCAGTCCATAATTTCTTCTCCATATCATGCAGTCTTCATTAGTTGTTGTGTGCTCTCTTCTTCATTGCAAGAAGGTCTTGTATGCCCTTAGCATTTTCATCAAACGGTCTTTATGGCTGCATGTGAGGAAGTTAGGATTTCTTCTGCATTGCTTTGGAGCAGTGTTTTAATGTTCAGCAAATGTGTGCCTGGGTTTGTTGCATTGATGTTTGCATCAAGTGGTAGGCATTGAGAATGCTTGTCGGTCATAGTGCTGCGGAAGGTGTAACAAGTTGCCACGTTCATTAAACTACTATGGGACAGTTTAGTTTCTCGTTGGATGGTCTGCGGAGCATTTGTGGACGTATGATTGTTTACAGTTTGGTGACTATTACTTTGTGGTATGTTGAGCACTCAGCAGCTCTCATAACTCAAGTTATAAGAAATTGCCTTTGATCTTGCAGCCTTACAATGATACAGTCAATTAGGTGCCAATGTCTAGATCGTGGCTTCATCCATGTGATCTTGTGAAGTTGAAAAATGGTGTTCGTGATGACCAAACTGTGTTCTGAGCTTAAGGGAATTAGTGAAAGGGCACCAATGTTCATGTTACCAACACCATGGCAGCCTGTAATGCCTTGTCAGAGGTGACATTAAAATCTCCAAGCAGGATGAGTTTGTCATGATGTGGGATGCAGCGACAGTAGCATTCAATTAGTTATAAAAGCAAAGATTTGGGCGGTGTCCTCAGAATCTAGATTTGAGGCATAGGCAGTGATGAGTGTTGCACATTGGCCTTAGAGAGTGGTATGTGCCAAGGCATCAGCCTCTCTGATATACCCACAGGTGTTTCTTGGATATTCTGTAGTAGCTTGCTTCGGACTGCAAAGCCAATACCATGATATCTTCTTACATTGTCTGGATATCCACTTCAGAAATATGAGTAGGTACACCCTTCTCCTGCCTCTGTGAAGTTGCCCTCTCCTGAGAGGCGAGTCTCAGACGAGGCAGCAGTGTCGGTTTTATACTGGTATTTTTTCAGTTCATGGACAATAAGAGCAGTTCTATGCCACTGTAGTGTGTCATGGTAAGTATAAAGCAAGGTTCTTATATTCCAGGTAGCAAGAGTCAGAGGGATTCTTTTGGTTTTTCGACTGCAGTGTGGACGTCTTGACAGACGTGGTTATCTGTTCTGTTGTTGCAGAACAGCAAATGTATTGGCCGCCTTTTCTAGACCCCTCCCCGTTAGGGGGATGCAGTTAGGTGTCCCTTTCCGTCTGCTTATTCACATTGAATGCTGCCAAAGGCATGACCTGCTGTTGTGCCATCATGTCAGAGACCACTGGGCCAATGCCACCTATGTGCAGGACTCTAGTTAGTGGCTTCCAGCCACATACATGACCTGTCACTGTCACCCTGTCCTGTCGCCGTTGGTCTATTGTTTTTTATTTAAAGGATGCAATGGGGGGTGAGTAGAGCAGTGGGCTTGCAAAATGAATGGATATGGTGTTTTGGTGAGGGTCTGCAGTCCTTTCCACCACTAGGCTTTTCCCAGTCTGTGATGGTGGCATGAAGATTCACGATGAAAATCTACTAATCAGGGTTGCAGGAGTCCGCAAGGAGCTCTGCCAGTCGAACCATGCCTTCTGTGAGACTCCACAAACGGATACTTCGTTCGCGGTTAACCCCCGTAGCTTTAAGCCATCCAAAAAAAATTCACAAGCCAGTGGACCTGGGAACACTTAGTCATGGCCCCTCCAGCTGAGTTCAGGGAGGAACTCCCCCCACTGGTACAACCCACCAGATTTACTGGGCACGCAAGCCATTCACCAGGGGAAAGTGGTTCTCATGGAGCCACACACACACACACACACACACACACACACACACAAGAGAGAGAGAGAGAGAGAGAGAGAGAGAGAGAGGGGTGGGGGAGGGGAAAGAAGCACACATGCCTTTATACTATAAATTTTGTTGTCTACTTCATATCGCTTTCTTATAAAAAACAGTTCCTGTAACATAGTAAACAGTTACAACCGGCAGGGAAGTGTCGGTGAACTTTTGTTCATGGCCCTATCTCTTGACGGCCACTTTGTTGTTCCCCACTATATATACTTGTCCACTGTAACCCGAAACCATTACCACACTCGCGAGTAAGACATAGTGTAGTTTATCTCAAATCCTGAATTAACTTTTTCACTATCATGAAGTCTTTTTAAACTTTGGTCTTGCTAACTTCAGTCGATTTTTCTCAAGAGATATCTTGTGTACCGAATGGGTAACTGGAGGCTTAACGTAACCCCTCCACTTCGAAAGGTTCTTCAGACCTACTCTGAATCGGCAGTGAAAGGTAGGAATAAAATAGAACCTGTTTCATCGGAGTGTAGTGATAATCCTTTTCAGTGTTATAGGTCTATGGCTTCTCTATTAGTTTATTCCTTTTTACTACCACCAAATGATTTTATCCAGATTCACAATTATCGTAGTAAAGAAATGAGAAGATTCAGGCATAGCCGCCTGAGCGCATGAATGATTTTTTTTTTAATTCCCGTGATTTTATTCAGATTAGAGTTATTACTTTTTTAACCCTTTCAGATTACTGTGACTCTCCTTGTTGAGTAAAATCGTTTGGTGTTAGCTGAAGTAGAATACTAGAAATGTCCTGATCATGATGTTAATCTTACCAGAATCACCACAAAAATTCCTATGACACGCTCTCAGCTGAATTAAATCATCTGGCACTAACAAGATTAGAAGACTAGAGTTGGCCTGGCCATTAGAGGGTTAACAGTGAAGTAATGAATACACATAAGTTCCTATTACTCATCCTTCGCTGAAGAAAATCGTCAGGAGTCAACTGCAGTAGAATGCCAGAAATGTCCCGTCCAGGAAAGGCTAACATCTTATCACTGGCCTACCTCCCGGCATCGACTAAAATCACACTTGCTACGTCGGTGAAGTTCTTGTTCACCTGTTCACCGAGCTGTCAGCCTTGTTCCAGCAGTTCAGCTTTAACATCCACTCTACATTAGCTGCTCCCTCCCTCCTTCTGTACTTCACTGGTTTATCCCATCTATTTCTCCATCAGTGCACAGTCGGGGACAAAAATTTGCCCGATATTTATGCTCCTCTACTTTTCTCTTTCTTTTGCTGGCTACAATTCACTTTATCTGACAGAAGTTTGGTATGATTTTTTTGCCGAAATATAATTGTCTTTTATTTGATGCATCTGGGAAGGAAGTGAAGGAGTGACGATTATTCCATGTGTGTGTGTGTGTGTGTGTGTGTGTGTGTGTGTGTGTGTGTGTGTGTGTGTGTGTGTGTGTGTGTGTGTGTGTGTGTGTGTGTGTGTGTGTGTGTGTGTGTGTGTGTGTGTGTGTGTGAAAAAATGTTTCTTTTTTTCACTAACTGTAAATTCACTGTACATGTATTGACAGACATCTATTCGAACAAAAATCCAGAATGGCTGTGATAAAAACGCGTGTAATGGTGTCATACTCGTGAAAATATGACACTTTCCAGCACGTCTGCCATAGTGAATGATTTTGCAGATTACACGTTTATCTTTCGTTCCATGAATTAGTAAGAAATAGGGCAATAATGAATGGTGATTTTGACATTATCGTCCCTATGATTTTTGTAAAGTGCATAGGCAAAGGACAGCGTTAATAACTACTGCTTAGACATTGCTCGGTTCATTAAGCAGCCAATCGTTTTAGCTAAATCCCAGTCTTTCTTTAGTGCAGAACACTTCCCCCAAATGTTGGATTTACATGCAGGCCACCACTTGCACTGTTGGATGAATAAGAAAGGGGGCAAACGAATAGAGTGCGTTAACATGAAGGAACTGAGAATCACATTAAGATTCTTCCAGTTGTCAGTGAGATATACTATAGACGGTTTGTGTTTATCTGATAAAGACCTGTAAACTCTTTCAGCTAAGTTGATGGCAAAGTATAGCCTCATTTGGGGATAATTTTGACTAGTAACCAGGGACACCTATCTCTACTTCATAACTAAGGATCATCATATTTCATGCAACGAGCTGCTTCAACACCTTCCCTTACTCTCCCCACTTTCCCCGCTGTGAGTACAAGCATATGTTCCCTTTCTCTTTATACCTGCAAACAACTCCAAACCGGACCCAGACTGTTGTACTTTCATAATAAGCTATTGTGCATCTCTATGTGTATAATTCTACTATTTAATCAGTTCACAGCACTATTGAATCAAGACACACATCTTGGTCAATCCTGGTTCGAGACTTCTTGTTCGTATGATAGAGAGCTAGAGACTAACGAGGAGAGTGTATACGAGTGAGGAGGTGGGGGGGGCGAGGGAGGGGGAGGCCGAGGACGAGATGGAAGGATTGAGTGCAGAGGTATATGAGAGAGGTGGGTGTGATCTGGAAGCAAGACAGTGAAGTGGCATTGGACAGGGCGACATGGAGGCGATTTGTTTGTAGCCACCCCTTACGGGATTAAGGCGTCTGGCAATAAGTAGATAGACACATCTTGGTAATCACATCTCCATCAGCCTGCACCAACTTCCCACACTACTGTACAGGCTGATTTACTTAAAGGTGTCCTTCTATGACAAAACGAAGGCAGCAATACACACTGAGATCGTGTGTTTCTCCATCTTTGGTGCCAAAGTGTGTGACTGTACAGACCAGTTTTGGATCCGCAAACTTTCCCACACACTTAGCATGTCAAGTCCGGATCTGCCAGGAAAACTGTTTTGGTTGTGTCTCCGTTGGCTATGCCCTTCTCCGTCCAGGTTCCTTTGCTGCAGAGGGTTTGCCATTGTTTCCTGTTACAGGCATTGGTTTCAAGATCTATAGGTAAGATGTTGCGTTTCTTCAGGGTTGTCTTTTAATGATTTTTATGTCCCTTCTTGTGACCCCCTGGGTTGCGACGTGCTGCAGGGAGTTGGCCATACAGAACCTAGAGGGAAGGCGTTGCTCAGGCATGAGGAACATGTATCCGACCCATGTAAGTTGTTTTTAGCCATCACGGTTTCTTTGCAGGTTGACTTTGCCCACTAGAGAATTTGTGAGTGAGGGACTTCATGCTCCCATGTGATCGTAAGATACGTTGTAAACCTCGGATGTGAAAAGACTCATGTTGTTTGATGTGACGGTGGTAAGCAGTCCATGATTCAGCACCATACAAGAGGGTGGAGAAGTATACAGCCGTGTATAGTGATACCTTCCCTCGATTCTCAAGTTGGTGTTTTTAAAGACTTTGAATCTGAGATGCTCAAAGGAGGCTGAGATGTGGCTAATTCGTGCCAGGATCTCTGCATCAGTGTTATGCATATCTGTGAGTTCCTTTCCAAAGTAGGTAAAATTCTCCACCTGCTTTATATTTTCGTCATTTATCTGAAATGCAAGAGGCTCTGCTGGGTTATTTCTCTGAGATTTTTATTTCTGTCTGACAGACATGTGTTCGGAGTCCCAGTGCGTGGTATATAATGGAAATGATGGTGAGAGACTCTTGTAGGGCTTCTGGGATATGCGCAAGGCAAGCATATCATCAGCATACATGAGCTCTTGAAAATGATCCATTTCAGCATGTGATTGTGCTTGAAGGCGTCTGAGATTAAATAAGTTACCATCTATATGTAACTGAATATATATTCCAGCATCAGGGTTCATTTGTTAGTGACTTGAAAGGGTGACAGTAGTGAGACATGTCGAAAATGACAGGTGCTAGGACACGTCCTTGCTTTACGGTTACATCTTCTTTGGAAGGTTCGGATTTGCTGCCACCTACAGACACGAAGGCATTCATGTTGGCATGCAGACTCTTTAGGATGGGAAGAAATTTGTCTGGAACTCCAAAACTGAAAGAGCATTCCATAAGGTTCTCTGTTGACATTGACAAATGCTTTGGCATGATCGATGAATGGACTTTAGAAGTCACGGTTCTGCTCATGGCATTTGTCTAATATCTATAGGGCAACAAAGATCATGTCACAGATGCTTGTTTCCTTCTGAAATCCACATTGTGTTTCAGGAAGTGTTGGCTCAATGAGATGTTTTCAGTCTGGATACCATTACCTTGGTTAGTACTTTGCAAGCATTCACAAGGAGGGAGACACCTCTACCATTGTCACAATGCAAGCGGTCTCCTTTCTTTTTCTAGATGGTTTCCATATCTGAAGTTAGCCACTATGATGGAACTGGTTCTTAATTCCACATGGTCTGTATGAGACCAGTAAAACGCTTTTGTTGGTGAGATATGAGCGAAACCATTTACATTCAAAAGCATTGAAATGTCACCTTGCACCCCAAGGATGCCTAGAATATGTTGATGGCAATTTGCCTGCAAAGTTTCATGCCTTTACGACAAAATGTCTGGCCTCTTTTGAAGATTTTCTATATGCTGCACTACCACCTGGGTGTGATGAAACCTATCCAAGACAAATCTTAACCCCCTGCATCCCAGCAGATTTTACACCACTGCCCCCCTCCCCCCGCATCCCGGCAGATTTTCAAAAGTTTTTTTTTGGGGGCTAAAACCTTCGCTTATTATGAGAATCATCGAAAATTCAGAGAGAAAGTGCTCGGTTGAGTTTAGAAATACCAAATACAGGTAAGAGAATCCTCACCTTGGTACCATGTTCTCTCAGGCAAGGCTCCAGAGAAGACGTTTTCTTGGGAGGGGTAACTATTCCAAACCACCCATTATATGTAAATATTTATTTATTTGGTACGAATTTATATATAGTACAGGAGTATATTGGTTTTCACACAATAATATAGGCGATATATGCACTGTTCACTACCAAAAACATCAACATATGGCACCTTCCTTTACGACGTTACTGCCTCATCACTTCTGCTTGTTTCTTCCTCTGGCTTCTTCCTTTGTCCTCCACCTGGGGAATCACTTTTGCCTTGAATTTCGTCATTGGAGAGACCGTGGTGCGACATGTCTTTCCTGGCCAGGTCACTGCTAACAGGTGAATTGCTGAGAGTGTGGCGTGTGGGAGGGAGGGGGGTCAGGTGGGGCCAGGCATTATCCCCACCTGGCGTTGGGTATAGGAAGGTTTCCCACATATACCTACCAAAAATCACCTGTGAAACTTGAAAAATGTGCAAATGACGGACCTAGCAATTGCAAAACGTATCGATACGTTGTTGGATGTCCCTGTGACAAAAAGTGGCAACATATCCATACATCGTCAGGATGCTTCGGGTTAAAGAATTGGCCTTTCATATGATGGAAACCACTCTTTGATCGGCCCTGTGGTTGCTGAGATATAAGCTTCTTAACAGAATAACGCTCGGGCCGGGTCGGGCCGGGCCTGGGTGGGCTGTGCTGGGTCAGGCTGCTCATATGTAAGAAAATGTCACCACGTAACAAGAGATTCGCGAGGGCTTCGCCCTTGCTCGTAATTATGGAGGCGTTGATGAAGTAACTGGCCACCTTCTTTGATAAGTTCAGATGGTATGTCATCAGGGCCGGAGCTTTTGCTGTTTTTCAGAGATCAAATGGCCTGAACAATTTCTGCAATTGTAGCAGGACATCAAGAGCTGCCACTCGAGGTGCATTTGGGAGACTGTCAAGGATATTGTTGTCTACCGGGTTTGTTCGATTCAGTAAAGTGTTGAAGTGTTGCGCCCTTCTTTCTAGGATTGCTTGCTTGTCTTTCAGGAGCTCTCCTTGATCGAGCAGGGTTTATATTCTGTTTGGTTGGCCCATAGGTGGTTTTAATGGACTTGTAGAACCCATGTTCATGGTTAATATCAGCCAGTCTTTGCAGCTGTTTTGCTCACTCAATTCACAATTTGTTCTTTTTGTCATGTAGTTTTCTTAAGGTTTGACTGAGATTCTGGAATTCCATTTTTAGAGTGAAAGAGCTGGGATGAGCCAGTCAGTTGTTATGTGCTCTATTCTTCATTGCAAGAAGGCCATTTATATCCCTGGCATTTTCATTAAACCAGTCTTTATGCCAGTGAGTGGAGGAGCCTAGTGTTCTTTGTGCAGTGCCTTGTAGTGATTAATGTTCAGCCACTCTTCGTGTAGGTATATTGCATTGGTGTTGGATCAGGTGGAGGGCACTGAGAGAGCTTTTCTGCAGTAGTCCTGCAGAAGGTGTTACAAGTAGCCTCATGCATTAAACTACTACAGTTTAGTTTCTTGGTGGATGGTCTGTGGTGCATTTGTGGGTATATGAGTGTTGCAGTTTGGCGACTGTAAGGTTATGGTCTGTTGAGCACTCAGCACCTCTCACTGTGTGGATTATAAGAACTTCTCTTAGATCTCGCTGCCATACAATAACATGGTCAATCAGGTGCAAAATTCTAGATCATAGGTGCATCTATGTGGTCTTGCGTTTGTTCTTTAGTTGAAAAATTTTGTTGGTGATGACCAGACTGTGTTTTGAACAAAGGAAATAGTCTAAGGCCACTGCTGTTCATGTTACCAACACCACGGCAACCTACAATTCCTTGCCAGAGGTGATTATCAACTTCTCTGGCATTAAAATCTCAAAGCAGGATGAGTTTGCCATTATGTGGTATTGAGCGAATGGTAACATCCAAAGAGTCATAAAGGAATCTTTGACGATCCTCAGAATCAAGCGTTGGTGCATAGGCACTGATGAATGTTGCATACTGGCCTTTAAGGAATGGTATACACCAAGGCATCAGCCTCGCAGATATACCCACAGGTGTTTCTTAGATATTCTGTAGTTTAGGTGGAGTAGACTGTAGCTTAGGTGGAGTAGACTGTAGCACCAGTCGAGCAGGGCAGTACTCCCGAGGTGGTTGGAAAGCTGATGACAGGGAGTGCTGGAGCTCCCGTTTCATCAGCCCTCAGGACTAGTTCCTGACCATCCTCCTTTGCTGAACTTTTTCAGTGTCTCAGTTACACAGAGAGTTGGCCAGCATGCTCTCCAGTACAAATTTCTCTAACTATCTACACCAAACTACATGCACAGTACACACTACACTTCCTATTCAAAATTAAAAAAAAAATGGCGTCTCTTCATCAAGCCTTGGAGTTCCCGGGGGGGGGACCATAAATGCCCCCACCACCCGCCCCTCTCCCGATGACGACTCGAGGTGCCTAGAACTACTGTCTGACTCTCTTCTTCTTCATTTCTGCAACATTCGCGGCCTTTCCTCCAACTTTCGCTCTGTTGAGCACCACCTCTCCTCCTCTAAACCTCACCTTCTTTTTCTAACGGAGACTCAGCTGTCCAAGGCAACTGACAGCAAACCCTTTTCTGTATCCTCCTACTTTCTCTATACTCATTTCAAAGCCAAAGGTGGCTGTTGTGTATATATACGCAACGACTTATCTTTCTCTCGTGTTCCTGAATTCGATTCTTCTGAATTCTCTACACTCTGGCTTCGGCTTTCCTGTCATTCTCTGACTAAATATATCTGTGCTGTTTACTTATCCCCTAATTCTACTGACTATCAAAAATTCTTCGACTATCTTACTTCTACGATGGAACACATTCTATCCATTTTTCCTTTCTCTGAAATCTCCATTCTAGGAGATTTCAATGTTCACCACCACCTTTGGCTCTCCTCTCCTTTCACGGATCCACCTGGTGAACAAGCCTAAATCTTTTCTATCCTTAATGACCTAGAGCAGCTTGTACAGCACCCTACCCGTATCCCTGACCGCCTTGGAGAGAGCTCCAACATACTTGACCTGTTCCTCACAACTAATCCTTCTGCTTACTCTTTTAATCTTTTCTCTCCGTTGGGCTCCTCCGATCACAACCTTATTACCTTAACCTGTCCTATCACTCCGGTACGGCCTGTGGACCCTCCAGGGAAATGTCGTCTGTGGCATTTTGGAGCTGCGGACTGGGAAGCCCTCAGGCAGTACTTCTTTGATTTTCTCTGGAATGATTATTGCTTCCATGGCCGGGAGCGATCTGAGTGTGCCTTGCGCATTACGGAGGTTATTCTATTGGGCATGGAAGCATACATTCCTTTCTCATATCCTTTGACTAACGCAAGAAAGCCTTGGTTTAATCACACTTGTTCTAATGCTGTCCGCAACAAGGAGAGGGCCTACAAAAGGTACCGGAGCCAACTCACCCCTGAATCACATGATCTTTACGTTTCTGCCCGGAATCGTGCTAAGTCTGTTCTTCGCTCTACTAAAAATAATTTCATCCATACTAAATGCTCTAAACTCTCCAACTCAAATTCTTCCCGCTCCTTCTGGCACCTTGCCAAAAATCTTTCTAACAACTTTACCTCATCATCCTTCCCTCCTCATTTCTACTCTGATGGTTCTGTAGCTATTTCTTCTACTGATAAAGCAGATCTCTTCCACAGACTTTCTCCTCCAATTCCACTTTAGACGATTCCGGTGCTGTTCCTCCATCACTTCCCCCCTCTGACTTCCTCATGGCTGACATTAAAATTTCTTCAGTTGATGTATTTTCTGCCATCACTGGCCTCAGTACTAACAAGGCATACGGGCCTGATGGGGTCCCTCCTGTTGTTCTCATGAACTGTGCTTCTGTGCTTACACCCTGCCTAGGCAAACTCTTTCGCCTTTGTCTGTCAACTTGTACCTTTCCTTCTTGCTGGAAGTTTGCTCTCATTCAGCCAGTTCCAAAGAAGGGTGACCACTCCCAACCCTCCAAATATCGTCCAATTGCTTTAACGTCCTGTATTTCAAAAGTTTTCGAGTCAATTCCCAATAGAAAAATTTTAAGGCATCTTTCCTATCACAACCTTCTTTCCGATCGACAGTATGGGTTCCGTCAGGGACGCTCCACTGGCGATCTTCTTACCTACCTTTCAGACTCCTGGTCATCCTTCTTTCGGGACTTTGGCGAAAGCTTTGCCATTGCACTTGACATCTCAAAGGCTTTTGATCGAGTCTGGCATAAATCTTTAATTTCCAAACTGCCCTCCTACGGTTTCTATCCTTCTATCTGTGCCTTCATCGCTAGCTTCCTTTCTGGTCGTTCTATAGCCGCTGTTGTAGACGGCCATCGTTCTTCTCCTGGATCTATCAACAGTGGTGTTCCTCAGGGCTCTGTCCTATCACCAACTCTCTTCCTTTTATTCATCAATGATCTTCTAAGCTGTACATCTAACCTTATCCACTCATACGCTGATGACTCCACCCTTCACCTTTCCATTCGGTTCCCGCAACGCCCATCTCAACAGTTACTTCAACAAACAAGGGATGAGGCTATGGCACACCTAATGTCTGACTTGGCTCGTATCTCTGACTGGGGTAAAAATAATATGGTTGTTTTAATGCATCTAAGACTCAGTTCTTACACCTATCAACCCGACAAAATCTTCCACAGGTATACCCACTAATGTTTAATAATATTCAGCTTAATCCTGGATCATCCTTGAACATCCTTGGGGTTTCATTTACTCGGGACTTATCTTGGAAAGAACATATTACATCTCTTGTAAAATCTGCTTCCAAGAGATTGGGTGTGCTAAGCCGACTCCGCTCTTTCTTTACCCCTGCACAATTGTTGACTCTATACAGGGGTTTTATCCGCCCCTGTGTGGAGTACAACTCTCATGTGTGGGGAGGCTCCCCACATACAGCTCTTCTCAATAGGGTGAAGTGAAAGGCTTTTTGTCTCATTAACTCTCCTCTTCTTACTGCCTCCCTTCAACCTCTGTCTCTTCGCCGCACTGTTGCATCTTTATCTCTTTTCTACCGCTACTTTAATGGTCACTGCTCCTCTGAACTGTCTGCTTGCATTCCTCCACCTCTACGACGGGCGCGTAGCACCCGTCTGGCAGCAAACTCTCATCCCTTTTCTGTTCAACTCTCTAATGCAAGAGTTAACCGTTACTCCTAGTCTTTCATTTATGCAACAGGTCAGCTCTGGATCTGTCTCCCTCTGTCTGTATTTCCTGCTGCCTATGATCTCCAGTCTTTCAAACGCAGTGTGTCCAGGCATCTCAAAATGACCGGATCTTGAATTTGGCTCTCTATTGTATTTTGTTTTTCTCTTGGAGGGAACTGTTACTGCGGGCTCATGGCCTTTGGTTCCTTCTTCCTTGCATAAAAAAAAAAAAAAAGTTTGCTTCGGACTGCAAAGCCAATACCATGGTTTCTTCTTACATTGTCTGTGCATTCCCTCATGAAATAGGTATACCCTTCTTCTGCTTCTGTTAAGTTGCCCTCTCCTTAGAGACGTTTCGCAGGCAAGCCAGCAAAGTTCATTTTATATTTTTTCAGTTGATGGGCGATAAAGGTAGTTCTACGTCGTGGCTGTGTCGCCGTCAGTATCAAGCAAAGTTCTTATATTCCAGGTAGCAAGAATCGGAGGGATTCTTTTGGCTTTCCTCCCGCGGTTCTTAGCTTCTGCCCTAGTAAATAATTCATTTTTATACCTGCGATCGCGAAATGAGAGTGGGTATTATTAATTATTGGCTGTGTGTGTGTGTGTGTGTGTGTGTGTGTGTGTGTGTGTGTGTGTGTGTGTGTGTGTGTGTGTGTGTGTGTGTGTGTGTGTGAGAGAGAGAGAGAGAGAGAGAGAGAGAGAGAGAAAGGTTTTAAATCAAAAAGTTTTCATCTGACTTTAACCAATCTTCGGGTAAGGGATGAGAGTCATTAAAGGGTCTGGCAGATTACTTCTGAGAATAGGTCGATAGTCAAAATCGTAGGCCTAAATCAAAGTTTTACTAAACAAGGTCAACTTTTAAAAATTGATGCATTTAATACCAAACTCAGCGGGATGGTTTGAAGGAATAGCAAGAACGAATGGATACGATATCCAGAAAAACTTGTCAAAATTGAGGGTCACATGGTAAGGCCAAATTTCAGTTCCTGAGTCCTTGTGTGAATAAAATAACTATATCATTTTTCATCTGATTTAGATCAAATTTAGTGGAAGTGTAGTGTTGAGGATTACCCAGTAGATTGACCTCTTGTTTTTTAAATCAATTGATCAGAGGTCAATGTCACATGTAAGGTCAACTTAAACAGTTCTTATCCGACTGAGACCAAACTTCGTAAAAGCCTTCAGAGCAAGGCAAGGAATAAGAGGTTCTATTTTATGAGATTAAGGTCGGAGGGAATGGTCGAAGGTCAAAAACATAGGGGTTGGTCAACTCAAACAATTTTGACCCGATTTGGATCAAACCTGGTAGATATACAGTTAGGCGCAAATTATGCAGTTCGATTTTTAAAGCAACTGGTTTAAGGTCAAGATCATATGGCAAATGTAAATGTTCGGTCCTTAGACCAGTTGATTCGGGCGGGCATTGCACCTTCTTGAGTGCTCTTTTTTGTCTATTCTTTCTGTTTTCAGACGATTGTAATGCTATTACAAGAGGCTTTTCGAACTTGAGGGAGTACATAATAGGCTTCATTAACCGTCACCAAAGTGAACAGTTTTTAAATAGAATATAATCATCTGGTAGCAGGAACAGTAAAATTTGAAGGATTACGTGTCAGGATGCTGTCTGGGGGAAAATACAGGGAAATGTGTTGGTGAGAAAAACATCAGTATCCCTTTGGTTATCTTGGTGCAGCACTTGAGAGATGTATAGTTAGAAGTAGTGATAGTGAATAAAAAATCTAAATTGATTTCTGTGCATAAATTATTACATTATTACACGGTGGGTAACATTTGCATTATATTGCAGTTTCAGCCTTTGCTGTTTTAATTAACTCGCTGTACAATATCTGCATAAAGTTACCCCTTCAATCTGGTAACCCATTTTAACTGTTGTTGCCATCTAAAATTATGCATCCGTATAAGATGCTTATCGAATAAGAGGTGATTACATATAGGCTTCACTAACTATGCACTACCATGGCTCTCCTATACTGAACAAGACTGTCTGGTTGCAGGAGTGAAACAAATATGATGTCCTGTCATTTAAGTAATACCCTGTACAGTATAATTATAAATGGTTACACTGTTCTCCTTAGTTAAGCATCCATATATCGATTACTGTAACTAAGGAGCTATTGAATTTTACACTTAGAGTATGTACAGTTTCTTTATTATTGTTTTAAACGTACACCCTGA
Organism: Coenobita brevimanus; assembly: GCF_032717465.1. Classification (NCBI taxonomy): domain Eukaryota; kingdom Metazoa; phylum Arthropoda; class Malacostraca; order Decapoda; family Coenobitidae; genus Coenobita; species Coenobita brevimanus. Next base: position 21,382,939 of record NC_137048.1, read on the forward strand.
AGTTGTGAGGAACCTTTGAGAATCCCATGCACAGTTCGTCACCTCCTCTCTCTTTCTCGTCTCAGCTTCCATGCATTGTATTTGCTAACCCGTTAGCAAGAGGACGTAATTTTCATTTGTTATTTCTCCCTTCAGACGATTTTATTAAGCTCTGGATATACTATTGTTAGTGACAGGGCTCGACATAGTCTCTGTTTACACCTTAACGGCCCAATTTCTCTCCACAGGATAAATGCAATAATTTGATAAGAACAAGAATAAACTTTAAACATAATATGAGAGTGAATTAATTGACCCCTTCAGTACAGCGAAGTCATGTAGCGTCTTTTCTTCCCTCAAACAGACGAACCTACAATGGGTTTCATATGGACGGCAACACATGACTGAAGACTGTGTTATTCTCTTGTGTGCTATTTTTCATCTTTTTAATTGGGATATGAGTAAGGCATTCAGAAGTGCTGTAACACTATCCTTAAAACTGTGATTCTTGATTATCATGCATAAGTAATGGAATTTTCTTTTATTTTCTCAGCAACGATCCATCCGCTTCCGATTCTACACCAGTAAAAAAAATAATTATCACAATATGTTAAAATGAAAACTCACTGCACCAGTTCCAGTAAAGAATTAAAAAAAAAAAAAATGGTGATAAGGAGCCTCCAGTGCTACGTGAAATGTGGACCGTGGGAGCATTTGCATTTTTCAATTCTTGTGCGGCTTTTATCATCTCTTCTAGAGTTTTGGTACGGCCTTACTGTCGAGAACTGGCCATTTTCTCTTTGTGTTAGGAAACTCTCTGTCTGTCTGCCTGTCTGTCTGTCTGTCTGTCTGTCTGTCTCTCTCTAATAGGCTACAGTATATCTGCATGCTGTGAGTAATATTCTTGATTATGGTACTTATTTTGGCTGTGTTATATCAAAATCCATACGCAGCAGGCAATGGAAAACACAGAATGGATCGCCAACAAGAGTACTGCACAAGTTTCCTTGTTGTCGTGTGTCAAGTTGTGCGGTGGGGCGAGAAGTGTGGAATGCTGCTCGTGAGTCTGGGTCCATATTTATAAGATTCGTGTTCTTCACTTTGATAAGGAGTTTCTATTTCATTCTTGTTATTCCAGACTTATTTTCGTTCAGAAGACTTTTCTGAAGACAGGCAGTGTTGTAAAATTGCTTTCATTAACCCTTTCAATACAATCGTTCATAAGTTGACAGAAAAAAATCTGAAAATAGTAATAACTAGGAAAGGCATCCAGCGTTGCCAGGGTAAAACTCTACTCTCGTGCATACCGGCATTAGCTGGGACCCTGGAAGTCCACTCTCCTTGTGGAAGAAGACCCCCGGGGTCCCGCATTACCTATAAAATGTTCCATCTTCGGCCCATGTCCCCAGAGATATTTTCTTCATGGACTGTACCTACTTTGGACTTATTTTTCCACTACCCCCCCCCCCATCCAAAAACCTTTCCGACCCCAATCGCCCTACCCATCCCATCAGTCCGTCCACTCATCCGAACCACTGTAGCTGTTAACGATACAGGTGTACAAACAAAAAATACTCTAATTGGCTACCGTGTTTCCATCATGATGACTTTAATATTTCTAATTAATTTTAATTTTGGCCATTAGTGGGGTTGCTATAGGAACTCTAATGTGCACCATTAAATTTGTCGTGGAATGTTTTACCTGTTAGAGCTGTTTAGTATTCGCTAAGCGTCGTCATCATTATCATCATCATCATCATCATCATCATCATCATCATCAACATCATCATCCATTGCTGGTCCATTGCTGAACAAAGGCCTCCCGCAACCTTCTCCACGAATTCCTTGACTGAGCCAATCTCTCTCAGGTTTGGCCTGCAAACTTCTGTACCTCATATTTTCATGACTTGTCTGGCCTTTTATCTGCCAAGCTCGCAGTCTCTTGGAGTCCAGTCAGTCAGCCATTTGTTCCATCGCTTATCCCTTGTTCTTGCTGCATGACCTGCCCATTTATATTTCTGTTCCTTAATAAATTCTGTAATGTCTTTTGAAGTTAGTCTCATCTCAAACCCAGACTGATATCTTCCTGTCTCCCAGTGATATTTTCAACACTGACCTTTTGATTGCTCCTTGAAAACAGATTAGTTTGTTTTCCATTAAGCTGATCATTTTCCAGACTTCACAACCGGACGTCATAGTTTGGATTATGCATTTTTTATAAATTTTTCGTTTCTTACATACTGGCAAGCGACTTTTCATGGTGTCTCTTTGTTTACCGAAAGCTTTCCATCCATTTGTAATGCCTTATTATTTCGTTTTCATAGTCCTGTGCTCCTCAACTTCGTCAAGAATTGTTCATTTATTTGATGACGCTTTTTGGTATATTTGGAACAAATACTGCATTAGTTTTACTTTGATTCATCTTTAGCACTACCGTTAAACTTTATCAATTCAGGCCATTTAACACTTTTTACAATGTCTCTGTTGTTCCTCAGATTAGGACAATGTCATCCGCAAATCTTAAATTATTTTCTTTCCGTCTATGTTTAGCCTACTCCTTAGCTCTCCCATTCTAGTTTTCTGAAAATACTTTCTAGGCGTGCTGTAAATAATTTGGTGAAACTATATTTCCCTGACGCACGGATTTCTCAATCGTATTTTTTTTTTTTTTAGCCTTTATATAACTTAACTGTAGCAGTTCCCTCTTTGTATATGTTTCCGAGTGGTTTTGCAATGTTCTCGTTCACTCTTTGTTCCCGGAATGAATTTATAATGATTATGTGCTCCATTGAATCAAAAGCCTTTTGGTATTCTGTAGTGTTCTCAATTAGCTGATTCATTTTGCGTACCTGTATGATCATTAGTAGAATACCCGCGCCGGAATCCTCCCTCTTCAAAAGGGTGGTTTTCTTCCAGATTTGTTGTTATTCTGTTCGTAAGGAATTTAGTGAAGAGTTTGTAAATAACTAATAATAATAGGACGATAGTTACTAAGATCTTTTGTGTTGCTTTTCATGGTCAGTAAAATAACTGTTGCATTGCACCGTGTTTTGGGAATTTTCTCCTTTATACATTAAGTAAATAAGTGGGGGGGGCGGGGCAGGTTTTCAACTTGTACGCCTGCACCCGACAGTAAATCAGCGGCTGTTCCATCTTTTCCTGATGGTTTTCCTCTTTTCATACCTTTAGAAGAAAAGATTACATCATGTAGTGTTACCTCTGGTATTTCACTTGCGTCATCTAAAAAGTTAGCCGTGTTCCTGTTATCTTTGATGTATACAGTTCCTCGTAAAGTTCTTCAATTCTCATCACAGTCTTCTCACTGAAATTGATGACTTCATTTTTGTCTTCCAGTGATATAATTTGTTACTTTCCTGGAGTTCCTGCTTCGGACCTGTTTCAGACGTCTTCCCTTTTCTGGTGGTTTCTATTATTTAATCCATGTTTGTCTTTATGTTCTCTCTCTCTCTCTCTCTCTCTCTCTCTCTCTCTCTCACATTGATAAGCGTACTTTACTCCGCTTTTTGTATTCCATCTCTCTTTGTCTTTACTCTTCTCTCCTCTCTTCTTTTCATGAGCTAGAAGGTAGTTTTTTTTTTTTTTTTTTTTACTTGCTGGCTTTGATTGTATTAACTTTCCTTGTTACTTCCCCAGATTCCGTTTACACTTGTTATTCCGTCACACTTTTCAGCTCATCAGTGTCACACTCAGCATAACTTAGAGCCTGAAAGTCAGCTTGTTTTTGCTTACTTTTATTTAAAAATTCTTGTTATTTTTTCCCTCCACTTTTGAAACTGAATATGGCTGTGCAACACGCCATTCTATGGTCACTTCCTGTATTTCCTTTGTTAATAACTGTGACGTTTGTGATCGCGTTGTTCTTTTCTGGTATAATGAAGTCGATTTTATTCTTTGTTTCTCCATTTGGGCCTCTCCAGGTCCATTTTCTCTTTTTTTTTTTTTTTTTTTTTTTTTTTACCTCCGCCAGCGAAGTTGGAGAAGGTTATGTATTCACCTACGGTATGTAAGTTGCTCGCCGGAATCGAAGAATTCGGTAAACATGTTGGTCACTTCGTTATGCGTGTCTGTCTGTCTGCTCTCTAGAGGTCAATTTCGCGCCAATCATTCTGAAGAAAAAAAAATAATAATAGTAATGAATAAGAAGGTAGATATCCACAAACCCTGGAAGCCGATTGTTTGTCAAAACCGGCCGAAGACCCTGGGCTGGGTGGGGAGTTGAAACCTTTCAACGGCCGAGGGTCAGGAAATCGTCGGGACAAAGTGGCCGGCCCATGAATAATTTTTTTCAGATTCCAAAAATCGATTTTTTTTTCCTCACCAAATTGAGAATAAACGTCTCGCGCACCTGGTATTGTAATTTTCAGCTTCCTAAACCATTCCCGTGCTTTCCAGTGAAGCAACTGCCTACACGCCGGTAAAAACTAAGCAGACACAATCGGATCCTTCTGGCAAGCGCTCTCCTGCCCACATGCCGGTGAAAACTAAGCAAGCAATTGGATCCATCCGGCAAGCGCTCTGCCTATGGCAGGTTTATCTGTATGTTTGTATACAGGATATCTCCAAAAGTTCTCTGTGAATTTTAGTGAAGGGTGGGCCATGGCCATCAGATAATTGATTTAATTTTGGGGCGGATCCGGATCAGGATCCTGGGTATCCCGCTTCCAAAAGTTCTCAGTGAATTTCAATTAATTTTTGTGGAAGGGTGGGCCGTGGGCCAAGACCGAATTGATTTAAACAGGGGCAGCTTCGGAAGAGTGGGCAAAGGATCAAGGAAAAATTGATTGAATTTGGGGGCGGATCCGGATCCTATGTGTTCCACACAATATCTCCACGGATCCGGATCCGGATCCTTTTTAATGGCAATGGCATTGGCGGAGGTATGTGCTTCGTGAGTGTTTCTAGTTAAAAACATGTGTTCAGTATTCTCATGTTACATATTCCAGCAAAATTTAATAGCATTTCACCTCTGTCCTTCCTCCGCGTACTCCGGATTTTCCCATACATACTTCTCCGTATATCGATTTGCTAACTTTTGCATTAAAGTATCCCGTCAGAGTAGTACAGTATATCTGTTTTCTTATTCTTCCATTATCTTGGAGATATCGTCATTGAATGCTTTTATTTCATCATCTGTGCTCTGAGAAGTCGGTATTAATTGTATTACTTTCGGGGTGTATCATTTGCTTAGTCGAATTACAATCCATGCTAGTCTGTCAAAAACACTGCTGAATTTAACAATATTCTCCGCAAGATTTCTGTTAATTAGAAATCCTACACCACCAACTCTTTCATTCGGCTTTCCTCTGTAGTAAAATAGGTGGTTGCTGTCTTGGAGCTGAATTAGATTTTCTTCTTACCTGTGGATCTCCCACGGACCTCAAATATCTCATCTAATGTTTTCTAATTCAGTCATTAAAACATCAAGTTTCTAGTTATCTGCTAGGATTCTTTCATTGCACGTGTACATTTTCATGGATTTCAGTTTGTGTAATGTCCCGGTCTCTGATTTGCTGAGACAGTACCCACTCACCTTCAGTGCCACACTGCCCATATGCACAGGAGGCAGTGAGGTTGGACCTGTATTTGACAATGATACGTCGCCGGACTGAAAAAAAAAAAAAAAAAAGATGCGTTAATGACGGTTCGTTCACACTTCTGTCTCTTCACACACAACTACCAGTCACTTCAGAATCAGAATAGAGAAATTTTAGGATGAAATGTTTCTGATAACAGAGACCAAAAAAATAATAATAATAATAATAATAATTGGTTGCCCGGGATGTTTAAACGATTTTGTGGTATTTAGGCAATGCTGAATCCAAAAATGACATTGGTTTTGCCGAATTGACTTAGTTTTCGAGATATATAATGGATACCCCTCAAATTATGATTTTACTCCAGTAAGTGGGAATATCTTGATCTGGAATCAGCATGGCGACCTGTGCCACACAGCGAAGACATTCCCATACCAGTGTTTACCTCTTTGACTGACCTTCCATTGTCATATTTTGAAGAAATGCTGGACTTGGAGTGTATCACAGGTGGTAGCAGTGGAAGTGAATATGCAGGAAACTTTTTAACACCTTAGCAGTTCTCTCAAGAAGAGCTTAATGATCTGATACGAAATCTCAATTGTCAAAGCAAACATCTGAACTTTTAGCATCGAGGTTAAAAGAAACGAACTGTCTAAAGCCGGAAACTAAAATAACAGCTTATCGGACAAAAGAGGAGGCACTTCTTCCTTACTTCAGCCCAGATAAAGAACTTGTGTACTGCAGTGACATCCTTGGCCTTCGTCTCCTAATAGGATTACCGGAATTTCAATCAAAAGATTGGAAGCTTTTATAGACAGCTCCACCAGAACTTTAAAATGTGTTTTACTGCACAATGATAATCGCTATGCATCTCTTCCAACTGCTCACTCAACAAAACTTAAAGAAGTATATGAAACTATCAACGTGGTCTTGCACTGGCTTTGCCATCATGAGCACCAGTGGACCTGAAGATGGTGAGCTTCTTGCATGGGCATCAAAGTGGACACACGAAGTACCCTTGTTTCATCTGCTCGTGGAATAGCAAAGCAAAACAAGGTCTCTGGAAAAATAACATAGTCTTCAAGAGAAAACATGACTGTAGGTGCAGCGAACATCATTAACGAGCCATTTGTTGACAGAAAAAAATCATTCTCCCATCACTCCATATCAAGCTTGGACTGATGAGGCAATTTATTAAGGCCTTGGACAAAAGATGGCGATTGCTTCAAATACATTTGTAGATCGTTCCTTTGACTGAGTATTGAAAACCTAAAAGCAGGAATCTTTGATGGTCCTTAGATTCTTAAACTCATCAAATATTCGAATTTCACAAAATTTATGAATGATATTGAAGCTTCTGCCTAGTGTAATTATGTCTCAGTTGTCAAGAACTTCTTGGGTAACCACAATGCAGACAATTATGAAGAATTGGTGCAAAAGATGTTCGATAACTTTTAGAAATGGTTACTAATATGAGGATAAAGGTACGCTTTCCAATAAGCACTTGGAAAGATTTCCACAGAATCTTGGTGATTTTAGTGAGGAACAAAGCGAGAAGTTCCATCAGGCTATAAAGGTGATGGAGGAAAGGTATCGAGGCAGATAGGACAGATACATAATGGCAGACTACTGCTGGAGTCTCCAACGTGATTGTCCTGATGACCGACACAAAAGAAAATCGTACAAACATCTTTTTTCTATGCATCAATTGCGATTGCCTAAATCAGCTTAAGTTTGTTTTTACGTTATCCAATACAACGCCATTGGGTATTTCATATGTTTACTTTTGTAAGACTCGAGACAATTTCCACGTTATTTGTAGGTAAACTACGCCTCACTGTTTATTTTTTTGCTTTTTTTTTATGTTTTATCAATAAAGTCCTCAACTTTATGATAAAACTGAATATAAAATTAATTTCTGCATTTTTTATGTAACCAGTGAGATGACCAAATACCTAAATATAGTTCAGCAAAAAATGTATATACGTGAAAATGACAGGGGCTCTTAAGGCTGAGCGAGCTGAATTCTTAAATATGGTGGCGCCAATCTATTGTCTCAAAAATCAGAGCCAATCTGGCAAAACTGATGCCATATTCGGAATCAGCGCCCCAAAATTACCCTTAAATCCCTGCCATATCATTGCCAATAAAATTAGTGTTGACCAGTGTAATAAATAACTGTCGTCTTTCTTTGTTTCTACTAGAACTGGTTAAAATCCTTGATAATTACACACCCTGCTAATGCTACTTTGATCACCCAGGCCGGCCCTATTCCACCTGATCTTTCTCTTTGCCGGGTTAAAGATGTGTTGTGGTCCACATACTAGGCACACACACACACACACACACACACACACACACACACACACACACACACACACACACACACACACACACACTGTAGCACCAGTCGAGCAGGGCAGTACTCCCGAGGTGGATGGAAAGCTGATGACAGGGAGTGCTGGAGCTCCCGTTTCATCAGCCCTCAGGATTAGCTCCTGATCATCCCCCTTTGCTGAACTTTTTCAGTGTCTCAGTTACACAGAGAGTAGGCCAGCATGCTCTCCAGTACAAATTTCTCTAACTATCTTCACCAAACTACATGCACAGTACACACTACACTTCCTATTCAAAATTCACCAAAAATGGCGTCAATTCACCCAGCCTCGGAGTCCCCAGGGGGGGGGACCATAAATGCCCCCGCCATCTGCCCCTCTCCCGGTGACGACTCGAGGTGCCTGGAACCACTATCTGACTCTCTTCTTCTTCATTTCTGCAACATTCGCGGCCTTTCATCTAACTTTCGCTCTGTTGAGCACCACCTCTCCTCCTCTAAACCTCACCTTCTTTTTCTAACGGAGACTCAGCTGTCTGAGGCAACTGAGAGCAAATCCTTTTCTGTATCCTCCTACTTTCTCTATACTCATTTCAAAGCCAAAGGTGGCTGTTGTGTATACATACGCAACGACTTATCTTGCTCTCGTGTTCCTGAACTTGATTCTTCTGAATTCTCCACACTCTGGCTTCGGCTTTCCTGTCATTCTCTGACTAAATATATCTGTGCTGTTTACTTATCCCCTAATTCTACTGACTATCAAAAATTCTTCGACTATCTTACTTCTACGATGGAACACATTCTGTCCATTTCTCCTTTCTCTGAAATCTCCATTCTTGGAGATTTCAATGTTCACCACCACCTTTGGCTCTCCTCTCCTTTCACGGATCCACCTGGTGAACAAGCCTACATCTTTTCTATCCTTAATGACCCAGAGCAGCTTGTACAGCACCCTACCCGTATCCCTGACCGCCTTGGAGAGAGCTCCAACATACTTGACCTCTTCCTCACAACTAATCCTTCTGCTTACTCTGTTAATCTTTTCTCTCCGTTGGGCTCCTCCGATCACAACCTTATTACCTTAACCTGTCCTATCACTCCGGTACGGCCTGTGGACCCTCCAGGGAAACGTCGTCTGTGGCATTTTGGAGCTGCGGACTGGGAGGCCCTCAGGCAGTACTTCTTTGATTTTCCCTGGAATGATTATTACTTCCATGGCCGTGAGCCATCTGAGTGTGCCTTGCGCATTACGGAGGTTATTCTCTCGGGCATGGAAGCATACATTCCTTTCTCATATCCTTTGACTAACGCAAGAAAGCCTTGGTTTAATCACGCTTGTTCTAATGCTGTCCGCAACAAGGAGAAGGCCTACCGGAGCCAACCCACCCCTGAATCACATAATCTTTACGTTTCTGCCCGGAATCGTGCTAAGTCTGTTCTTCGCTCTACTAAAAATAATTTCATCCATACTAAATGTTCTCAACTCTCCAACTCGAATTCTTCCCGCTCCTTCTGGCACCTTGCCAAAAATCTTTCTAACAACTTTACCTCATCATCCTTCCCTCCTCTTTTCTATTCTGATGGTTCTGTAGCTATTTCTTCTACTGATAAAGCAGATCTCTTCGCACAGACTTTCTCCTCCAGTTCCACCTTAGACGATTCCGGTGCTGTTCCTCCATCACTTCCCCCCTCTGACTTCCTCATGGCTGACATTAAAATTTCTTCAGTTGATGCATTTTCTGCCATCACTGGCATTAATACTAACAAGGCATATGGGCCTGATGGGGTCCCTCCTGTTGTTCTCAAGAACTGTGCTTCTGTGCTTACACCCTGCCTAGGCAAACTCTTTCGCCTTTGTCTGTCAACTTGTACCTTTCCTTCTTGCTGGAAGTTTGCTCTCATTCAGCCAGTCCCAAAGAAGGGTGACCACTCCCAACCCTCTAACTATCGTTCAATTGTTTTAACGTCCTGTATTTCAAAAGTTTTCGAGTCAATTCTTAATAGAAAAATTTTAAGGCATCTTTCCTATCACAACCTTTCCGATCGTCAGTATGGGTTCCGTCAGGGACGCTCCACTGGCGATCTTCTCACCTACCTTTCAGACTCCTGGTCATCCTCCTTTCAGGACTTTGGCGAAAGCTTTGCCATTGCACTTGACATCTCAAAGGCTTTCGATCGAGTCTGGCATAAATCTTTAATTTCCAAACTGCCCTCCTACGGTTTCTGTCCTTCTATCTGTGCCTTCATCGCTAGCTTCCTTTCTGGTCGTTCTATAGCCGCTGGTGTAGACGGCCATCGTTCTTCTCCTAGATCTATCAACAGTGGTGTTCCTCAGGGCTCTGTCCTATCACCAACTCTCTTCTTTTTATTCATCAATGATCTTCTAAGCTGTACATCTAACCCTATCCACTCATACGCTGATGACTCCACCCTTCACCTTTCCATTCGGTTCCCGCAACGCCCATCTCAACAGTTACTTCAAGAAACAAGGGATGAGGCTATGGCACACACACACGGACGCGCACGCACGCACGCACCCCACATACACACACACTTCTATCTATGTATCTATCTATATCTATCTATCTATCTATCTATCTATATATATATATATATATATATATATATATATATATATATATATATATATATATATAAATAATCATCAGCCGTGGAGGTCCACTGCAGGACCGGCCTATCCCTACCGAAGCAGGGACGATACAGCCAATTTATCTTTACCCAGTGGCTTAGGCTGTCTGGTAGAGACTGTATGTAGGGTGCGAAGTGCTTGTGAGTGTGACTGTAGTGTTGTAGTGGCTCTGGATGTGTGTGTAGTCTGTGACCCAAGTGTAATCGGCCCGCCTTAAGCCGACTGGGTGCAATCATACTATAGTCGCAGCGCACGACTCTGAGGTTGTCATTAACGTACCCTGGCAACCTACCAGTCAAAAGTGCGTCCAATTTCGTATATTATACACGAATGATATTATTATACACGAATATATCATACACGGATATTATTAAACACGAACATATTATACACGAATCACGTGCGTCTCATATTATACAAGAAATCGGATGCATAGTCAAGGAGTAGTCTGCCAGGGCACGATAATAACAACCTCAGAGTTGTGCACCGCGAGTATAGTATGTGACACTGGTTCAACCACAGTACCCCTTATGTCCGCCAAAGCGGTCAGTGGCTCGGTGAACGCTTCCCAAAGTTTTTACAACTTTGGCTGGAGGCGAACCAGTGTCCACCAGCGTGGGCATAGGCTTCTCAGCCTGCTCCCAAGGCCCAGTAGTCCTCCTATATATCGTACACCTCTACATGTCACCACTTCGACGCTAACACCCACCGTCCATATTGAATACATGCTAGGGCTGTCTCATACTGGACTGGTGTATTAGTAAGGGCTTAGCGGGGTAAGTTTTTACGACAGACTTGTCGGCGGATCTTCTGGTAGATCGGTAAACTCTGCTGTAATGAAATTCAAATCCTTAAACTGTTCCCTGCACCAGCGGGGATTTCAACCTGGGTCCGGTAGGACCGCAAGCACCTCTCTACCGATTGAGCCACCGCCCATACTCTACCGATTGAGCCACCACCCATATACTCCCATATATATATATATATATATATATATATATATATATATATATATATATATGTGTGTGTGTGTGTGTGTGTGTTTGTGTGTGTGAGTGTATGGCTACCGAAATAGCGAACAAATGACCAATCCCGTCGTTAGATTTACATATTTTTTAATCATTTCCACCGAGAGCTATAATTGAAAGCAAGAGTTGCCGACCATTTCAGTTTAAATTTTATGTTTTTTTTTACTTTTGAAATTGTGTACTGTGTACTGTAGACTTCACCAGTAAAACTGGAATTAGCCTAAAACCTCTAAGTGAATCTGCATAAGCTTTGAATAGGTTCCAAAAAAAAAAAAAGGTGAAGAAAATTTTTAAAATGCTTGGAAAAATTTAAGTGAAGAGATAGACACGGAAAAAAGTACACTGCACGGACCATTAGAAAATTGGCCAATCTCAAATGCCGGCTGTAAAACCCGGGGGATAAAATAATATTTGTAAAGGAATGGTTTAAATCAAAAGCTGTTCATCACACTCCAATCCATGTAATTGCATGTGTTCACAGCCTACACTGGAGATGTACAGTCGTGATCCATAGTTTCTTGTCCACTCTGGCTGGAAGATGAGCTGAATCCAGGAATCATTCTGCACAGCGGCCCACCCATTTCACTCGAACATCGTGAGTTAAAGGATTGTGTGTTTGTTTGTGCATTTAACCTCATGAGTTGTGGGGTTGTGTTCATTTGTACATACTAACTCATGAGTTGTGGGGTTGTGTTTATTTGTACATACTAACCTCATGAGTTGTGGGGTTGTGTTTATTTGTACATACTAACCTCATGAGTTGTGGGGTTGTTTTAATTTGTACATACTAACCTCATGAGTTGTGGGATTGTGTGTTCATTTGTACATTCTAACCTCATGAGTTGTGGGATTGTGTGTTCATTTGTACATTCCAACCTCATGAGTTGTGGGGTTGTTTGTTTATCTGCGCGCTGCTTAGGTGAGCTGTCGTGTCTCAACTCCTCTTCCGTTCAGGGTGGGAGACAAACTGTAGATCACAACTGCACACGCAGCATAAAAAATTAATCCAGACAAGAGCAAAATCAAAATCCCATTCATTATGAACATTGATGTTTCTCATGAGTTTGTATCATTAATTGTGAGAAATATAAACATATTACATAAAATGCGCAAATGAAAACTTTTTATCTTATTTAAAACTAGTAACGAAAAAAAAAATGTATTGTAGGTTGCTTGGCGATTTATACACTGCCAATATCATAATCTGAGGGGCACACTGACTATGCTTACTTAACCTATTTAGCCTGATGGTGTCCTTCTTCTCTTAATCCTGTTACCGTCAGATTTATCTTGGGAGAGACTTCAAACTAAGAGAGTTAACTGTAGCCTTCATTAACCCCTTGACTTGAAGAACTCTCCCTTGTCGCCCTTAAAAGATATGAAGAACACAACCGAAGAAGGCGTCATTGAAGTGGTGTTGATGTTGTAAGTATAATTTTAGCTCTGAAATCTGGAGAGGTTCATAGTGGCGTGCGAAATTATCTGGCGTTAGGGATTAAAACAAATATAATTTCTTAGCCCTCAGAACTTGGAGTTTTTTCCTGCGCCAAGAAAATTAGTAAGAAAACAGATAACGCGTGTCCCAACGTTTAAGGACTAATTATCATTCAGAAACCTGTGTTGGCTGGAGATGACAGTGCCGGATCAGTTTGGAGGTGTTCAGAAACGAAGTATAGCCGCTTTCGGGGGAGGTAGGGAACCACTCGTATTTACAACCACAAATCTTTCTTAAAGTTATTCACCAAGTCTCCATCAATCCATAGCACGTATAAAAACAGTTTTTATGCATTTCATGTTACAGAAAAATGAAGAGCATGAAAAATAATCATGATACAGCTCACTTTGCGATAACAGCAACTACTAGTACTGTTGTTGTTATTATTACTATTTTTTTTCGTATTGTTGTTGTTATAATAATAATAATAATAAAAATAATAATAATAATAATAATAATAATAATAATTTATTATTATTATTATTATTATTGTTTTTATTTTTGTTTCTGGTATTTTTATTACGGCAATAGTAATAATAATTATTATTATTATTGTTGTTATTTTTGTTGTTATTATTTTTAATATTAGAATATTAAAAATATAAATAATAATAATCGTTATTATTATCTTCATTACGACATAGAGGAGGACAGAGGAATCGTCCATGTAAGGCCATAAGAAGAATAACACAATAAGTACCTGTGGAAACAAGCCGGTAGACGAAGATGGCCAGCTCTACGTGGGCCGTTGCGGTTCAGCATGTACAGTACACTCAAAGGAGGACCCTTATCTGGTTAGAGAGCTTAAAATCATCTCTTTCGGTTCTCTTTGGAGACAAACTAAACCACTCAGACAACAGAAATAACTCGATGCTCGCATAAACACAATAAACATCAGAAAATGTGAATAAAAAGTCAGATTTGTCCATGAAACCTCCCATATTAAGTACTGATTTTGTTCGTAATACACATATCTAGTCATTTCAAACCATTTCAGCACCACTGGAATTTTCTGGGAGGTGAAAATATGGATACTTCTCAGTGCAATTTTTTTTTTTCATTTTGCTCCTCTGTATGTTTTCACGGGCATGTACGCAGCCATTTTGCGTTTTTTTTTTTTTTTTTCGCGCTTCATTGCGAAGCACAGACTGGGTTTAGAAATATAAAAATTGCATTACTAGGTGCACCAGAGGTTTCTCTTCAATTTGTAAAAAAAAAAAAAATCGGTGTTTTAAATTTGAAAAAATGGTGCCAGGGCAGGACACTGGTCCCAACAATCTCTGGACCGACGGCCACAGAGGGGCAAAGCGGGCTCTTGCTAGGCAACGAGTAGCTGCTTAACAACCAAAACCTTGCAGACACAACTAGGTTAACAGCCTGGTCGTTGTGCCCAGGTTTGGTTGGAATTGGTTAATTCTGAAGGGTAGAACTGCCTGCCACAATTAAAGAAGACTGCTAGGGACACTGAGGCCAATCTTCGCAGGGTTGCCACTCGAAGACTAGAGGATAGAGGGGAAGAATGGATGGTACACTCCCGTTAGGGAATGACCTTAAGATTACGCTTAAAGAAGTCAAAGCTCTCTACGCCCATCAATAATGCTTCTACAGATATTAACGTGAAAAGTAAGAAAACGCGGTTTATCGGCCACTGCTTATTCAATAAGTAGTTAACAACAAAACCTTGCACACAACTAAGACGGCTGGTCATGTTTCTAGGTTTGGTCAGAATCGGTTAATTCACAAGGGTAGATGTCCTGCCACAATTAAACAAAAACACAAACTACAAAACCAAGAGAAAACACTAACAATAAGGGCAACCTGGAGCTCCAATACATGATTAAAAGTGTTCATACATTTGATTTTGCAGAGAGCATGATGATTAAACTTGCGATAGCATATTTTTTACGTATTTATTTATTAGTTATCGACGACGACAGCCGTTCATCCTTGGCGATAAGGAGCCAGAAGTAAGTGAGTCGTGGACGGGCGCCCAGAGTACCTCGTACTAGATCCTATTGCTGTGAGACAATTATCACTCGAGGATAAATATGCCGTGGAGCCGGTTATAAAGGATATTGACCATAAAGATGCTGGTATCTGTAACAGTTAATTATTGTCAGAATGCTATTTTATCACACTTTTCACTCTATAATTTAGTTCTGAGTATTTGGGTGTATGAGTAGATAAATGTAAAAAATAACAAATAGTGCAGAACTTGACCTGAAGAAAGTCTATAATTAAGATTTCTTTTTCTTCTGAAACTTTTATGTGCCAGATTCCAGGTATATGAATGATGTAATGATTTTGTGGTTCATTTTACCTTACAGGTGATAGTTCTCCCACTCTGTATTCCCTCTTCATCGTTTCTGGATCTTGCCTTTCTCTGTCTTTAGGTAAAGATGGAAAGGATAATGACAGGATGATGAATCGTCTTTGTTACCTCCGCCAAGGAGGTTATGTTTTAGGCGGCGTTTGTTTGTTTGTTTGTTTGTTTGCTAGCTGGATTATTCAAAAATTTATGAACGTATTTTAATGAAATTTTGTGGAAGGGTGGGCCATGGGCCAAAGATATTAAATTTATCTGATTAGTGAGCATGACAATATATCCAAAAGTTCTTAGTGAATTTCAATGAAATTTCGTAAAACATGGACCAAGAAAGAGATCAAATTTTGGGAGGGAACCGGATCAGGATCTTATATCCACGGATCCAGGTCCATTACTCAAAACGCTATGATCGGATTTTGATGAAAGTGAAAGGGTACCATCCAAGAAAAAATTATTTAATTTATCAGGATCAGAGAGATATAGAATGACTAAAAGTTCTCATTTCAATGAAATTTTGTGAAGTGGGCCATGGACCAAGAAAAAATTTAGGATCCATCCTATATCCACAGATCCGGATCCATCCTTTTAATGCAATGCCATTCTGAGGTAGGCCTATCTCTGAGTGCTCTGTTGCTGTAATTTTTGTTGTTGTTTGCCCTATGCTTATCTGAATGATGCAGACTAAAGTTGCCCTTCTCCATGTTCACCAACCTTCAATTGGGGTTTAGATTGTTGAAGCTGAGGAAGTTTGTGTAACCAGACTGTTGGGTTATAGCGGTGCCAGCGTAAGGCATTCCCACACATACTTACTGTCGTTCTCAGAAATTTAATACACGGTTGTGTTATCGTAATTCATCAATATTTAATTAAGTAAAAGAAAGCATTTTAACAGTGAGGGAAGCATTCGAAAACCACTTCAGAATATGGTGACACAGGTATAGTAGGTACACCACCTGAGAACCATACTGTATTCACGTGTTTAGCACATCATAAAACAGAGATCTGTTTTGTTTGCACTTTCTTTCTTCGTCTTTCCCTTCATTCCAAATACTTTTCAGCTCAGTGTCAATCCTTTTTTTTACGTCACCTTTGGATCAAATCACATATTTCTTCACATACACACT
>NC_137048.1:21399530-21402030 GCF_032717465.1 Coenobita brevimanus
ATTAATCCGGACAAGAGCAAAATCAAAATCCCATTCATTATGAACACTGATGTTTCTCATGAGTTTGTATCAGAGAAATATAAACATATTACATAAAATGCGCAAATGAAAACTTCATATCTTATTTAAAACTAGTAACGAAAAAAAAAATGTATTGTAGGTTGCTTGGCGATTTATACAATGCCAATATCATAATCTGAGGAGCACACTGACTATGCTTACTTAACCTATTTAGCCTGATGGTGTCCTTCTTCTCTTAATCCTGTTACCGTCAGATTTATCTTGGGAGAGACTTCAAACTAAGAGAGTTAACTGTAGCCTTCATTAACCCCTTGACTTGAAGAACTCTCCCTTGTCGCCCTTAAAAGATATGAAGAACACAACCGAAGAAGGCGTCATTGAAGTGGTGTTGATGTTGTTAGTATAATTTTAGCTCTGAAATCTGGAGAGGTTCATAGTGGCGTGCGAAATTATCTGGCGTTAGGGATTAAAACAAATATAATTTCTTAGCCCTCAGAACTTGGAGTTTTTTCCTGCGCCAAGAAAATTAGTAGAAAACAGATAACTTGCTAACGATGTCCCAACGTTTAAGGACTAATTATCATTCAGAAACCTGTGTTGGCTGGAGATGACAGTGCCGGATCAGTTTGGAGGTGTTCAGAAACGAAGTATAGCCGCTTTCGGGGGAGGTAGGGAACCACTCGTATTTACAACCACAAATCTTTCTTAAAGTTACTCACCAAGTCTCCATCAATCCATAGCACGTATAAAAACAGTTTTTATGCATTTCATGTTACAGAAAAATGAAGAGCATGAAAAATAATCATGATACAGCTCACTTTGCGATAACAGCAACTACTAGTACTGTTGTTGTTATTATTACTATTTTTTTCGTATTGTTGTTGTTATAATAATAAAAATAATAATAATAATAATAATAATAATAATTTATTATTATTATTATTATTATTATTATTATTATTATTATTATTATTGTTTTTATTTTTGTTTCTGGTATTTTTATTACGGCAATAGTAATAATAATTATTATTATTATTGTTGTTATTTTTGTTGTTATTATTTTTAATATTAGAATATTAAAAATATAAATAATAATAATCGTTATTATTATCTTCATTACGACATAGAGGAGGACAGAGGAATCGTCCATGTAAGGCCATAAGAAGAATAACACAATAAGTACCTGTGGAAACAAGCCGGTAGACGAAGATGGCCAGCTCTACGTGGGCCGTTGCTGTTCAGCATGTACAGTACACTCAAAGGAGGACCCTTATCTGGTTAGAGTTTAAAAAATCATCTCTTTCGGTTCTCTTTGGAGACAAACTAAACCACTCAGACAACAGAAATAACTCGATGCTCGCATAAACACAATAAACATCAGAAAATGTGAATAAAAAGTCAGATTTGTCCATGAAACCTCCCATATTAAGTACTGATTTTGTTCGTAATACACATATCTAGTCATTTCAAACCATTTCAGCACCACTGGAATTTTCTGGGAGGTGAAAATATGGATACTTCTCAGTGCAATTTTTTTTTTTCATTTTGCTCCTCTGTATGTTTTCACGGGCATGTACGCAGCCATTTTGCGTTTTTTTTTTTTTTCGCGCTTCATTGCGAAGCACAGACTGGGTTTAGAAATATAAAAATTGCATTACTAGGTGCACCAGAGGTTTCTCTTCAATTTGTTAAAAAAAAAAAAAAAATCGGTTTTAAATTTGAAAAAATGGTGCCAGGGCAGGACACTGGTCCCAACAATCTCTGGACCGACGGCCACAGAGGGGCAAAGCGGGCTCTTGCTAGGCAACGAGTAGCTGCTTAACAACCAAAACCTTGCGGACACAACTAGGTTAATAGCCTGGTCGTTGTGTCCAGGTTTGGTTGGAATTGGTTAATTCTGAAGGGTAGAACTGCCTGCCACAATTAAAGAAGACTGCTAGGGACACTGAGGCCAATCTTCGCAGGGTTGCCACTCGAAAACTAGAGGATAGAGGGGAAGAATGGATGGTACACTCCCGTTAGGGAATGACCTTAAGATTACGCTTAAAGAAGTCAAAGCTCTCTACGCCCATCAGTAATGCTTCTACAGATATTAACGTGAAAAGTAAGAAAACGCGGTTTATCGGCCACTGCTTATTGCTAGGCAATAAGTAGTGGCGTAGCAACCAAAACCTTGCGGACACAACTAAGACATAGGCTGGTCATGTTTCTAGGTTTGGTCAGAATCGGTTAATTCTGAAGGGTAGATGTCCTGCCACAATTAAACAAAAACACAAACTACAAGACTTCAAGAAAGAAAACACGACTAACAATAAGGGCAACATGGAGCTGGCCAATACATGCATTAAAGAGTGTTCATACATTTGATTTTGCAGAAAAAAGAGCATGATGATTAAACTTGCGATAGCATATTTTATTTACGTATTTATTTATTAGTTATCGACGACGACAAAAAAGCCGTTCATCCTTGGCGATAAGG
>NC_137048.1:21407030-21622030 GCF_032717465.1 Coenobita brevimanus
TGTTGATAGTTTTTCAATAGATGTCAGTCTTTCTTTCTTGTGATAATGGAAGCATAGTTACCTGATCAACAATATGTATGTGATATAATAAAGTAGTTCTGGCTAATTTAACATTATTTTATTTATCATAATGGATTGTCATTTTTTTTTTTTTTGTAGTTACAAGACTATCCTTATCAAATTTCAGTAGTGAAGACAGTGACGTAGAACGGTGAAGGCTGACCAGAGGTTGAAGACACAAGCAGAGAGAGAGAAAGCAGATGAAACAAGGTAATGTACATACCTAATGATTTACCTGGATACTAATTAGACAAATGAACAGGTCCATGAGGAATCTGGAAAGCAGGCATACATATGACTGAAAATGGCTGGTCTAGCTGGAGCTGGAGATTATGAAGAAGACTATATACTTCAGGAGTTAGATACTGGGGTGACAGGTGCAAAAAGTAAAACAAGAGTACGTGATGCATGTGGCTTAAAAAGATTTGGTCATAACGGAAAATAAACAGAATGAGACGACGAGAGTTAAATACTGTCATGATGTATAGAAACTGAATAAGTGAGAGGTTATACTCGTGTGTGTGTATATATATATATATATATATATATATATATATATATATATATACACACACACACATACAGTAGAGAGAGAGAGAGAGAGAGAGAGAGAGAGAGATTGCGGAGAGAAAGAGTAACTTGAAAGACAAAACTACTGAGATGTATTAAAGGAAAATAAAGATGTGGACAACCAAATCGCACCATCTTTTTGCCGAACAGTTCTGAGGCTGTTGCATAACATTCTTTAAAGTATACTGTGTTTCGATGATCGTGTCACTAGGCTTTAGAAGTTTCTGTTTGCTGCCTCGTTATCGCCCGCCTCTAACAAGGCAAGATGATAGAGATTATGTGTGTGTGTGTGTGTGTGTGTGTGTGTTTTACCAAAATATCTTCAATAGTTGTGGACGAATTTTCACTAAACATTCAGGAAACAGCAACTATGTGGATTTGCAGAAGTCTGTTACTTTTGTTGAGGATTTGATAAAGACGACCGAATCCCAGTCGCCATATATTTTAAAATATGGATTGGCTTTTGTGAGACTCGGTTACTGAATTTCGTAGGGTTTTGCGAATTTTGTCTTCACATTTGGTTTGTATGTAGGCTGTGCCTTAGCCAACATATTTTGGCGGGCGATTAGCATTCGGACCCCGGATGTTTTTGTTTCATTATTTATCGCACTGATCTGAATTGACACATATGTCCGCTGTTGAACAACTGTGAAATATTAAACACTGATTCATTGTATTACGTTCAGTATGAAGGTTAGCCATAATTTTCGAAACAGAGTGATGCGTTCTTGGGATCCTCTCAAATTTTTGAGAGTAGTGTGTGTTTCATAATTACTGTAATTATGCGGGCAAGAATATATTTTCTGCAACTGTACGTGAGAAAAGCAACCGAAGTGTCCGTGAGCTGTGACAAGTGTATAAATTATTATCATTAACATAATAACAACAACAACAACAACAACAACAATAATAATAATAATAATAATAATAATAATAATAATAATTATTATTATTATTATTATTATTATTATTATTATTTATGTTGTGTGTTGTTGTTTGACAGTCACAACGAGCAGCTTCATGCACTAGAGAGTAAATCGTAGGATCCCGGGTTTTAATACTGTTACCATTACCCCTCTCATGTCGGGACAGGTCTAGAAATTTTTGATGCAAGCCCACGGGATTTTATTTAGCTAAGAGTAAGTGACAGGATGCTAAGGGTTAAGCGGACTTTCTGAGTTCTGTGCATGGCAGTAGAAAGATTGTCTCCGAGATATATTGATTACTACACTAAGTAAAACAAACTTGAACACAGATCGATACTGTGAGTGTGGTGAGGTCTGAGTTATGATGTGGTCGGAGGCTGAAGCCTATTTAGGTGTGTTAGTCGTAAGTAGGCTTGGAAAAAAATGGATGGTTTGGAAAATTGTATAATCCTGTGATTGTAGTTTGTTAAATCAAACTGAGAAATAATTTGATGAAAAGACTGAGAGAACTGCTCGGTGTGAAAGAATAAATGTGAAGATATGAGAAACAAAGAAGTAGCAGAAAAAGAAAAGTTATTCTCACAGAAATTGAAGCAGTGGATTTAGAAACTTTGAGAAATATATGCAAAGCACATGTTGATCACCTGACGTAAAAAGTATGGAGGAATCGTGAAAATGGAATTCGAGAGAGCACTGTCGGACAAAAGGAACTGGTGAGCGGGTTGGGTTTTGGATAAATTTTCAGATGAAAAAACAAGATTGGATTATAATGAGGTTAAAAGGCAGAGATTAGTAAAGACAGAGATAATGAAGGGATTAGAAGGGAAATGAATGTGAACTTTTGGTGAGAGAGGAAACTTTTTTGGAGAGAAAACTAAAAATATTGAGGTGAATATGAGATGCCTTGCTTAAATATGAGAGATGAAAAGGTAGTAATTCTTTTGACTGAGAGATGGAAATAACAAGTTGAGAGATTACTCCGAATAGTTATAAAATGGAATAGTTAGAGATGAGCTAATATAGATATGACTAAATAGATAGTGCACAATAAAGAAACGTATCAATGGCAGAAGTTAAGAATGCGGTAGAAAATCTGAAGCACAGCTGACGCTGAGGTACATTCATAAATTATATGATGCACTGGAGAGATCGCACGACTGGAACTATACCACTGGTGTGAAAAAAAGACTGTAATTTCATCTTTGCAAAACAAAAGGTGACGGAAGTGAAGTTGCTGCTTGTCGTCGAATTAATTTTCATATTGTGTTCGGAAAAATGTGTAGAGGAAAAGTAGTTGAGAAGGTAATAGGGATTTTTTGAATATCATGAATGATGAGCAGCGCGCAGTCTGGGTGACCTGGGGTGTGTGAATCAAATATTTATATTACATTATACACTAGATACAGCATGTAATAAAATTGCAGCATATGGATAGCATTTTGGATCAAACAAAAGTATTTGGCAAAGTGAACAAGGATTATGCAAGATATTACGGAAGGAGAAAAAGCACTGATTCCGGTGATGAGTTTCTTATGCTCGTATCAAAGCTTTTCACGATGTAGATGATTGTTTGAGCAAGTGGTTCATTATCAGTAATGGAGTTACCGAAAGAAGTAAAAGGTCCCATGCCTGTTTAACCCATTGGCGCCCAGTAACTTCAATATAGGACGTTAGTGGGCATTTTCAAAATTTAATAAAGAAGAGAACCCTGGGGAAGGTACCTATGGGCTTCGCGACTATGAACCGACTGGCGGAGGGCGGTACGCCTAGCACCCTTCCAGCATAATCCCTTGCACAGGAAATCTGGGAGTCAACGGGTTAATATGAATAATGTTATCATGAAGGCGAATGTTAAAGATGGAATGATATTACATTTGTAGAGGATGTGTTCTGCATGGAATGGACTGTTGGTTTGTGAAAATCAGTGCTGTTTTAAAAATTATGAACCAAAGGCTAGATACGGCAAAGTCTGAAAATGAATGTAAATAAAAATAATTTTTGATCAATTTTTACCCAATTACTTGCAGGTACAATACACCTCTAGGGTCTGTCCTGTTCGTCTGTCTCTCACCAACGTTTTTTGGACACTGGGTGTTTCACTTCCGTTGACTTATCAATTTAGCGAAGGTATACCACACAACACAACACACCACAACACAACACTCCATGTAATAAGACAGGGCATTAACCAAAGGACATAAACCGAAGGATCCTGAAGCTCCCGATCAGTATATTTGTACTTATATTAATTACTACCGATAATGTGCTTTTATTACTTCAAGTATTTATTTATGAACGAAGAGATGCAAAAGCATTATATGCTTGTGTTTAGAGGAACAATTAAAATGCAGAAAAATTTCAAGTAATTCAATTAAGCGATAAAAGGGAAAATGAAGTGTGAAAATGTGGAGGGCAGACTGGCTGGAAAAAAAAAAAAAAAAAAACTCGTGGCTCGTGCTGTGAGAAACTCAAGACTGAGAGAACACTGAACAAAGAACCTGCCCAGTAAAACGTGTGGGCATTAGGCAATGCTGTTGCATGAGTCTGACGTCTCGAGTGAGAACTGTCTAAACGTGACTGTTAAGGAATATGCAGAATGTATACATCAGATCATGAGGAATAGACAGTAACACCAGTCGAGCAGGGCAGTACTCCCAAGGTGGATGGAAAGCTGATACAGGGAGAGCTGGAGCTCCCGTTTCATTAGCCCTTGGGGCTAGTTCCTGACCATCCCCCTTTGCTGAACTTTTTCAGTGTTTCAATAACACAGAGAGTAAGCCACCATGCTCTCCAACACAAGTTTTTCTAACTGTCAGCACCAATCTACATGCACAGTACACGCATTTCATTTTCAAAAAAAATAAAATAAAATCATGGTGCACAATAACCAGGCCTCGGAGTCCCCAGGGGGAGGGGATCATAAATGCCCCCCCCCCCCCGCCCCTCTCCCGGCGGCGACTCAGCGAGATGCCTGGAACCACTGTCTGACTCACTTCTTCTTCATTTTTGTAACATTCGTGGCTTTTCCTCTAACTTTCTCTCTGTCGAACACCACCTCTCTTCCTCTAAACTTCACCTTCTCTTCCTGACAGAGACTCAGCTGTCTGAGGCAACTGACAGCAAACCCTTTTCTGTTTCCTCCTACTTGCTCTTTACTCATTTCAAAGCCAAAGGTGGCTGTTGTGTATATGTACACAACGACTTATCTTGCTTTCATGTTCCTGAACATGACTCTTCTGAATTCTCTACTCTCTAGCTTCAGCTTTCCTGTCATTCTCTGATTAAATATATCTGCACTGTTTACTTATCTCCTAATTCTACTGACTATGAAAAATTCTTCGACTATCTTACTTATATGATGGAACATCATATAAGTAAGATAGTTTATCCATTTCTCCTTTCTCTGAAATCTCCATTCCAGGAGATTTCAATTTTCACCACCACGTTTGGCTCTCCTCTCCTTTCACTGATCCACCTGGTGAACAAGCCTACATCTTTTCTATCCTTAATGACCTAGAGCACCTTGTACAGCACCCTACACGTATCCCTGACCATCTTGGAGAAACCTCCAACATACTTGACTTTTCCTTATAACTAATCCTTCTGCTTACGCTGTTAATCTTTCCTCTTTCTTGGGATCCTGCGATTACAGCCTTATTACCTTGACCTGTCCTATTGCTCTGGTATGGCCTGTGGACCCCCCGGAGAAACGTCGACTGCGGCACTTTGGAGCTGCGGATTGGGAGGCCCCCAGGCAGTACTTCTGTGATTTTTCATGGAATTATTAATGCTTCCATGACCAGGAGCCATCTGAGTGCGCTTTGCGCATTATGGAGGTTATTCTTTTGGGCATGGAAGCATACAGTACATTCCCTTCTCATATCCTTTGACTAATGCAAGAAAGCCTAGGTTAATCACACTTGTTCTAATGCTGTTCACAATAAGGGCCTATAAAAGGTACCACCCCTGATTCACATCTTGTTTATGTTTCTGCCCGGAATCATGCTAAGTCTGTTCTTCGCTCTGCTAAAAATAATTTCATGTATACTAAATGCTCTCAACTCTCCAACTCGAATTCTTCCCACGCCTGCTGGCATCTTGCCAAAGACCTTTCTAACAATTATACCTCATCATTCTTCCCTCCTCTTTTCTACTCTGATGGCTCTGTGGTTATTTCTTCTACTGATAAAGCAGATCTCTTCGCTCAGACTGTCTCCTTCAATTCCACCTTAGATGATTCCAGTGCCATTCCTCCATCAATTCTCCCCACTGATTTCCTCATGGCTGACATTAAAATTTCTTCAGTTGATGTATTTTCTGCCATCACAGGCCTCAATGCTAAGAAGGCATATGGCCCTGATGGAGTCCCTCCTGTTGTCCTCAAGAACTGTGCTTCTGTGCTTACACCCTGCCTAGGTAAACTCTTTCCCCTTTGTTTTTCAACTTTACCTTTTCTTCTTGCTGGAAGTTTGCTCTCATTCAGACAGTCCCAAGGAAGAGTGACTATTCCCAACCCTCTAACTATTGTCCAGTTGCTTGAACATCCTGTGTCTCAAAAGTTTTTGAGTCAGTTCTTAGCAAAAAAAAACTTTAAAGCATCTCTCCTATCACAACCTTCTTTCTGATCGTCAGGGATGCCCTACTGGCGATCTTCTCACCTACCTTTCAGACTCATGGTCATCCTCCTTTCGGGACTTTGGCGAAAGCTTTGCCATTGCACTTGACATCTCAAAGGCTTTCGATCGAGTCTGGCATAAATCTTTAATTTCCAAACTGCCCTCTTACAGTTTCTATCCTTCTATCTGTGCCTTCATCTATAGCTTCCTTTCTGGTCGTTCTATAGCTGCTGTTGTCAACAGCCATCGTTATTCTCCTGGATCTATCAACAGTGGTGTTCCTCAGGGCTCGGTCCAATCACCAACTCTCTCCCTTTTGTCATCAATGACCTTCTAAGCTGTACATCTAACCCTATCCACTCGTACAATGATGATTCCACCCTTCACATTTCCATTTGGTTCTCGCAACGTCCATCTCAGCAGTTACTTCAACAAACAAGGGATGAGGCTATGGCACACCTAATGTCTGACTTGGTTCGTATCTCTGACTGGAGTAAAAATAATCTTGTTTTTAATACATCAAAAGCTTAATTTTTACACCTATCAACCCGACACAATTTTCCACAGGAGTGCCCACTAATGTTCAGTAATATTCAGCTCAATCCTGCATCATCCTTGAACATGCTTGGGGTTTCATTCACTCGGGACTTATATTGGAAAGATCATACTACATCTCTTGTAAAATGTGCTTCCAAGAGATTGGGTGTGCTGGGCCGACTACCTACCTTCTTTACCTCGGCACAGTTGTTGACTTTTACTAGGGATGTATCGGATATCCGCATCCGCATCCGCATCCATTTCGACATCCGCATCCGCGCTTGTGTAAAAATGTACATCCACATCCGCAACTGCATTGGCATTTTTGATAAACATCCGCATCTGCATCCGCATTTGAACGAGACATAAAGCGGATGTGGTGGATATACAAAATACTCTGCCTTTGTTATTAACAAAAACATTTGTGCTTTTCCGTGATGCGACTTGCTTGCTGTGCTTACTGTCTACCCCCTTGGCGGTCATAAGGGAGAAAATTTTGTAGTTATTCTGTAGTGCTTTGGTCTGCACAAGACCAAAGTGCTTTGACTTACTCCACCAAGTCGATATGAGTCGTATGGGTAATACGCTTACCTTGGTACTTTGTAATGTCTAACAGGGTTAATAGGAGTCAAAATGCATTTATATTGGTGTGTATGGCTGTGTGCGTGTGCACGTGTGTGTGTGTGTTATGGAGACTATGGCTAGGGAAGTGTCACAGTAAGCTAAAGAAAAATGCTGAAAGTACCACTGTCTGAAAACACTGTACTTTTTACAGTAGGTGAGTTCATTATGAATATGTTAAAAGTAGGAAAAAATCAGTTCCCAAAGCCGGGATAAAGGATAGGCAGCTGTCTCCAAGGGCCGAGCTTTAGTTAAATGATTATGCAACAATATATCCTGAAAACATCTGCATCCACATCCGCATCCGCGAGGACGTCATAGTTTGACATCCACATGTGCATCCGCATCCGCAGTTTTTAGAAACAAACATCTGCATCCGCATCCGCAAGATACAGAAACATGATATCCGCATTCACATCCGCATCCGCGGATGTTTAAAATCTGACATCCGATACATCCCTACTTTATACACGGGTTTTATTCGACCCTGTATGGGGTACAACTCTCATGTGTGGGGAGGCTCCCCATATACAGCTCTTCTCAATAGGGTGGAGTCCTTCTTTTACTGGCTCCCTTCAACCTTTGTCTCTTCGCCGCACTGTTGCATCTTTATCTCTTTTCTATTGCAACTTCAATGGTCACTACTCTTCTGAACCGTCTAGCAACAAACACTCATCCCTTTTCTGTCTAACCCTCTAATGCAAGAGTTAACCTTTACTCCCAGTTCTTCATTTATGCAACAGGCCAACTCTGGAACTGTCTCCCTCTGTCTGTATTTCCTACTTCCTATGATCTCCAGTCTTTCAAACGCAGTGTATCCAGGCATCTCGATATGAACGGATCTTGAATTTGGCTCTCTTTTGTATTGTTTTTGTTTTTTCTTGGAAGGAACGGTTTGCGGGCTCCTGGCCTTTGGTTCCTTCTATCTTGCATAAAAAAAAAAAAAAAAAGGATAGGATCAAAATTACTGCACTTCATGAGAGACGTAAAATAAAAGACTTCTCTTGATCAAAAGGTAGGAGTTATGGTGAAACAGAAATAATGAATGAGAGAAAGGTGTTAAAACGGGAATGTGAATGAGTTTAGAGACAAGACGGGGTGTGGAAAGATGAAACGTCGGTGTCATATGACAAGTGAATCCGCAGTGGCCATGGCGGTGAGAAAGCAAGTGAACTATGAAGAAATACAGTGGATGCACAAGATAAAGACTGCACTGTCTTCTTTAGACTGCACTAAAATAAAAATGGCTGCTGGATAGGTGTTGAATGATATAAACAGATGAAGTAAGTTACTGTGGATGGACTAGATTTAGCGTGGAGCTGATAATATCCATGATTTGACTGAGAAGAAAATGGAGGTATGAGCCATTTTTTTGGAGGGACTCTAATATGAGTTCTACATTTGCGTAATTCCTTTTTCCTGTTCTGGAGCCTTTCTTCCACAGATTTATTACTGCGTGATGAGTGAGTATAATGGCATTAATAATGAGACCAACTGTGGGCAACATCCTTCTTTCAAACAGTGTTTTCATTTCTTCTTTATTATATCATTCAGTACCAACCCTAATACTCAGAGGAGCGATATAGTATATGACTCAACATTATTGAGAGCGTTATATCCTAGAACACTAGTTCTCAAACTGGGAACCATGGCCCACGGCTAGGTTGTAGGGGGGCCATGGCTTGCTAATTGTAAGAAGTAAATCAGAGTGTGTTTGCCTTACACTCGGGTGACGAGGGACAAGTGTTTAAGCTTGTCACCTTGCTCTCTTTCTTTCCATTGTAAACTTACTACCTTTCAACATCGCTGTACCAAAGACCAGGCAAAAAAAAAAAAAAAAAAAAAATACAGCTAAGTGGCAAAACGTCATAAGCAATATGCAACAGTGAATTTGTTGTCGAGCAAACTATACGAGTATATGAAGTCCTGTTCGCCTCTATAGATGGGATTCTTCCAACAGATTGACGACCGTGTACTATCACGAACAAAAGTTCGTTCCCCCAACCAGCCACTGTGTGAATCCGAAACACCTGAGGATCGAGAAATAAAACATCTGAAAGAATTGCCATTTTCATCCAACAGATGGCGTACAGTAATATTTACGAGGGGAGGCAGGGAGGTTGGGAGAGGGAGGTGCGACAAAAGGAAGTTTGTATCTGGGTGCAGATTACGTAGCATAATCATCAGATGTTGATATGATTCCGGTTGTGGTAGAGATGGATTACAATAAGAATGATAAATAATGTTCGGTAACAATGTTTGTATGCCTGGTGGATGTTGTAGCAGCAACAGTGGTCGAGTTAATATTGAGTACTAGCAGTACTGTATACTGAAATCACACTTTTCAAGTGTTGAAGCATAGGCATATGATACTTGTTACTAACACACAGTATTTGTGATATTTTCAGTGTCAATAAACGGCCAGCATTCATACAGTTTGTTATACCAAACAATAGTTTATTTTGTCCGTAATAAAATATTACAATCGGCTACTTTCCCATAAGTATTGATGTTTTTGGATGATTACACATTCGTATGTGGTATCTTATGTTTTTTTGCATCAAACTTTACTGTTCACTGTTAAAATTTATGACATTGTGAAATTGATATGGTAATGATTAAATATTTTTATTCAATGTGTAATGCTGCATTTAGCAGTTTCACACGATCTTTCACTTTGTTTTCTTGCAGTGTAACCATGATTTTATGTAAGATTTGCATAAGTAAAGGCGACTAGCACACGCGGAGAATTCGGAGATTTAGTAGTTACTATAATGCCAGACGAATTTGCATCAGTTGCGCTAGTGGTAACATAGTAACTCGCAAATTTCCTTAACAAAACTTATTCTAACTTATCGGAAACAAAAATTAACAAGCAAATGAATGCAGCATTGTTTGCAAGAAATATTCAAATACTGAAAACCAGTGACTTCATAATCCAAAAAATTCAATTCACGTGGGTGTAATTAAATCATGCTAGCTTGGTGAAAGCCGTTTAACGCTGGTGATTTTTTTTTTTTTCGACATTGATTTAAAATCAGTTCAGTTAAATAATTCACGTTGATGCAGGTGGTAACATTATTTTAAACGTTATCATTCGTCTGTTTCTACCTGTTTTATATATATATATATATATATATATATATATATATATATATATATATATATATATATATATATATATATATATTGTAGATTTGCGATGGCTGCCGGTGTTGTTAAGAAGCGGAAGTACAATGATAAGTACCGTAACTCTGGATTTATATCAGTCCTCCCTGATGGCATCGAGAAACCTCAGTATATGTGGTGTTTCAGAGAGCTGAAGAATGATTCTATGAGGGGTAGTAAGCAGAAGTATCATCTGATGACAATCCACCCTCAGTATGCGGAGAAATGTCCCAGTTTCTGCAATCGCCATGAACAGAGTTTGGGATAACAGAAACTGGATGCGAGTGGTGCTTTCCAAAAACAGAACTTAAGTGTTGTAGAGGCATCATATGAGGTTTCCCCTGAAACAGCAAGGACGAAAAAGGCCCACACGATAGGTGAAACTTTAACTAAGCCTTGTGTTGTAAAGATAGTCAAGCGGGTTCTTAGAGCGTCAAGTGCACATAAGATTCAGCAGATCTTGTCAAACGACACAGTGAAACGGAGTCTTAGTAAAACGTCAGCTGATATTATGGAACAAGTTATATATACTGATTAAACTGTCTCCAACTGGTATGTTCGCAATACAGTTGGATGAGTCAAAGGATGTGAGTTCTTGTGCACAGTCACTCGTGTTTGTTAGGTATGTAGTCATTCATGATATCCGAGATAAATATCTGTTCAGTACACAGCTTGAAACTACCACAAAAGATTTAGTTGTGATGGCAAAGTTGACTTCTTCACAGCTAACGGAATAGCCTGGGAAAATTGTTGTAGAGTCTGTACTGAAGGGGCTTCGGGGTTGCCGTGATCACAATCGAGGCTACAGAAGCATGTCAAGGAAGTAGCTCCGAATGCGAAAGTGATTCACTGTATGATCCATCGTTTTGCATTGGCACCGAAAACCCTCCCTGATGCCTTTTGCAAGATCCAAGAGGCAGTGGTAAATGTGTCAACTTTGTGAAAACCGGAGACGAATTCTCACCTTTTCCAGAAACTCTGTGAAGACATGAATTTTGAGCATGAATCCCTCCTGTTTTACTCCAAAGTGCGATGGCTCTCCAACCACAATGTTGTGCACAGAGAATCTGAGCTTCGGAGAGAACTTAAACTTATC
This sequence comes from Coenobita brevimanus, assembly GCF_032717465.1. NCBI lineage: Eukaryota > Metazoa > Arthropoda > Malacostraca > Decapoda > Coenobitidae > Coenobita > Coenobita brevimanus. The sequence goes on from NC_137048.1 coordinate 21,418,625, forward strand.
CCATGGTCTGTTCAACCAGGCGTTGTGGGAGTCACGTCTTGCATACCTGGATGATATTTTTGAACAGCTAAACAGGCTGAATCTTCAACTTCAAGGCGAGGAAAGATATGTATTTCGCCTCATTGACAGTATGCGTGCATTTCTTTCTATACTCCAGAACTGGCAAAGGAAAATGAGTACAGAAAATGTTGCCATGTTTGAGAATCTTTCAACCGTTCTTGACGAGATTGAAGAGGATTACCTATTTGACCCATAGCTCAAAAGTGAAATAATTTAGCGCTTGAAATCCTTGGCAAGTAGGCTCAAAATATACTTCTCAGAATTAAAAGAGTAAGAAGGGAAACTGGTGATGAATCCTTTCTCTTGATTTTGCTGCCATTGCCGATGAAGCTCAGGAAGAATTCCTTAACTTCCATAATGATTCTGCTGCCAGAGATCGTTATGAAAAAAAAAAAATCTCTGTGTTCTTGTGTTCCATATATCAGTCATGTCCAAAACTTAGTGAAATCGCACTAAGAGTTCACTTGCCGTTTTCCACAACATATTTATATGAATCTGGTTTCTCTACTCTTCTGTACATAAAATATAAAATCCGAAACCGGTTGGATGCGGACGAAGATATAACTTGTTCGTTATCAGTGACTCAGTCTCGAATCAGTCGACTGACTGAAGGCAAACAGTGTCATCCATCCCAATGATATGTAACAAAATATGCATTCTGACTGACAGTTGTAAGCATTAAAATCAATGGAGGGCATCAAAACAGTTTTTTTTCATCATTATTTGTGAGGGGATTGAGAGAAAACCGAAAAGGGGCCACAAGGATGTTATGATCCCCCCAAGCGGAGATAGAAGTGAAAAAGTATGAGAAACACTGTCCTAGAAGGTCAAACAGGAATGGGAAGACTAAGACAAGTATATACAGTATTAAGCAGCCTATCCAAGGGGAAACATAAATTCATTCATGTCCTCTAATCCTGGCAGCGTATTATAATGGGTTCACACAAGAGCACACACGGATGGGGCAATTGTAAAAAGCATACATAAAAATAAGGCTTACATGAAAAAAAAAGCTAAGGAAAGTCTGGAAGAGGGTTAGAATGTCATGATGAGGGATGAAATAGACAAAGTAACAAATGATATGCCAGGGGTTTAAAAAGGGCGATTACTGAACAAGTAACAAGTATGATGGATGGCAAAGAATATTTCATGGGTCTACTCTTAAAAACTACAGTTTAACAGCAACACTGAAGAAGTATCCGCTGGATGGCAATAGAAGATATTAGCTGTTTTTTATATTCGCCTATAATGAGCCTCTCTGCATATAGAGAAAAGGATGTTGACTGATAATACTCTGCGGGAGTATCAAGAGAAATGACAGCTCCATAACTACAATGTTTTTTTTATTTTTTAGTTATATACTTGCTATTTTAAGTCAATCATATCCAACGTAGGAAGTACTGAAGAGGTATGTGAAGATGGTAGCTTCACCAGTTGTGAAAGACTGTCCTAAACCTGAAGCCATTCATATGATGATAATAATAAAAAATACTTCAAGTGATTGAAGAGGTTAATCCTTTCATACCGATGGCAAGTTTTCAGTTATATTTTGGTCTCTCTCTGGCATATCTTCATCTCAGTGACAGGAACTGAAACTGTCTTCCTTATTCCATTCATTAAGCCGACGACTGATATATGTCACTCTAACTGCACACCAGCTATTCTCCAGGTTGAGATTATCCTTGCATTGATAAGGGATTAACCACTTCACTACAATAACACATACTTTATCCTGTTTCTCCTATTTTGCTTGGTTGAAGTTATTCTGTGTGCATTGGATAGATATAGCCTTTATAATCCCTCACTTGCAAGATCAATCCTAAGTGAAGAAAAGCGTCTTCAGGATGCATGAAATAAAAAGAAATAGTCATCAGACTGAAGGGGCTAAGATGTCGATGTATGTTCACCCTTAGTTTTCTACGATTTTCTGCACGCAGTCGAACTGATGAGCACAAATAATATTCAGGACGACCGCAATCTCAGGTTGAATAAATGGGACGGCAGATGGCAAGGAAAAAAAAAAATCATCTGACTGAGGGGATTGAATTATTGACTTGATTTTAACCTTCATCTTCTTTGATGTTTTTCCAAGCCGCCATCCCGATAAACCCAATCAATATTCAAAACGATCTTTGCCTCTGAGGTGATATGAGCTCACCAGTCATAATTCAATTTCCCACGTTCAAAAGATTTTAAGTCCTGGAAATGACATCTCCGTGGGAAAACCAGCCGCATACCCAGAATTATGTGTTATTGGCTTCTGTAGCTGTAAATGTATGTGTACATAGCTGAAGACAAGGGTATAGATATACAAGAAAGAGAGAGAGAGAGAGAGAGAGAGAGAGAGAGAGAGAGAGAGAGAGAGAGAGAGAGAGAGAGAGAGAGAGAGAGAGAGAGAGACGGGGGGGGGGATTATACTGAATTATCGGAATTCAGGTAGAGAAATGAATAGATAAATGGAGAGAAAGACAGACATTAAGAAATAGACAAAGAATTTAGTTATCAAGACAAAGAAAATGGAGCATTCCACAATAGGCATCCCTCTAGTCTAGGGATTCGCATACAGCAAAGTACAGCTTGCATTCTTGCTAAATTGATACATCTTTCCGGGCCATCACCTCCTGCTGATACAGTAACTGCAGTGCTGCATCGACAGACTGCTTCTTATAGAGAAACATGGGCAGAACGTGTGGGGGCAGCAATCTCAGCTGTTGGCATCAATGACCTCATAATTGCAAAGGGAAAGGACACATCTCACCCCAGCTATACTATCCCTCCACCCTGGGCACCACCAACCATTCACCTGCATACCATCACCCCCACCAGTTCCAAGACAACATCTGCAACAGCTCAGCTACGCCAGGAAGCCCTCCAAAGCATGCATGCTGCCTCCCTGAATGGAGCCCTGACATGCTATACTGACGGCTCGATAGACCTCCTCAACAACTCTGCTGGGGCAGCCATGATCTGTAATGAAACCGTTAAAGTGTGGAGACTCTCAGATGGAGCCTCCACGTTACAGACTGAGCTGGTTGCTATTGCAGGTGCCCTTCAGCATGCTCTTGACCAACCACAGTCACACCACGTAATATACACAGATTCTCTGAGAGCCATACAGACACTTGCCTCCACTCAACCAAAAGATAACATCCACCTCATTACCCATGTACTCTCCTTTGCTCAGAAACTGAAAGAACAAGGCAAACACATCACCCTGAACTGGATACCTAGCCATGTTGGGATTAGAGGGAACGAAAGAGCGGACTATGCTGCCAATCATGCCACCAAGAGGCTAAATGTCGACATGAACATTCCCCCAAGCCTGGCACAGACCAAGGCAAAAGCCAAAACCCATGCATATCTTCTTTCTCGATGCCAACACGAGTCATGCGTGGCGTTAGGTTCACCATCAGCAACCTGGTATGCTACGGCCACCCAGTACCAGCCTCTCAGTGTTGACAAGGCAGTCCCTGCCCTTGTTCGCACTTACCTACACCGCCTTCGCCTGGGATACAAAGGAGCACGTCAAATGCTGGGCACCGCCAAAGAAGAGGAATGTCAGTATTGCAAAGAAGTGTCCAACGAACCTCTTGTTCACTAACTTCTCAGGTGTCCTGATACTACCACTCTCAGGACAGGCTCTCCAGCTTCACCACCAACCACAGCTAGTGAGGCATCAACAGCGGCTGCCAGGCTCATTGCAGCGACACCAACAGCTGAACTTGTAAAGCTCGTCTCTGTCAGACCCCCCACCACGATAGGCAAGATGATGGGTTCAGCTTAACCGTGGGCCGCCTAAAGGCAAAGGCCCGCTCCAATAACCCATGAAGGGGATATTGGTAAAAAAAAAAAAAAAAAAAAAAAAGGCTGATAGGAAATATGAAGAAAAATACAATTACTGTGAGTCTTTCAGATTATAAATTTTTCATTTCACGGACAGAAATGTTCTTGGCTGACCAAAATCGCCTGATGTTAGGCTAAGTAAAATCCAGATGCGCGTCCTCATTACAAAAAGAGTTAAGTTATACAGGATCGTATTTTCGTCAGGCTAAGGAAGCTCCCGAACATCTTTTCTTTAGCAACTTGTTTATGGATATGGCTGGTTAATATCGTTTTGTACGTTACCAGTGCAGAGTATAAAGATATTGGAAAGCTTTATATAGCACAGAGGAGAAGAGTACGGTGTAATAAACAAAATAAATCGCTTAGAAAAAGGACTTAGGGAGGTTCCTTAGCCAACGAGAATACAAGCCATAGTTGTTGACCCTTTGGCTCTTAGAAATGATCCCGCAGAACGATATCGCTTGCTTTTCAGACAAAAAATTTGAATTATGCCTGTCGACTCAAGGAGGATCAACAAGACAAGTAGTTTTGCTGCCTCAGTCTTCCCCTAAATTCCTAAAACAAGACTCACATTAGTCGGTTTACATCCAGGTGATCTAGTAGGCCTATACCGCTGAAGGGTACACAGAAAAGGGGAAAATAAAATTGACTCCACCAGTGTGACCAAGTTTATTTTCACTCTGTTCAACCTCACCCAACAGTATACAACGGGGGGACCTGGGTATGGCACAGAAGGCCTTATAATAATCCTATATACTATTTTGGGTACGTTTATAAGATGTTCAGACTAAATATGAAAGGTAAAATCTCTCTCTCTCTCTCTCTCTCTCTCTCTCTCTCTGTGTGTGTGTGTGTGTGTGTGTGTGTGTGTGTGTGTGTGTGTGTGTGTGTGTGTGTGTGTGTGTGTGTGTGTGTGTGTGTGTGTGTGTGAGAGAGAGAGAGAGATTTTATTGAGACACAAACATCTTCCGTGCAATATGTGAATGCTGAAACACGAATCAGTTCAGCATGCCAACTTTTGCGAAGAGGTTCTTGAGTGTTAGAGAGTATCTTTCTTTTAACCCATCCAACTTTACCTTTTGAATGTTGACAATCTTCATTTTTTCTTCTTCTTGTATTTCTACTACTAGAAAATTTTTATTTCTTTTTATTCGGTGCTCCTGCAGGGAAAGGATATGAAACAGACTCCATTAACCCATTCACTGTGATATCGTTTTCCGTTTATCTTGCCACCGCTGCACAATAGTATTCATGTACAGAGTCAAGGGGTTAAAGCTATGCAAACCCGTTATCCTCGAGAGACGGCTTATCTGTATTTTCCTAACACCAGCCTTCTTTACTCGCCACTAGAAAATCTGCCAAGGTCTGAAAGTTAACCCTTTTGTGTGATTAAGTCTGTTTTACTGTCTACTTTCGATCACATGCCGACATTACTCAGCTTAGGAAAAGCCTCTGATGGCGATGGGGCCAGGAAAGTCTTCATTACACCTCGTTCTTGATACTAACGGACCATTTATTACTGAAAGTTACAGTAGGAGGTTATGAAAATGTGGAACGATATGATCACTATGTCCATAAAGCAACAAAAATCATGTCGCCTCACCTGATTCTTCCCCACCCCCACCCCCTCTTTACAGGCTATGAAATCTGTATCGTGAGTCCAAGGCAACCGACACTGATGTCTGTGTTCGACGACATATCTGTCATCAGTTTCGTTTGCGTCGAATTCAAGAGGTTAATTTCGAAGTTCTTGGGGAGTATGGCAGTAAAGGTGACTTGTTTTTATTACCGGTTGTACGACTAACTAAAGAGTAAAAATAATAATAATAATAATAATGATAATAATAATAATAATAATAATAATAATAATAATAATAATCCACAGAGGAATACCTCCACTGTATGTGGCAACAGAATAGTAACGCCTACAGTAAGATGACACTCTGCATTTTATTATGTCTTCCTCAGACGATTTTATGAAAGTAATGAAAACTTTTCCTTACTGGAAGAGTTGCTGTTCTTGTCTTATTCTAGTAGTTTGATCACTCTTGTTCTAGCTGCCGAACAAGCACCAACTGGCCTACTGGAGTTATCCTCGCCTCTCATGTTCATACTTGTACTATCTATTTAGTGTAAATGTGTCTCTCTGTTTGATTTTGGCAGTTGCACAGTCATATTATACAGCTTAGAAAAAATCTTTCGTGGTACAGAAGTTATGCAGCTGTTCGAAGTCTAATTAATTAAGACTGTAAGAATGGTATGCCGTAGAATTTAAAATATACATATTTTTGTCTTCAGTGATATTTTCTTTATCATAATTCCAGTATATTCCTCCTAAGTTTTAAAAAATTTCCTCTCTTCATTAGAGACGCAGGAGCTGGAATTCAAAAGTGCAGAGGAAAAACTGTCGTGCTTTCCCAGGTGAAAATAGTTGCGGTGTGCCGGGTAAGTGAGAAAGTGACAGCATGGAGGAGGGGCGGTGAGGCATCTTGAGGACATAACGAGGAGAGAGGAGGACTGGGAGGGGCGAGATGAGGACGTACGAGGCGCCGCATTACTGTGTGACAACGGGCCCGGCTGAGGTGGTGCTGCCAGGGAGAGTGAGGTGTCTGGGTGTGGCGGGGAGGTACAGGGACAGTGAAATGTTGATGAACTGAGGTGTTGAAGTGTGAGAAAGATGGGTTTGGTTGTGAGATGTGCTGTTGGGTTAGGTGTGGTGGGCGTGGTGGTGAGGTGCAAATGCAGTGAGAATTATGGAGCAGAGAGGGAGCGAGAGTGTGAAATGTACATGTTTTGAGATACAGGTGGACTGAGGTATGGACGTGTGAATATGGTGGGTGTGGTAAATAGGTGCGGATGCAACGGGAGGTAGTGGCAGAGAAAAAGTATCATATGTATATGCACTGAGATGAAACTGAATGAGGCATGGGAGTGGGAATGGGATGGATGTGGGAGTGAGGGGTCAAGAGTAATGTTGATGGATTGAGGCTGGGCATGTGAGTGTGGTGGTGGTGTGTTGACGTCCATATGCAGCGATATGCGGATGGATTGAGAGGTAGGGTGTGAGTGTGGTAGGTGTATTATGGAGGTGTTGATCCCGACAGTTGTAGATGGCGTGCGGTGCGAGTGCTCAGTGTGGCAAGTGAAAAATTGAAATATGGTGGGTGTTTTGCTGGAATGTGTAAAAAATGGTCATGAGATATAGATTCAATGAGGTGGAAATGCAATGAAGTGCAGAAACAATGAGCTGTAGATAATGAGGTGAGGGTGTGAAGTGCAAAGGGTGCAGTGATAAAGCTCACATGCAGCAGGATGTGGTGGGTGTGACAGTGAGGCGTGGAGGTAGAGGTGTGATGGGTGTAGTAGGGAGGAGTATATGCAGTTATGTATGGATGCAATTAGGTGATGTAGTGAGGTGTAAATGCAGAGAAATAGATGCAGTGAAGTGTAAATGCGGTTAGGAGTAGATGCAGTGAGGTGTAAGTTCGGAGAGTTATAAATGCAGTGAGAAGCACATGCAGTGACGTGTAAATGCAGCAAGGAGTAGATGAAGCTTGGTGTAAATACAGTGAGGTTTGAATGCAGTGAGGATGCAGTGACGTGTAAATGCAGCGAGGAGTAGATGAAGTTTGGTGTAAATACAGTGAGGTTTGAATGCAGTGAGGAGTAGTTGCAGTCAGGTGTGGGTGCAGTGAGATGTAAATTCAGTGATGTGTAGATGCAGTGATGTGTAGAGGCAGTCAGGTAGTGAGAGCATGAGATGTGGTGCATAGGGTGTTTCGAGAGTTAGTCATGAGGTGTGGTCAATAGGGTGTTTCGAGGTAGTGAAGTGTGGTGGGAGATGTAGTGCACTGCAGATGGAGTAAGGTGTGGGAAATATGCAGTGAGATGTGATGGGTGATGCAAAAAAGTATTTTGGATGCTGCAGTGAGGTGTAGTGGGTGATGCAGAGAGATGTGGTGGGCTAGGTAATGCAGAGATTTGGTGGGTGACGTAGTGTGGTGAGCTGGGCGATGCAGTGAGATGTGGTGGGTGAGGTTGACAAGGCAGAAAGGTGTGCTAGGTACTGCAGTGAGCTGTGGTGGGTATTGAAGTGAATTGAGGCAGGTGATGCAGTGAGGCGTGGTGGCAGGACAATGACGTGTAGTGGCAAAGCAGTAAGGTATGGTGATGGGGTAGTAAAGTATGGTGAGTGATGAAGTGAGGTGTGGTAGTTGAGGTGGTGATGTGTGGTCTAAAGTAAGTGAAAAACTGTAGTGACGTGAAGCACTGAGGTGAGTCAGTGATGCAAAGAAAGCACATATGAAAAGTAAATGGGGCACAGGAGTTAAGAATAAGAATTTCAGAGTCTGAGAGAGCGACGGATGGGGACTGAGGTAGTGAGCTGAGGCCTTAAAGTGTGTGGTGTGTAGGTGAGATGAAAATGAGTGGCAGTAGAGAGAGAGAGAGAGAGAGAGAGAGAGAGAGAGAGAGAGAGAGAGAGAGAGAAGGAGGGAGGGAGGGACAGACAGGCTGTCAGAGACAGACAGCCAGACAGACAGACTGACAGACAGAGACAGGCAGGCACACAGACAGACAGAATGACAGGCAGACAGACAGATTGACAGAGACAGACAGATAGGCAGACATACAGATGAGGCAAAGGTGACTGAGATGAATGAAGCGTGATGGTGAGGCACTAGAATGCGGTGTGTGGGTTAGTCAGTGGAGTGAGGTCAGAGATGTGAGGTATGGGTGTGAGGTGGAGTAAAGTGTTGCAAAAGGATGAAATATGATAGTGAAGTAGGACACTGAAGTTGGGGCAAGTTAGTGTAGGATAACAGAGTTCGTCAGAAAAGAATATGTGAGAGAGTGGTATAGGAGTGGTGCAATCGAGTGAAATAGGAAGAGGGAAAGAGAACGGTACAGGTGTGGTTAGAGGTATAGGGGTGATGCAGTCGAGTGAAACAGGAAGAGAGAGAGAGAGAATGGTACATGTGTGGTTAGAGGTACAGGGATGATGCAGTCGAGTGAAATAGGAAGAGAGAAAGAGAGCGGTACAGGTGTGGTTAGAGGTATAGGGGTGATGCAGTCGCGTGAAATATGAAGAAAGACAACGGTACAGGTGTGGTTAGAGGTACAGAAATGGTGATGCAATCGAGTGAAATGCGCGTACGGTACAGGTGTGATTAGAGAGGTACAGGGGTGACGAAATGGACTGAAATATGAAGCGAGAAAGAGAAAGGTACAGACGTGGTTCGGACGAAGATATTGTGCGGGGGAAAGGCAGAGATGAGATTAGGGCAAACAGAGAGAGATATCAGTGTGAAGGAAATGAGTGAGTGGTAAGAACAAAGCAGGAGAGATTGAGGTAAGAGAGTGAATAAGAGAGGAAAAGAGGAGAAAGAGAGGCGACGGGATAAAGGGAGGGGGGGAGAGTGTGGTCATTATCCACACATTCCTTGCGATAAGTGTAACTACCTTACAAGCTGCAGAATTTAATGGCCTTCATCAACCACAAAACAGAACTAGGACGATAAGGAGCCCGTCTTCGGACATATTATAATCAGGACAGGCAGAACCCGGCAGTGATTTATAGTTTAACTTGGCGTACGTTTCTTTGCAATTAAAATTTTTAAAAGATAAACAAGAACCGAGCTACGATCTGCAGTCTCCTTTCTTATCCCGAAATGCAAAGTTACACCTTAATTACGAGAAGGAATTTGATAGTTTTATGTCTTTTAAACAACAACGAAGAATTGGTGAGAAAAGTTATACTGAAGGACGTATTTGTTTTATTTTACTGAGAAAAATTCGACATTGAAAATTAGTTAGGTTAAATAGATACATCGATAGAAAGACAGAGAGAGAGATGCACGGAAAACCGAGGTGTATACATACAGTCAGACGAACGAGAATAATTAACAGATGACTGAAAGCTTCATAACTGGGTGACTGAACGCAAGCTTGTATCTGGACAGATGGGAAACGTAAAACTTATTTAGTTTGCCATCTGAGAAAAAAAAAAAAAAATGCCTGCAATCGTTCAGCCATCAGTTAGGCTTCGTGAAAACTACATATTTGGTCACATTTCTTGAAGCGCAACTCGTTACTGATAAAATTAGGGTAAAGAACTGTCTGGCCGGGCAGACCCGTCGACATAAAAAATCAAGTTTCTGTGAAGCCGTTCTACAGGCACTATACAGTACAGCATATACGCTGTGTTAGTCTCCGGGTTCCCTAAATGGTAAACAACAAAGACTCTAAAAGGAAGGTAGGAAAGCTGAAAAATAAACTGTTATCGCACTAACTGGGACCCTAGCGGTAGTGAACACAAGTATGCAAGCACAAAACAGCCAAGACACAATAGACAGATCTGGCATCGGATGTATCGTTTACTTACGTCAATAGACTGTAGTAATGTGATGTTGGAGGGTTTTGCAATATGACTATAACATTCCCGGGTCGTGTAATACCTTTGTGCAAAACTATATTGGTACATAATCATTTGCACGATTTAAGTTGTATTTTTACTTTCTGACCACTACTTGGTGGTGGCCAGATTTAGGATTCAAGTAAGATGGAGGAATAGAAGAACGGAAAGACGAGAGGAAGGAGTAGTTGCAAGGAGAGTGGAAAGGTTACAAGAGGATGAGAAAAAGGCAGAGTATAAGACAGAAGTGGAGGAACGATTGGGCAATTATGAATTGGAGCAGATGGGAGACGTGGAAGGTGTGTGTAGGATATGTACAGAAGAAATATGTGCAGCATGTGATGTGGTGTGTGGAAGGAAGAGAAGACGGAGGGGGGTGCAAGGAACAGCGTGGTGGACTGAAGAGGTGAGACAGGCTATGGCACAAAAGAAGAAATCATACAATGAATGGATGAGAAATAGGGGCGTGGAAGAAGTTGAGAGGCGGTAGAGAGAGTTATATGTAGAAAGAAAGAGAGAGGTGAAAAGATTAGTAAGAGAGTGTAAGAAGAGAGTGGATGAGGAATTTGGAAGGAATTTGAGTGTAAAGTGGAGGGACTGTAAGAAAATGTTCTGGAAAGAGGTGAAAAGAGTAAGACAGGGTGGAAGTGATGTTAGCAGGGAAGTGAAAGGTAAAAATGGTAGATTACTAGTGGAGAAGGGAGAAAAAGTGAGCAGATGGAGAGAACACTTTAAGGAATTGTTGAACATAGAGGATGGAAGTAATGCGAGTATAAGTGGCTGGGGAATGGCTGGGAGAAGGAGGGAGGTGAGAAGATAGGAAGAAATCAGTAGGATAGAAGTTGTGGAAGCAATGAAGAAAGTTAAATCGGGGAAAGCCCCAGGAATTGATGGAGTGTGTGGTGAAATGCTGAAGCATGGGGGAGAGATAGTAGTAGAATGGATGTGGAAGATGTGCAGATTGGCCTGGGAGGGAGGTAGAGTCCCGCAGGATTGGAAGTCAGGCATAATTATTCCCTTGTACAAAGGAAAAGGGGAAAAAAGAAGTGTGTGGTAATCATAGGGACATTTGTCTTCTTAGTATAAAAGGAAAAGTGTATGGTAGGATACTTATTAACAGAGTTAGAGAAAGAATAGAGAAATTAGTTGGAGAAGAACAGGGAGGCTTTAGGAAGGGAAGAGGTTGTGTAGATCAGATATTCAGTCTTAGATCTTTAGTGGAAAAGTTTCTAGAGAAGGGAAAGAAGTTGTACGCGGCTTTCATGGATTTGGAGAAAGCATATGACAGGGTGGATAGACAAGGATTGTGGAAAGTGTTAAGAATATATGGAGTAGATGGGAAGTTGTTGAATGCTGTGAAGAGTATGTACGATGGTGCGAAGGCTGCAGTGCGTGTGGATGGGGAACTAAGTAAATTTTTCTTTTTGAAAGTTGGGTTGAAACAGGGATGTGTCATGTCTCCATGGTTGTTCAATCTGTACATGGATGGGATAATAAAAGAGGTACAAGGTAGGGTAGTGGATGTTGGAGTGGCCCTGGTGAGAGCAGATAGTGTTTGGACACTCCCTGTACTGTTGTTTGCAGATGATACTGTGTTGTTGAGTGAAGACGAAGGGGAGCTGCAAGGCTTGGTGGATGAAATTGGGAGTGTGTGTAAGAAACGGAATCAAAAGGTGAATGTAGGGAAGAGTAAAATGATGGTCTTTGAGAGAGGTGAAGTCAGTGAATGTACAGCGAGGTTGGATGGTGAGGAATTGGAAAATGTGAGTACGATTAAGTACTTGGGTAGTGTGATGAGTAACCATGGAGGTTTGGAGGGTGAAGTGCTTGAAAGGGTACAGCAGGGAAGAAAGGTTGCTGGTTCTTTGAAAGCAGTGATAAGAAACAGGGAAGTGAGCATGGAAGTGAAAAAGTTACTACATGACAGTATTGTGATATCAGCTCTAACGTATGGAAGTGAAGCTTGGACGTTGTTGGAAGGACACAAGTCAAGAGTGAGAGCAGTGGAAATGAGTTATTTAAGAGGAACCTGTGGAGTCACATGGAGAGACAGGCTGACGAATGAGGATATAAAGGAGCGTTGTGGTGTGGATGTGGATGTGATAGGAAGCGTTATGAGGAACACACTGAGGTGGTTTGGCCATGTGGAGAGGATGGAGGGTGAAAGACTGACGAAGAGAGTGTATGTGAGTGAGGTGGAGGGGGGAAGAGGGAGGGGGAGGCCGAGGATGAGATGGAGGGATGGGGTGGAGAGGTATATGAGAGAGGGGGGTGTGAGTTGGGAGCAGGGCAGTGAAATGGCGGGGGACAGGGCGACTTGGAGGCGATTTGTTTGTGGCCACCCCAAACGGGATTGAGGCGTCTGGCAATAGATAGATAGATAGTATTTTTACTTCATTATTTCGAAAGACCCTGTACTTTTATATACACGTTTTTAATGCAAGTATGAGGGGCAAATACTGATATGCTTATTACAGAAGAGGGAAGTCAGGAGTGTTGTACACCGCAGCGATAACGTACTCGTCTCTACTATGTTTTCATCATTTTCTACGGCAATGGAAGCCTACAGTATATAACGCATTTAATCACAATGCATGGTAATAACAACTGTGAGGAACATCTTTTCGACCCAGACCAAAGGTCGTTGGCTAAACGACAATGTGTTCATTTTCATGTAGAATTATCTTGTCTTACAATGATGACTGAATGTATCTTGTTTATGGGTTGTGCTCCGTAATACTGTAAAATTGCAACAACATCTACAGTACTTGGGTTCATTTAATTCATATGTTTCGTAATGCTATGCCAATCAAGAAAAAGAATTAACCGTAAAGTGTCAAGCAGTTGTGTTATGCTTTCAAGTTAAATATGTAAATCTACAATAACAGCGTTATTCATGGTGTAACTGGCTATGACGAACCTTATTAACATATGTTCTGGTTGTTAGGTAATACTAAAAGAAAACTAAGTAATAAATAATTCCAGGTAAAATAAACTGTTTCTAAAGGTACACAGTGCACCAGTAGAATTATTGAGCAATGCCAGGGGAGGAGGCAACAACGGATGGCGGTACTAGAGGTGGGAAATCATTTTACCTTTGAATGTCTGGCTGGGCACGAGGTGTGTGTGTGTGTGTGTGTGTGTGTGTGTGTGTGTGTGTGTGTGTGTGTGTGTGTGTGTGTGTGTGTGTGTGTGTGTGTGTGTGTGTGTGTGTGTGTAATCAGTGGGGGCTTTTTTATCTCTCTTGTATAGCCACTGCTTGGCAGCATCTCACCCGGGTCGGACCAGGATCCTTCCCAGGTGAGGTGCAGGAAAATATGAAAAGATTTTGTTTCCGGGTGAACTCCGCAGCTGCTGCATCCATGGTGCACAGCACCACCACGTATAGATTTCTCGTTTGATGGATGGAAAAATAAAATAAAATTTACCCTGAGATTTTTCTAGCTGATTATTAATACCTCGTACGAAAGAATGCGGGACATAATTCTGCCACCACCCTAACCCCTCCTCCATCCCCTATCCCTCCCCTCCCATTTGACTTAACTTTCCAGACTATATTCAACCATGTACGATCCCTGACAATACTGTATTTAACCCCCCTTCACACACACACACACACACACACACACACACACACACGGGAAACTAGTGTGACACGGGTTAAAACGTCCAGCTCGCAGCTGAAAGAACCTGAGTGTGATTCTCGGTTGGTCAGACTAACAAAGATTGCTTTTTCCTTGTCCCTGTTTCGGATCGTAATATAAGCGAAAAAAAGGCTTCTCAAAAAGTCATTGTCTGCCTTAATTACCCCCATGTAGTCGATAAGCATTGATCCTCCAGCTCCTTTTCCACGTGCCTTCCACCACTTGCACTGTCTTCCTCCCACTTGCTCATATCTTTTGTTGTTAGGCCAAAACATACACCGTTGTTAAAAAATCAAAATGACTGATCCATATACGTAAAGGAACAATAATTAGCACACCCGTGCTTCTGCACCAGATATGTTCAATTGCTATGACCAATGTATTCTTCGATTCACATTTTCTCATAGCATTCAACACAGGAATCAGCACTCAAGTGAACAATATTGCTTAAGGCCAAGCAGGAATGGGAACAAAATGACAACTAAGCATAAACTGACAACACTCGATACCTATCGTTAACGAAGGGGAAAGCAAGTTATAACCAGGGGTATTAACACAATCTAATCCTGGAAGCGTAATATAAACGGGTTCCCAAAGAAATACATAGGAGTGGAAGGGTGGTAAAGATTATAAACACAAACTAGCTAGCACATAATCCCGTCTCCGGCCATACCTATTTGAACTAAACCTCCCACGCTCCTCTTTTCTCCTAATGCACTGTTCAAACGCTGGAAAATATTCCCGCATGGACCTACTTTCCCCACAGACCCAGTTTCCCCACAGACCTAAGTTATCCATGGACATACCCTCTCACCCACTCACCAATCAACCAACCCGCAAACCCACCATGCAACCTTTCCACCCATCCGTCAATCAACCCGTCTACCACCCACCCACTCACCGACCTATCCTTCCACCCCCTCACGAACCAACCAACCCCCAACCCATCCATCCATCCACCCATCCATTCAACAACCCACCAACCAACCAACCCATCCATCCACTCGTCCACCCACTCCCATGTCAGTCACCCTCTCCCCCACCTTAACCATCCATTCCCACCCCTTAGCCCCACCTCAACCAACCATCCCCATCCCTGGGCCCCACCTCAACCATCCATCCCCACCCCCCCGGGCCCCACCTCAGCCATCCATCCCCATCCCTGAGCCCCACCTCAACCATCCATCCCCACCCCCAAGTCCCACCTCAACCATGCATCCCCACCCCCAAGTCCCACCTTAACCATGCATCCCTACCCCCAAGTCCCACCTCAACCATCCATCCCACTTCCAAGCCCCACATCCATTTCACCCTAACTACCCATCCACACTCGCCCTACCCCACTGAACCCTACCTCTCTCAACCACCCATCCCATCCCACCAACTCCTCGTGTGCAACCAACCCTCACACCACACCTGTCCCACCCAACTCAGAGCCCCCGATAAACCCCTACCCTGCCAACGCACATACCCCGCGACCCATGAAGTCCATCCACTTACCCACCAAACCACCCTGCCAAGCACCCACCTACCGATCTGCCCACCTGTTTTCACACACCCTGGTCAACCCATGTACCCACCCGCCCTCCCCAACGCACTTACCCACTTCCGTCCACACACCCACTCACCCACACACCTCCAATCTTTCTACTCAACCATCCACCCCAAAACAGCTCATCCCATCCACCCATCCCAGCTGTCCACCCACCCACACAACCCACTCTGCCATTTCACCCATACCAGCTGTTTGCCCTCCCACACACTCAATCACTTTACCCACACCAACTGTCGAACTCCCATCCACCCACCCACCTACCTACCCACGCCCGAGGCTCCACCAGCTGGATGACTTAACTACTTGACACCACACACACACACACACACACACACACACACACACACACACACACACACACACACACACACACACACACACACACACACAGAGCAGTTTTTATAATATACTCATATATATATCCGGGTAACATGAAGTAAAAGGTTAAGAAAATTTGAAATAAGGGCGTGAATAATCCCCCAAGCATTATGATGAATAGTGATATATTGACATAAACAAGCAGATAGTAAATCAGAGGCAGCTAATGGAACCCATAACTAGACAGTGACAATATGACAAAAGAACAGGTGATGTGTGGAAACAGTATATTACATTTTCGGTGTCCTTATCCTGATCTTCTAAATACTGTAGCAAATCTATCTATCTATCTATAGCCCGGCGCCCTAATCCCGCAAAGGATGGCCGCAGACAAAACGCCTCCAAGTCGCTGTGTCACCCACCATTTGAGTACCCTCCTCCCATCTCACTCCCCCCTCCCTCATATACCTCTCAACTCTATCCCTCCACCTCATCCTCGGTCTTCCCCTCCTCTCCCTCTCTCCACCTCACCTACATACACCCTTTTAGTCAGTCTTTCATTCTCCATTCTCTCCACGTGTCCAAACCTCAGTGTATTTCTCCTAATCTTCTTAGCAACATCCACATCCACCCCACAGCGTTCCTTCACTTCTTCATTCGTTAATCTGTCCCTCCATGTCACTCCACATGCTCCTCTGAAGTAACTCATTTCCACTGCTCTCACTCTTGACTTGTTCCCCTCTTGCAAGGTCCATGCCTCGCTTTCATACATCAGGGTAGGGATCACAATACTATCATGCAATGACTTCTTATCTTCCCTACTCACCGCCCTATTTTTCATCACTGATTTCAGTGAACCAACAAACTTCCTTCCCTGCTGTACCCTTTCAAGCACTTCATCCTCACACGTTCCATCCTTACTCAGACACTACCCAAGTACTTGAATGCACTCACATTCTCCATATCCTCACCATCCAACTTCACTGTACATTCTGTGACTTCATTCCCCTCAAACACAATAACTTTACTCTTGTTTTCTATTAAATTTCAGATTCCTTTTCCAACACACTATCCCAAATTCATATACCAAACCTTACAACTCCCATTCATCTTCACTCAACAATATTGTATCATCAGCAAACAGCAACACAGGAATCTTCCAAATCTCACCCTCATTCATTAGAGCCACCCCCACATCCACTGCCCTACCTTGCACCTCCTTTACAACGCCATCCATGTATATATTAAACAGCCATGGAGACATCACACAACCCTATTTCAGTCCCACACTGAGATCAAAGAACTCACTCAGCTCACCATCCACTCGCACCGTAGCCCTAGCTCCTTCGTACATACTCTTCACAGCACTCAACAATTTCCCCTCCATTCCATATATTCTTAATAACTTCCACATACCTTTCCTATCTGTTCTCTCATAAGCTTTTCACTTTATTTGCACTTCGAAGCACTAGTACTTATTTCTGATCAAAATCGTACAGTAGTACATTTCTCCATTCGAAGTCTAATGTTTGGAATTTATAAATATACTGTGATTAATTCATTGATGAAAGGAACAATTCTAATCATATATTCCCGCTAATGTCAGATGATTATTAATCAGCCGAGGGAGTCATAGGACCCTGAATGGTAACCTAGACACAAAATCTCCTCATAAATGACACACACATCAACGTGTCCTTTTTGTTATTAAAATACGAGATTTGGCCTCGGACAAAATTCGAAACCCTCGGTATTTTGCACACCAGGGAAAGCTAACCAGATCTAGATGCCTCTATTTGCAGATCAACCCTTTCACTTTGAGGACGTATTTTGCTATTTTTCTTGCTACCACTAGATTTTATTTGGCTTAAGGAGACTTCCTTCAGGTAAGGGTTTGATGAAGTCAGTATGTAAACTTCCAGATCGAAAAGTCTAACTGAGGGTGAATGAAATAGTCTGGAAGAGCAAAAGCAAAAATCAAGTGAAAGTACAGCATTCGGAGCCGAATGCTAATCGCCCGCAAGAATACAATGTTGGCCAAGTCCAAGATTTTGGTCATATCTTGATACCCTGAAGGTATTATGCTGACAGCTGAAGCCGTTCATGAGATATAATGGTGCTAAAAGGCGTGCTATAAAAACTAGTTGACCTTTTCCAGCCACTTTGGTGACCTTGACCTTGACCTCGAGTGCCCATTTTCGAACTAGTCCAAGATTTTTGCCATATCTTGATCTGAAGGTTTCGTGTTGATAGCTCAAGCCTTTCATGAGATATAATGGGAACAGATACACACACACACACACACACACACACACACACACACACACACACACACACACACATACGCGCACACACACACACACACACACACACACACACACACACACACACACACACACACACACACACACACACACACACGGGCGGGCAATAACTTTATCGCTCTGACTTGTACAGGTGGAAGAAAATTACTAAATTCTTGCCTGACCCTTTATCCTTCAAAAAGTGTCCGAATCAAACAAATATATTGAGTTGTCCGTGTCCTGTGACATTGAGATTTGACCTTTCCGTGACCTTAACCTTTGATTAAGCATTCTCAAAATAAAATCCCTTTACCCTTGTCTTACCTTGAACACTTGCACAGAGTCTGATGTAATCTGTGTAATAATGGACCGTTGTTTGTATGTATGTTCGTATGTTTTTCCAGTTACCCCTAACAGACACGTGGACTGATATTGATGTTTTGAAGGAACATTCACGACGACCCCGGATTTGGCATAAACTTCTTTTGGTTTCAAATTTCCACAAAAAACAAACAAATAAAAAAATGCGAATTATATCCACCCCTCAGTAGTTTTCTTTCAGTAGTGGAACCAACGCAGCCACGTCCATTTTCTTCGAGCCTTACCACAGTATTAAAAAATTTTATTCGTACATTTAGGCTAGTTTACTCTGAAGTTTCAATAAATAAACAAAGAGTGAACGAACTAAACTAGTGTATGCTGCCACAGGCGGCCTAACACGGGTTCCCATACAAACTTTTTAGTCGATTTTGACATCAACCTTGATCTTTGACCTATTTTCTAAAGAATAGAAGGCCATCTCTTTGGGTGGTCTTCAACATTTTCACAAATTCTGTGTTCAATTCATGCCAAGCCAATTATTACTCGCATGTTCCCATAAAAACACTTGGACCGAATTTTTAACTTTCCTGGTGTCCTTGACATTTCGATGATTGTTCTTAAAATCTAACCCCTCCGTTCATGCGTTGCTCAAAACTATTCCACCAGGTTTGTTTTAAATCAAATAAAAAATGTACAAGTTAAAATTCCTAGGTCAAATTTTTACCTAGCCTTTTGGTCCGTTGTTCATTAAAATTATACGTCAACCCTATGGCTGTCCCTCTACCCTTCCACAAAATTATGTTAGTAGTCAGATAATATCTACTATTATTTTGTTCACACACACACACACACACACACACACACACACACACACACACACACACACACACACACACACACACAATTCCTTACTTAAAACTGTCCTTCTGCTACAGAAGATGACACATGCTATAATTGCATTGTCTTTCGTGCCACCGTGTTTGATCGTGCAGACCAATGGATCCAAGAACTTTGCCACACAGTCGACATGTCAAGTCCGGGATTGCTGGGAGAACTCTGTTTTGGTTGTGCCTCAGCTACATGCACTCTTCTCTGGCCAGATTCAGGGCTTCTTCGAGATGAATGGTTCCTCTGCTCCAGAGGGCTTTCTATTGTATTCTGTCCAGGGCATTGATTTCAAGATCTTTTGATATGATGTTGCATTTCTTCAGAGTTGTCCTTACATGATCTCTATATATCCTCTTCTGTTCCCAAGGTTGCTGCGTGCTGCAAGAAGTTGGCCATACAGAATCTGGTGGGGAAAGCAGTGCCCAGGCATATGGAACACAAGTCTGACCCACCTCAGTTGTCTCAGCTGCTTTTTTTAGGCAACACGATTTCTATGCTGTTAACTCCTCTCCCTTGAAGAATTTGTGAGTGAGAGACTTTATTCCCCAATGTGACTCCTAGGATGTACCGTAAGCATCGGATGTGAAAAGACTCAAGTTGTTTGATGTGATGCTGGTTAGTAGTTCAAAATTCAGCACCATATAAGAGGGTGGAGTGGCTTACAGCCGTATACTGATAACTTCGTCTAGAATCTCAAGTTAATGTTTTCAAAGACTCTGGATGTAAGACATCAAAAAGAGGCTGGGGTGAGGTTGTTTTGTGTTTTGGACTCTGCATCAATGTTATGTTTATTTGTGAGCACACTTCCAAGGCAAGTAAAATTTCTTCACCTCTCACCCCCCTTTTTTCTTGTTACATTTTCACCATTTACCTGAAATTCAAGAGGTTCTGCTGGGTTGTTTCTGTGAGCTATTATTTCTCCTTTATTGGCATTTTTTTGGATCCTCATTGGATTGTACATGTTGGAAACGATGGTGAGATTCTGTTGCAGGGCTTCTGTGGCATGTACAGGGACAGCACAGTCATCAGCATATTGTAGCTCTAGGAATGAGGTATTTCAGTCTTTGATTGTGCTTGGAGACCTCCGAGGTTAAATAAGTTACCGTATAGGTGGAACTGGATGTTCATTCCATCATCAGGGTTCATATATTGATGACTTAATGGGATGACTGCAGTTAGATAGATATTGAAAATGACAGGAGACAGGGCACATCCTTGCTTTACGTCCACGTTCAGATCTATGGACACATGAACATTCAATTCGTAATGGAAGCTCTTCAGGGTTGTAAGAAATTTGTTTAGAACTCCAAATTTTGAAAGAACCTTTCATAAAAGTTCTCTGTTGACAGTGTCAAATGCTTCTGAAAGACTGATCAATGCAATATTTTAGTCAAGGTTCTGCTCCCTTGTACAAGGTTATTCCCTTGTACAAAGGAAAAGGGGAAAAAGAAGTGTGTGGTAATCATAGGGGCATTTGTCTTCCTAGTATAATAGGAAAAGTGTATGGTAGGATACTTATAGACAGAGTTAGAGAAAGAACAGAGAAATTAGTTGGAGAAGAACAGGGAGGCTTTAGGAAGGGAAGAGGTTGTGTAGATCAGATATTCATTCTTAGATCTTTAGTGGAAAAGTTTCTAGAGAAGGGAAAGAAGTTGTATGCGGCTTTCATGGATTTGGAGAAAGCATATGACAGGGTGGATAGACAAGGATTGTGGAAAGTGTTAAGAATATATGGAGTAGATGGGAAGTTGTTGAATGCTGTGAAGAGTATGTACGATGGTGCGAAGGCTGCAGTGCGTGTGGATGGTGAACTAAGTGAATTTTTCTCTTTGAAAGTTGGTTTGAAGCAAGGATGTGTCATGTCTCCATGGTTGTTCAATCTGTATATGGATGGGGTAATAAAAGAGGTACAAGGTAGGATAGTGGATGTTGGAATGGCCCTGGTGAGAGAGGATAGTGTTTGGAAACTCCCTGTATTGTTGTTTGCAGATGATACTGTGTTGTTGAGTGAAGACGAAGGGGAGCTGCAAGGCTTGGTGGATGAGTTTGAGAGAGTGTGTAAGAAACGGAACCTAAAGGTGAATGTAGGGAAGAGTAAAGTGATGGTCTTTGAGAGAGGTGAAGTTAGTTAATGTACGGCGAGGTTAGATGGTGAGTATTTGGAAAATGTGAGTACGTTTAAGTATTTGGGTAGTGTGATGAGTAAGGATGGAGGTTTGGAGGGTGAAGTGCTTGAAAAGGTACAGCAGGGAAGAAAGGTTGCTGGTTCCTTGAAAGCAGTGATAAGAAACAGGGAAGTGAGCATGGAAGTGAAAAAGTTACTACATGACAGTATTGTGATACCAACTCTAACGTACGGAAGTGAAGCTTGGACATTGTTGGAAGGACACAAGTCAAGAGTGAGAGCAGTGGAAATGAGTTATTGAAGAGGAGCCTGTGGAGTCACGTGGAGAGACAGGCTGACGAATGAGGATATAAAGGAGCGTTGTGGTGTGGATGTGGATGTGATAGGAAGCGTTATGAGGAACACACTGAGGTGGTTTGGCCATGTGGAGAGGATGGAGGGCGAAAGACTGACGAAGAGAGTGTATGTGAGTGAGGTGGAGGGGGGAGGAGGGAGGGGGAGGCCGAGGATGAGATGGAGGGATGGGGTGGAGAGGTATATGAAAGAGGGGGGTGTGAGTTGGGAGCAGGGCAGTGAAATGGCGGGGGACAGGGCGACTTGGAGGCGATTTGTTTGTGGCCACCCCAAACGGGATTGAGGCGTCTGGCAATAGATAGATAGATAGATTCTGCTCGTGGCATTTCTCTTGTATCTGTCGTGCCACAGAGACCATATCACAATTACTTCGTTCTTTCCTAAATACACACTGTGTTTCATTAACTGTTGACTCGGTCAGATGTGTTGTCAGTCTGGATAACATTATCTTGGCTAGTACTTTGCTAGCATTCAGAAGGAGGGAGATGTTCTTTGTTGTCACAATCTTTCTTCTTGTAGATGGTTACAGTATCAGAAGTAAGCCATTCAAGTGGATTTTTTTTTTTTTTTTTTTTTTTTTTTTTGCGAGGAAGATGGAACCAAAGGCTGACCCCTTAAAATGTTCCTTCCGAGAAGAAAAAATAAAAACAATATAAAAGAGAGCCAAATTTAAGATCAATTCATTTCGAGATGCTTGGACACATTGCGTTTGGAGGACTGGAGATCATAGGAAGTAGGAAATACAGACAGAGGGAGACAGTTTCAGAGTTAACCTGTTGCACAAATGAAAGACTAGGAGTAACGGTTAACTCTTGGTTCCAGATGGTCAGTATGAGATCATGGAGGCGATAGTGTAGTAACTAGCCACCTTCTCTGAGTAGTTCAGATGGCATGCCATCAGGGCCAGGGCATTTGTTAGTTTTTTAGAGACCGAATGGCCTGGACAGTTTCTGTAAATGTAGATGGGGACATCAAGCTCTGCCACTTCAGGAGCATCCGGGATGTTGTCAAGGATATTGTGCTCCATCGGGCTTCTCTGATTCAGTAATGTATTGATGTGTTGTGCCCATCTGTCTAAGACTGCTTGTTTGTCTTTCAGGAGCTCTCCTTCGGCTTATGGAATAAGGAATATGTTGTGGTTACTTGGCCTGTAGATGGTTTTAATGAACTTGTAGAACCCGTGTTAGTCATTAATATCTACCAGTTTTGCAGCTCTTTTGCTTGCTCAGTCCACCATTTGCTTTCCATGTCATGCAGCTTTCTTTAGGTTTCAGTTCTGGTGTTCTAGAATTCAGTTTTTATGGTTAAGGAGCTAGGATGAGCCAATCAGTTGTTATGTGCTCTATTCTTAATTGCAAGGTAATGTATGCCTTAAGCATTTTCGTCAAACCATCCTTTATGGCAGTGAGTGGAGTAGCCTCGGGTTTCTTCTGCAGTGCATTGGAGCATTGTGTTGATGTTCAGCTACTCTATGTCTAGGTGTGTTGCAGTGTTTTTTGGGTCAAGTGATGGGCATTGAGAGTCTGTATGTAACAGAGCTGTGGAAGATACTTTAATATACTAAAGTTTAATCGTATTTGTGAGTTGCAGTTTGGTGAGTATATGGTTATGGTATGTAGAACACTTAGAACCTCTCATAGGTTAGGTAATAAGAAATTCTGTTCAACGTCGCTGCTTTCCAATGACATAGTCAATTAGGTGCCAATGTTTAGATCGTGGGTGCATCTGTGTGGTCGTGTGTTTATTCTTAAATTGAAAATGGTGTTGGTAATGACCACACTGTTCCGAGGATAAAGAGAGTAATTTTAGGCCGTTGTTGTTCATGTTACCAGCACCATGACAGCCTATAATGCTTCGCCAGAGGTGATTATCTGTTCCCACTCTGGCAATAAAATCCCCAAGCAGGATGACTTTGTCATTATGTGGTACTGAGCGAACGGTAGCATGTAAAGAGACATAAAAGGAATCTTTGACTGTGCCCTCAAAGTCAAGCATCGGGGCATAGGCATTGATGAGTGTTGCATATTGGCCTTTAGAGAGTGGTATGCGCCAGGACATCAGCTTCTCTTACATACTCACAGGTGGTTCTTGGATCATCTGTAGTAGGTTGCCTCAGACTGCAAAGCCAATACCATGGTTTCTATTTACATTATTTGTAAGTCCCCTCCAGAAATAGGTATACGCATCTCCTGCTTCTGTTAAATGGTCATCTCCTGAGAGGCATGTCTCAGACAAGGCAATAATGTCAGTATTTTCTGTTCATGTACGATAGGAGCAGTTCTACAGTGTGGTCATGTTTCTTGGTCATTTTCAAGCAAGGTTCAAATAATCCGGGTAGAAAGAGTCAGAGGGATTCTTCTGGTTTTTCGGCTGCATTGTGGAATGTCTTGACAGATGCAGTTATCTACCCAGCAAGTGGGGAACAGCGAATGCATAGATTACCTTTTCAAAAACCCTCTTCGTCAGGGGTAAGCATTTGGGCGTCCGTTTCCGACTGCTTTGTCGCACTAGATGCTGCTGAAGGCACGACCTGATCCTATGCCACCATACCAGCGACCACTGGGCCAGTGCTGGCTATATTCAGGACTCGAGCTCTCGACTTTCAGCCACATCCATGACCTGTCATTGCCACCCTATCCTGGTGCCATAAATATTTTGATTTTGATTAAACGATGAAATGGGGGTGAGTGTAGCAGTGGGCTTGCACAATGAATGGATGCAGAGAAAGGATTTTGTGATTCTGAGAGTATGCAAACCTTACCACCACATGATTTAGCTCTTTTCAGCCTGTGATGGTGGTATGAAGATTCAAGACTACCATCTACTGAGCAGGGTTGCAGAAGTCTGCTGGAAGCTCTGTCTGTCATGCCCTGACTTCTGTGGGAATCCACTCGGGGATTTTTTGTTCGAGGTTTAATCCCGTAGCCTTAATCAATCCAAGGGTAATCCACGATACAGTGGACTGGGAACACTTAATATCACTCCTCACTGATGGCCGTTCCTGCATGGGTAACCTTGTCCTAAAGCTGGGTCCGTGGGGTATCTCACCCCGCGCTCCGGCACACCAGATTTACTGGGTACGCAAGACTCCCACCACGACGATACACACACACACACACACACACGTTGAACAATACACAACACGCTCGCTTCGTGAGTGCGGATGTAAAAGTATTTCATTAGAAGTGTCAGTCCAGAGAAATGAAAGACCAAAGTACTATTCCCCTTTCCTCCCCTCACCCCGCATCTTTTGTACGAGTAAGTTAGACGGCTGAAAACAATGTTCCATGTGGCCATCAAATCCCTCCAACAGTCAGTACAAAGATTTTTAGCCCCTTAGCCCATCCATTTACCATCGTTTTCTATGATGCAGATGGAATTTGTGAGGAATATTCTATGTTGCAAGGAATAAAATAATTCTAATTACAGGGCTAAGCAATGAAAAATATATGAAATTGCCTTTTCCATTTTGGTAGCAAGGTTCCATTTTTTGTATAGTTTGCCTATCTTCAGCTGTATTATTGAGCTTAAGGATTATCCCTTGGGCAGAGGAGGAAGTAAACCATCTCTAAACCCATCAGTCAAAGGATCATTCAGCTGCCGGGGGGGAGGGGGGAAGCAACCTTCAGTTGAAGATGTTACTGCAAATATTATTTATTTAATTACACACACACACACACACACACACACACACACACACACACACAAAGTAAACCAATGCAGCTCAAGAAAATAATATATAGAAGAGTACTATATACTTGTCTTTTTTTGTATGAAACAAGCACCGCATGAACCGTTAATAAATACAGGGTGTCCCGGGAGTTTAGGCAAAAACTTTGGGAAATGATAGATAAGGGAATTCTAAGCAAAAAATGTTATATGAACATGTGTCCAAATCTCAACCGTTACGGAGCCACAATTACTGATGGCCTTATGGGCGAAAATGGTCTCCTTCATAATTCACCCATAAGGTAATTAGTAATTGTGGCTCCGTAATGGTTGAGATTTGACCACATGTTCATTTAACATTTTTTGCTTAGAATACCCTCATCTATCATTTCCCAAAGTTTTCGCCTTAACTCCCGGGACACCCTGTATACATTACACCCGTTAAATAGGGAAGTTCCCTCCAACTATTTCTTTGAGTCAGCTCCTGGTGTTCTTTGGAGAATGTTTCATTATCGTCTGATTCTTGTCGAAATTGTCAGGTTCTCACGACTCTCAGCTGAGCAAAGTTGTCTGATGTTAGTTGGAATACAAAACTATTGTTGTTTACATCTCGTGAAAATAATGGCTTCAGTAACATCTATGCGTCCAGGACCAGCGCTTTTAACAAGAAATACACCCGTAAAATAAGAATAAATAGGAACAATTTATTCATAATTTTACGAGAACAGAACTCAGCAGAGAAGCACTGTGAAACATTATGTGGATATAATTTCGTGTTCCACGAACCGTATGTGTGGCACTAGATAATTTAAATACAGTATTTGTTCACACAAGGAAAAACACAAGTAAAGAACTATGTATTTTTCATCCTGTAAAATGCAAGACGGACATTATTCTCCCACTTTGATTCTTAGCTTGTTTTCAGTAGGGATATCAGTATCTTGCAGACGTTATTGGAGTAAGTCTGTAGAGAAGCAACAATCTGACTGGAAGAGAACTTGACCTAACCTTTAGAAGTGCCTCCAGTATAAACACTCTTAGACTCTGATACTCAATCCTCTCTAAGCAGAATCGTCTGATTTTAGCTGAAATACTCGTACTACTCGTACACGATAGAAGTCACGGCACTGAGAGGGTTAATAATTTGATGTCTGCCACTAATCTTTGAGCCTTTAAGGACTTTCCGATACAGAGAATGAATAACACGAAAATCAGCTAAATTAACAACGCGATCTGGTCATATTATTTCCAGCACACGTTTACGTAATCTCTCTCTGGTTCTGCACGCCGTCTGAAATTTTTCTTATTGTGAGATTGCTATCCTAACACCAGTGATATAATTATGCTGGCATGTAAGAGTATTCTTGAATCAGTTTCAATAGCCTACATTTGTTTGTTGTTTCCCTAGCCCTTTCACTACGATCATACCACATGTATTATAGTGTAGACACTCAAAACTGCTACACTGTAACTTAGGAGGATCTGCCTTACTGAGAGGATTAGAAAGTGCTTTAATAATCCTATTACTGCAGTGGCACAATTTCTCTTAATCTTGTCAGTTCAAGACTACTTTACTCAGCTTAAGAGGAATATTGCGTTACCAAATGGTTAGTGAATTATTAAACCAGTAAATATGAAACTGAGACACCCTGAAGACTATGATCTCTCCGTAAGTACAATTAAATCCTCCAGTTTACAATTGCTTACTGTATTTGTCTTCTATAGACATTTCAGTCAGCTTGGAGTGAGTTTTTGAACTGGAGTGATGTAGATATTGCCTTTACTAACCATTTCACTAGAAGACATCCCTCCCTCTGATGGTGGCTTGATTAAAATGATAGCTGGGTCATTGTGCTGAAGGGTTAAACATCTGATTATTCAAGTTCTAATGCACATGTAAAGTGTTTTTCTGGCCTTTAGAGCGGCAAATGTTTATCTACAGAATTCAAAGTCGAGTCCTCGGAAGCTTGTATATTGAAAATTTTATCACACTTCAAAGACAGAAGCGCCCATTCGTAGTTGTATTTCTCTATCCAAGAAGGCATTCATCTATAGGCACTCTGTGCAAGACTGGGTCGTACTATTATAGGGAGTAGGCAGGTTCCTGTTTTTTAAAAGTTTTAAAATACCTACGATGATTTGGAAAGAATTAGGCTTCATTCCACATTACATTTCATATTTACAAACGTGGCAGGAAGGTCAAACTTTCTCTATCTCAAGTGTATATCACTACTGTTGTCATGAATTAGGGGTTCGCTTTCACCACGATCTCAGGTTTAATAAACATGCCAGAAAAGATATTAACCTAATAAAAGTGCTGTTCCTGCGTTTTGCGCCCAAAATCTTTTTGCCATGGGACGCTTCGGAGCACTTCTTCCTGGGAGATAATAAGTTGCTTATTAGACCTTAATGTTCTCTTACATGCTATGTATATATTTCTAATACTGACTTAGTTTGCATTGGTTACGTACGTGAGAATATTTGTCCTTTCCATTTGATGACGTTGCAGTTGCCGTGAGATGATGTATTTATTTTCGAAGAACCTCTCAGCGAAGTTGAAGTCCTCTCGTTCGAAAGCCTCGTTAAAACAAAATCAAACCGTCTAAAGATAATAGGTCATAGGAGTGAAATCGTTAAAGTAAATATAGAAGACTAATCGTTCAGGAAAAGGCGTTACGAAAGCATCCATCCTAACGAATGCAGGACAGTTTAAGTTGAACCAGTGGTGATATTGCCAGAAATACCCACACTAGCACCTGATATTTGGCCAGAATAATAGGCAATGTAGTATCAGTTACGCTTAGCCGTGGGAAGTGAAGCCTTAGAGAGCAGAATCCCAGGAGTCCAAGATCGTCGCATTCCAGCACGACAATGCTGATGCAGATCTGTTTCACTCTCTGCCACAATATTATCAGCCCTTACAATTCTATGACGCTTCATATACGCCTGCCATCTTCGAACGATTTCAACCAGCTTAGGAGAGACGTATCAAACAGTAAATGTTACATTTAGTTTTAATGAACCTCTTCTCCACTCTAGATCTTTTCAAAATTAAATTAAATCGTCCGTAGACAGGAAAAATAGAATAAGAAGATACATAACCAAACTGAAGGTGATAATATCATAGTTCTTTCAGGGTGACCATGACAGGAATACTCTTATGCCTTTCACAACATTTTTTTTTTTTAGGTGTCTGGATCTGGTCATGCACATGACTGTTCATTTCATGAGGCACAACAGTCCTGCTACGTGCTGCACACTTTCACGTGCCACCATTTCGTTGCTAATACCCACCGTCCGTATTGCATGCTTGCCAGCGACATCCTGTACGGATGGTCATATTGTCAAATATGCTTTAACAAGACGTCCGCAGATATAGTACAAGATCAAAAAGCCCGTTTTAATGAACGTCATATCAACAAGCTGTTCTCTGCCTCGACCGGGAATCGAAGATGCAGTCTTTCCGACAACAGAGTGCTTCTTTAAGCACTTGATCACCACCTCACAAACCCTCCAGCTCCTCCATGCACTCCTCCTTCATGTACTACTCAATTTTTATCCATCCAAGTCGTCCTCCCTCCTCTTTCCTAATTCTTTCATCAGCTATCCTTGTTCATTGTTTTTTTCGTTAACATTTCATTCTTCATTGGTTCTTTAAATCCAGACCACACCTGTTCCACCACTAATGGAATTTCTGTCACAAACTACTTCTCGCACTTGCTTCCTAACCCCTTGTATTAGGTAGCACATTCTATTGGGACATTCATGCGATTTTTTTCATCTTAGGCAAGACCAATGATGTGATGGGGTCAGTGAAAGTTATGTATCTCTGTAGTTCAGAAGTCTCTTAAAATGAATAAAATGGTCTGGAGGTAGCTAGAAACATATCAAATACGTCCTTGGATTAAAAAAGTTAATCCCTTCACTAAGACGATGTAATTTTTGTTTTTACTCTTCCTACCTCCAGCTGATTTTCTTCATTTTAGAAAGAATTTTCCAGTCTGGGGAATTAGATAGTCTCCCTTAACACTTCACTGATAGGGCCCCTCCTAAGTTGTATATAAATGTCTGGATGCAACTAGAATTAAATAAAGAAAGCACCATGGGATTTCAGAAAATGGTATTCTGTTAACTGACGGATGAAAATAGAACTGGTGTCACAACAACAAAGGTCATCATGACTTTACACTTAGCGTCCAGTGACTCACTCTCAGCTAAAAAAAAAATAAATAAAGTTTCATAGAAGTATCTCGACCACTGACTGTGAGAGAATAAACTGTACTGATATAAACACTCAGGCTCCTGTGACTGTGCTGAATAAAATCATTCGGCGTTACCTGGGATAAAATAGTAAAGAGAAACACTCCCAAGAGAGAACTACCGCAGTTAATTGATTTTTGTCTAATTAAAACAATACTGGTTGCGTAATAGCAAAGTTATTATGTCTTACTAGGGAGCTCTGTTTCCATCACTATCAGTCAGTCACACCAACAAATAAGGCTACCAATCAAACTCTCAAAGATTCAAAGATGAGAGGGTTAATGGGCACTCTACTAAAATCTTAGGCTCCTATGACTCAATCGGCTAATCTAAATCGTGTGGTGGTAGCTGGAACATAATAAAGAACAATTGTCCCTATCAAGACAAGGTTAAACCAGGCGATCGACTGATAAAAATAATAATAGTGACCTAGGAGCTAAGGTAATTACCGCAAACTCTCAAGGGTCGACCTAGAAACACCAGTTTCACTGACTGGCTTAACTGTTTAAAGAGGGATCGACTGAAATTAGCCTTCTATCCCCCCCTCCCCCCAGAGGATCGAGGACAGTAATACGGACATTCTCCTCTCCTAGATGATCGCAAATGTGTCTCTCGTTTAAGGTTCTGTGAGAGATCTTTTAGTCCCTGTTTGGTCCAAGAGCCCAGTGAAGCACTACTAGACTTTCTCGCAGGGTTTCACCAATTTTTATTTTATTTCTATGTGTTGTCTTTCTAGTTAATGCAAATTTGGGTTAGCCCTTTCTAAAAAGACCGGAGGTAAACAGCTTGTCTGTTCTAATTACGACCTCCTTAGTTCTATTCCTTTCACTCTCCTGAAGTTATCGAGAAGTAAGGTTACCGAGAAAATTGTCATGGAGATTTAAATATTAGCGGGGGTATGGTTGCTTGGACAAAGGAAATGCACGAGGAAATATAAATTAAAGCATAGACTCACTTGACTCACTCTCACATCAGTAAAATCGTCTGGTGCTAACAGGAATAAAGCAGTATAGGTGTTTCGTGCATGAGAGCGTTAATGGTTCTTATACTATGACTGCCGCTCCTATGACAAATTTTCTCTCGACTCAGTAACATCGTCTGGCATCAGCTGGGATAGAATACTGGAGTTGTCTCGACGGGAAAGAGTTAATATTACTAGTATTAACACAGAATCCTGTGACTCCCTCTCAGTTGAATAAAATCATCCGAGCCAGCTCGAACATAATACTAGTGTAGTTCCGAGCATGAAAGGGCTAGCAGAGAAAAGGTAAAGAAGGATAATGATAAAAGATTTAGTAATGGAATGATAAATGTGAGGAGTAAGGATATACTCGTAAGCTGAGGATACATTAGTCTACACAAACTGGGCAAATCCTCCATCAGGCTACAACAGTGTAACAGTGAAGCAGTGATGGAGGAGAAGGAGGAGGAGGAAGAAGAAAAGAAGGAAGAAGAAGAGGAGGAGGAGGAGGAGATGAAGACGAAGAAGAAGAAAAAGAAAAAGAACAAGAACAAGAAGATGAAGAAGACAAAGACCAAGGCCAAGAAGAAGGAGGAGGGTAGGAGGAGAAGGAGGAGGAATACAAAGGAATACAAAGGAAAGCAAGCAGCAACAGACCTTATGGTCCTTTCAAGGCTGCTTGTTAAAGAGTAGACTATGACTACAAGACCTAACTCTACATGCTGGAGGATAAGGATAGTAAAGCAAGAAGGCTCCCCCCGCCTCTAAATCCTCCAGGAAAAATGTGAGAAACACCACCATGCAGCATGGAATAACTGACATGGCAATTTCATGGGAAAGACTGAAAAGGAAAAGTTACATTCTATAATACTTTATCAGTAAATTAACGGTTTGAATAACCTGAAAGAGAAAGTAATCAAATAAACAACAACTCGGCATGGTATTATGTACAGGTAAGGTTCTTTGAGTTAACAGGGCGTCTGTAGACATAGCGTGGAAATTGCAGTGTGCAGACTGGATGTTCAGGGGTGGAGAGGCAGCCTTGCCTGGCACTTTTAAGGTAGGCAGCAGTCAATCAGGCCCCAGCTCCGTTCACTCCACTGAAGCAAGGAACTCTCCCATGCAGCACAAGTTCACAAGTTACCTCCTGAAGCAGTGACTCCTGGTACATGAAAAATATCTCAATAGTCGTCACTTAGCCAACAGGAACCCTCAGTGATCCACAGCCCATCACAGGTCTAAAGTAAGAGTAATGACCGTTAACTCAGGGCAATCTGTGCAAATCCTAATCTGAGCTTATATTACTTTATTTGCATTGATTAAATTGAAAAATATACACTGACGTGACATGCTGCTATGTACGGGCACGTTAAGTTTATGGGGTGTCTTGTAGATAGGAGGGGGATGAACTTACATGTACAGTAGCTGGTAAAAGTAAGTTATTCGGACAGAAAAAGAGTCATCAGAGGATTCTCTTGCAAGTACTTGTCTATTTTGATTTTAAATGTCTTTATTAAGATACTGTTCACAGTATCTGAGATAATCTGTTCCAGATAGTTACGACTCTTAAAGAAAAAGTATTTTGCTTCATGGGACTGAAAACGCTTCCCTATAATTTTGCAGCCATTACTCCTTGTTTGACTCGACCGGCCTATTTCAAAATATTTATTCATGTCTAAGTTGTCATATCCCTTCATGATTTGAAAACTTCAATAAGGTCACCTCTTTACCTGCGTTTTGTTAGGCTAAATAATTTAAGTTCTTCGAGGCGTTCCTCATTTGGTTTGTTTCTCAGTTGTGGTATCATTCTTGTGACTCTTCGCTGTATTTTCTCTAATTTTTCTATGTCCTTCCTGTATTACAGAAACCAGAATTGCACACAGTGTTTGAGGTCGGGGATGCACTGGCGAGTTGTACAAGGTAAGTATGACTTTTTCCGACTTAAACTCGAAAGTTCTTCCAGTAAAACGTACCAACTTTTTTGCAATTAACCGCCTTGGTGCACTGCTTACTCGGTTTTAGGTCATTTGATGTAATCACACTACCTTTTCAGTGTCTGTACTTGATGACTGGATATTGTTCATTTTGTAATTACTGGATATTGTTTGCTTTGTAATTGACATGGACGTTGTTATTTGCTTCCAAGAGATTGGGTGTGCTAAGCCGACTCCGTACCTTCACCCTGCACAGCTGTTGACTTCATACACGGGTTTTATTTGCCCCTGTTTAGAGTACAACTCTCATGTGTGTGGAGGTTCCCCACATACAGCTCTTCTCAATAGGGTGGCGTCAAAGGCTTTTCGTCTCATCAACTCTCCTCCTCTTACTGGCTCCCTTCAACCTCTGTCTCTTCGCCGCATTTTTGCATCTTTATCTCTTTTCTGTCGTTACTTCCATGGTCACTGCTCCTTTGAAGTGTCTGCTTGCATCCCTCCACCTCTATGACGGGTGCATAGCACCCGTCTAGCAACAAACTCTCATCCCATTTCTGTCCAACTCTCTAATGCAAGAGTTAACCGTTACTCCCAGTCCTTCATTTATGCAACAGGTCAACTTTGGAACTGTCTCCCTCTGTCTGTATTTCCTACTTCCTATGATCTCCAGTCTTTCAAAAGCAGTGTGTCCAGGGATCTCGAAATGAACGGATCTTGAATTTGGCTCTCTTTTGTATTGTTTTTGTTTTTTCTTGGAAAGACCGGTATGCGGGCTCCTGGCCTTTGGTTCCTTCTTTCTTGCATAAAAAAAAACTTTGCATTTTTTATGTTGAATTTCATTAGCCGTTTTTCTGCCCAGCTCGCCAAAGTATTAAGTTCATTTTGTAGCTGCTCCCACTGTAACTTTGAAGTTACTTTATTGGTTATTTTAGTATCGTCTGCAATTTGGATATTTTATAATTTAGACCCTTATCTATGCAGTTTATGTAGATAATATAAAGACTCGGTCCAAGTAATGAGCACTGGGGAATGCCACTAATCACATTACGCCATATGGATTCTTTTCCATTGAGCACAACTCGCTGTTTTTGGTCTGAAAGTCAGTCTTGTAACCATTTATGCGTACTTCCTTTTACTCCATGGGCTTCCATTTTGCTTACGATTCGCTTGTAAGGGAGTGTGAAATGCATTCTGAAAGTCGAAGTAAATTATATCTACTTCCCTTGAGTTATCAAATGATTTGTAAACATCATAGAAGAAATCCACAAAGTCAGTTAAGCATGAACGACGATGTCTGAATCCATGTTGCATGTCTTTAAATATATTATTTTCTCATCAGTAAGCAACTATTTTATCTCAAATGATGTCAAGACACTAAAATATAATGCACTACATAATAGCTGGTTACGTATATATTGTTAATATATAATATAGTGATTAGAAGAAAGTCGTGCTTAAGCAAGAGGTCTAGAGGAAATAACACTGCACACTCTGAAGATAGGAATTTCACACACAGCACAGTGTGACTCATGATGGAGACTTCCACAAGCTTGGAAAGTTTCATACACACACACACACACACACACACACACACACACACACACACACGTGCCCTTAAGCGTGAGACACCCAGGCATTGACAGGAAAATGGGAGAAACAGGGCAGAAGGGGTTACGAGAGAGAGAGAGAGAGAGAGAGAGAGAGAGAGACGATGGGGCAAGGCAGGAACAGAGCGCACGGAGTTAGCAAGCATAAAAGCCTCAGTACTGCCCTTGTGAGATACTCCCTCTGAAGAAATAAACTGCAATCAAACCCCAGACTCATCTTTGTCTTTCACCTGCCATCCACAACAAGAAAAACGATTATTCTCTCATTCTTAAAATCACTACAAACAAACACACTTTTGGAAAAACTAGGCAACGGCTACAGTAATGATTGATTCCATTAATTTGCAAACAACTGATGTTAAGCTGATTGGTCTGTAATTTCCTGGGTGTGACTTATTTCTTTTTTTGAAATTGTGCTACATTCGCTGGTTTCCATATGCATGGGACTTTCCCAGTATTTAATGATTTATTTCATAAGACAAAGAGTTGCAGCAATAACTCATTTTTTGCTTCTTTGAGAAAGGAAGAGAGAGGTGAAAAGATTAGTAAGAGAGAGTATGAAGAGAGTGGATGAGGAATTTGAAAGGAATTTAAGTGTAAAATGGAGGGACTGAAAGAAAATGTTCTGGAAAGAGGTAAATAGGGTTAGACAGGGTGGCAGTGAAGTCAGTAGGGGAGTGAAAGACAGAAATGGTAGATTACTAGTAGAGAAGGGAGAAAAAGTGAGCAGATGGGGAGAACACTTTAAGGAACTGTTGAACATAGAGAATGAAAGTAATGCGAGTATAAGTGGCTGGTGAATGGCTCAGAGAAGGAGGGATGTGAGAAGAGAGGAAGAAATCAGTTGCATGGAAGTTGTGGAAGCAATGAAGAAACGAAAAATGGGGAAAACCCTAGGAATTGATTGATGGAGTGTGTGGGGATATTCTGAAGCATCGGGGAGAGATAGTAATATAACAGATGTGGAAGATTTGCAGATTGGCCTGGGAGGAGGGTACATTCCCGGAGGATTGGAAATCAGGTACAATTATTCCCTTGTACAATGGGAAAGGGGAAAAAGAAGTGTGTGGTAATCATAGGGGCATTTGTCTTCTTAGTGTAATGGGAAAAGTATATGGTAGGATACTTATTGACAGAGTTAGGGAAATAACAGAAGAATTAGTTGGAGAAGAACAGGGAGGCTTTAGCAAGGGAAGAGGTTGTGTAGATCAGATATTCATTCTTAGATCTTTAGTGGAAAAGCTTCGAGAGAAGGGAAAGAAGTTGTTTGTGGCCTTCATGAATTTGGAGAAAACATATGACAGGGTGGATACATATGGATTGTGGAATGTATTAAAAATATATGGAGCAGATTGGAAGTTATTGAATGCTGTGAAGAGTATGTATGAGGGTGCTAAGGCTGCAGTGCGTGTGGATAGTGAACTGAGTGTGAATTTTTCTGTTTAAAGATTGAGTTGAAACAGTGATGTGTCATGTCTCCATGGTTGTTCAATCTGTACATGGATGGGATAATAAAAAAGGTACAATAATTTACTCTATAAATGAAATATTGACTTTCTAGAAAAATGCACATTCTGTATACAGTGCTATCTTCCTTTACCAGTATAAAAAGAATGGAAAATCTACTTGCCATGATTTTATCTAACGTACATTGAAGTGGAGAAATAGGCTACACCATAAACTGATGGACTGGGAAAAAATTAATAATACCGTAATAATAATAATAATAATAACAACAACGACAGTAGAATGGTGGGAAAAATCAAAATAAAACCTAGCTCCACTTAGCAAACAATTGTTTATACAGTGTATAAACTATTTTACTGGTGAAACATCGTACACACAGTTGTATCTCTATACACAAAACAGTGCTAATCACTTGCACTAAAACAGCAAACAACGGATCTAACAGTAGTTAAAATTAACAGCGCTAAACAGCTAATGGTTGGAAAACACAGTCAAAACAAAGAAAACTCTGTTTGAATACACTTACAGTACACTTTCACCATTTACTAGTAAGAAAAGATAATCTACTTGCTATGATATTGTTCTAACGTACTTTGAGCTGTGGAAAATATACAATATAGAATGAATGAGAATATCAAAAATAAATGCGGGAATAATATAAAGAGGGTGGGAAGGTAA
Source organism: Coenobita brevimanus (assembly GCF_032717465.1). Lineage (NCBI taxonomy): Eukaryota > Metazoa > Arthropoda > Malacostraca > Decapoda > Coenobitidae > Coenobita > Coenobita brevimanus. The sequence goes on from NC_137048.1 coordinate 21,455,024, forward strand.
TGAATACAACAGACAGGCGAACAATTTAAACCTTTAACACGTTCAGAAACTTTTGCATGTAAGCTATTTTATACTTAATACTGGGGAAATATGTGCAGGACTCTTATACACTGATCCATTTACTTTCGCACCAATATCCACTCAAACTTGTAGTTAAAACACTGAGTAATGAGGAGCACCGGCGAAAATGTCTGGATTCCTAGGCCACTGGCGAACAAGAGGAGGAGGAGGAGGAGGAGGATAAAAAGGAATACAAAGGAATGGAAACAGCAACAGACCTTATGGTCCTTTTGGGGATGCTTGTTGCTGAGTAGACTATGACTACAGGATCTTACTCTACATGCTGAAAGATAAGGATAGTAATGCAAGAAAGCTCTCCTCACCTCCAAACCTTCCAGGAAAAAACGTGACAAACACCACTATGCAACATGGAAGAAGTGTCATGAAAATTTCATAGGAAAGACTGAAAAGGAAAAGTTACATTCTATAATACTTTATCTGTAAGCTACCAGTAAGAGAAAGCAATAAAGTAAAATGAATAATCAAATAATAAATAAATATATAAGGCATGACATTATGTACAGGTACGGTGAGTTGACGGGGTATCCGAAGACATAGCATAGAAATTGCACAGTGTGGATGTTCACGGGTGGTGAGGCAGCCTTGCCTGGTGCTTTTAAGGCAGGCAGCAGTCAATCAGGCCCCAGCTCCATTCACTCCACTGTGTCAAGGTTGACTGACTGATTGAAAATAATTTAAATCTGGTGGCGCAACTGCCAGGGTCATATGCCACCGGACAACAAGGTAAAAGACGCTTGAAAATAAAAAGTTCATATTCAAAATAAAGTTAATATCTGTTAGTAGGAATAAAACTACTAACATATCAATTACTTATAAAAGTGGAAGGAGGCCTGCATCCTGAAGAAAACTAAAAACATCAGTAAAATCGCAAAAGGCTTCACCAAGCATCGAGGACAAACAGTATGCACCACCTCCCCCATTATGCCTATGGAGGAATCTCTGACGTAGGTCTCCCAGACTTGGACACTCGACCAGCAAGTGACGGACAGTAAGGGGAACAAGGCAATCATCACAGTACAGTTGAGTCTCATCACTCATGAGGAACCATGTGTAAGCCGAGAGTGCCCAATGCGACACCTAGCAAGAGCAACCTCCAGTCGCCGAGACATGGAGGGAAGAACCCTTGGCATAACCACTCTCTGAAAGATTTCTTTTAGTTTATTATGAGAAACAACATCCCAGTGTCTCTACCAACAAGTACGAATTGCGTACCGCAAGTAAGGTGTTACATCAGAAGCAAACAGTGGGTAGTCGGTTGAGGGCTGTTGAGAAGATGCAGCTTTGGCTAAAGTATCTGCCTATCTGCCCTCTCATTGCCCACCACACCAACATGTGCGGCCACGATGGCCAAGAAGAAAAAACCACTCTAAAATTGATAAAACCAATGGATGGGATGCGTTACAAGACTCCAGTACAGACAAAGCACTACGTGAGTCACTAAAATCACAAAAACGCATTGGGGGAGAGTAAAAATGATTTTAAGAGCATATATAATTGCAGTCAGTTCCGCCGTATACAATGAAGTAATGCCAGGAAGGCTACCACCTCTACTAAAGGAAGGGAAGACAACACCAAATGCTATTCCTGTATCAGTCTTAGACCTGTCAGTATAGACAGGGACTGAACCCTCATGAATGGAGGCATGTTCTAAAAAGAGAGAAAGGGACACCTGAGTGGGAAGCGAGCCCTTTTTTTCAACAATGGACCTACAAAATGTCACACGAGGGAGTAGCCAAGAACCCACCCTTGGGATCTGATGTGGATAAATTGCCGGTCTCGGAACAGAGAGGGCTAGCACAACAGACTGGACCCTGTAACCAAATGGCTTTGGGAAATTAGGACGGATGTCATAAACAGAAGATTGGGAATTCTTGGAGATGATGGCACAAGAAATTGACTTTGGAATGCGGTAAAGACGATACCAACATCTCATCATCAGAAACTGGTGTCGCAAATCCAATAGGAGTACACCAGCATCCACCAACAAACTTGAAATCGGGGATGATCTGAATGCCCTGGTTGCCAGACGTACACCAGCATGATGCACAGAATTTAACAACCAGAGACAGGCATCTGTTGCAGAGGAGCAGACCTTGCATCCATATTCAAGTTTAGGAAGAATAAGAGACCCATGCAAGAGGAGGAGAGTCTGATGGTCAGCACCCCAAGAGGTATGAGCCAAAACCCTCAACAGACTCAAAACTTTTAGACATGCCACCTTGAGAGAACAAATAATAGAGGAACCCAGGTTAGTCGTATATCAAACAGAAGACCCAGAAACTGCGTCTCTTCTCTTTTCCACACAGGATATTCTCTAATGATTGAGATACAAGTCAGGGTCTGGGTGAACCCCTTAAGGATGACAAAAATGCATAGCCACTGTCTTCGTTAAAAATAACAGAAACCGTGAGACTCTGCCCAGTCAGGAATTTTATTAAGAGCAAGCTGCAACTTCCTCTCTATCAGAGACATTCCAGAGCCAGTGACGGAAATTGAGAGGTCATTGACATATAGTGATCCTCTTACCCCGTCAGGAAGTACACTGATTAGACTGTTAATGGCTACAGCAGAGTAACACGTAGGATACTCCCTTTTGGTACCCCATCTTCAAGTTCACGGGCTTTAGAAAGCACTCCTCCCACTCTGATCGTTAAAAAACGGTTAGATGAAAACTGCTGGATAAAAATAGGCAAGTGCCCAAGAAGACCAAGTTCATGGAGAGAAAGTAAAATGCCATGATGCCAAGCAGTGTCACATGCCTTCTCCAGATTGAAGAAGACCGTTATGTGGTGTTGGTTAGTTGAGAAAGCCTCACAGACACAAGTTTCCAAGAACAGCAGTGTATCAGCGGTAAGTCGCATTTTTTGAAAACCATACTGGGCAGGGGATAATAAGTTACCTCTCTCCAAAAACCACACAACCCTAACACTGACCATCTTTTCTAGAACTTTAGCTATACATGATGTCAGAGATATAGGCTGATAATTCGTTGCCTGTAGGTGGTCCTTACCTGGTTTGGGGATGAGGATAACCACAGCAACACCCCCAACAAGGCAGAAACTCCCCAGAACACCAAATCTTAATAAAAAGTGAAAGCAAAAAGAAAAGGGACTCATCAGACAGGTGACGTAAAAAGGCATAAGGAATAACATCATAACCAGGAGAGGAATCATGGCACTGTGACAGAGTGGCCCGGAGTTCAGAAATTGAAAATAGAACATTGTATGGCTCTCCCCCAGCAGAGGCAAAACTGAGACCACAAGACTTTATGCGCTGACGGTGGCAAGTCGAAGGCGTATCTGCGTCCTTCTGTGACACATTGGCAAAATGATCAACAAGCAACTCTGCAACAGCTAAATGATCAGCCACAGTTCCACCTGCTACAGATAAAACAGGAGGGAAGGGAACAGTAAATTTCCCCGATATTTTCTTTACCTGGTTCCACACCTGGGTGATGGAAGTCCTCGAATTGATGGAGGAAACATAACCCTTCCAGGATGAACGCCTGGCCTCCTTTAAAACCTGCCTTATGTTAGCTCATGCCCTCCGATATGCCACCAAATACTGAGGATCCCTACGGGGATGACGAAATCAAGAGAAGGTGACTAATTTGGCTCTCACTGCAGAACTGCACTCAGAGTTCCACCAAGGAACCGGATATTTGGGAAACTGACCCTTCGTTCTTGAAATGGATAATAGGGCTGCTGAGTGCAACACATTATTGAAATATGACACTGCCTCAATAAGACAGCCAAACTCAGAAAGAGAAATGGAACTTAATCCGCCTCGTGCCAGTGCCATTTTAAAATGGTCTGACATAATTCCATGACCATTGCCAGTGCTGTTTTATAACGGTTTAAAGTAAAAAATTCACTGTGACTGCATTTTTCAAGATTCGTGGGTAAAAATTGGCAGGCATGAATGGTAACTCTACCATCCCCCAGGCTGTCAAGGCCATAAACTCACTCACTCCCTCCCTCACGCTCACTCTGCCTGTGCGCCTCACCCAGTGCTGTACATAGTGAATGCATTTTGTAAATTTTTTAAAGTAAGTGTAAGTTGTAAATATTTTCTTGTAAGTGTAAGGACTATATAGTGAAGTCGAGTTATAAATACCTTCTTGTAAGTGCCAGGACTGTACATAATGAAGTCAGATTGTACCTATCTTCAAGCAAGTGTAAGATAATGCACTCACAGTGAGAAAGACATGCAAATTGTGACAGATGTTGAAGTAATAAGTAATCAGAAAGTGTACCAGAACTGAATATTGTTATACCTTCCCAGCATAAATACCTGAGTATACATGATATAGAAAACTGCTTTCTCTCACCTACGTGATGAGCGTGAGAGAGCAGGTATACCTGTGTACTAGTATGCAGGACTTAACAAAACCCATTTCTGAGCTTTGGTGTGCATTTTAATGGTGAAATTCGTTGTTTTCACATCAAAATCTATCATTTTAGCCAATTAAAAAAAAAGGTCGAAAAATGGCCGGCACAGAGGCGACCCCTAGGGCTAAAAATAGCTGGCACGCGGTGGGTTAATGCCCTGAAATGTGGCCAGTCAGCCTTATCCAGAGGCCAGTGAGGAAGATGTGGCTGAGGTCAACCTGCATTAGCAGTTATGAGTAACGGAAAATGGTCACTGCCATACAGATCTGGCAACACATCCTAGTTAAAATCTAGAACAACATCAGCTGAACATAAGGACAAATAACTGGCAGTAAAAGTTCCTGTTTGGCTATGGAAATAAGTCATTTTATTGGAGTTTAAAATGCCCAATTCCTCATCTTCCACTACAGAGGCCAGCATTACACTCCAAAGGTTGGCCTCACTGTTACCCCACAGTGGATGGTGACCATTCGTATCTCCTAGTAACAGAAAGGGAGATATTCGTGGAAGGCCATGAATAAGGCGTTCCAGATCCGCCCTTTCAACAGTAGCACTGGGAGGAAGATAAAGACTGCAAACTGTATACTGCCGATGTAAAAACATCTGGACAGCAACTGCCTGCAGGGGACCGGAAATATCCAAATGATTATAAGGAATATCCTGGCAGAGGAAAATAGCAGTACCTCCATGACGACCTTGACCCGGCACAGGATCAGAATAAAAAGTATTGTAGCCAGAAGGACCGGCAGGAACACCATCACCAACCATGGTCTCCTGGATACACATGCATAAAGGAGTTAACTGAGAAACTAGATAACACTGTTCCTCATAGCTAGCATGTAAACCCTGACAATTCCACTGGATGATAGAACCCATAGTGGAGGGGAAAATGATGATTAAGTGCAGGACTGTGCACCTCCTGACATATGAGCGGGTTTGGAAGGATGTTTAGGAAGGCCTTGACCAGCACCAGGAACCCGCACCCTACGTCGAACATCCGTGGGCAAACGTGAGGGCAAGGAAAAGGAAAGTTTTACAACACTCTTCCTCTGAGGTGGAATAACGTTCAGCTTGGAAAGTGGGTTGGAGGCCGCCTTGGGTGATATGGGATGGCCAGTGCCACCATTAGAAGTCCCAGAAGTGGAAAGAGTGTTGACAGATTAGAACCCTGTGAGGATGACTTTGTATTTTTCAGAAATGAAGCACCAATGGTTTCTCCAGCACCAACCCCCAGTGGGGACTTGACCACAGGCAAACCACCAGCTGCATCTTCCACTTGGCTAGACCCCTCAGCCTCTGAGGCAGAGGGAACAGGAGAGGGGTCAATACAAGGTTCGACAACAGAGACCTTAGGTGGCCAATCTTCAGGATCTGAGGACTCTGACGTACAGTGACGTTTGCTGGGTACAGAAGGAGCCTCGTGCATACTGGACAAGGCGGGGTGAGTTATGTCAATGTGTATATCCGCCACCACAACAAAAGTGCACAAACTGTCAGCCACCGAAGTGGAGGCAGAAAAAGTTGGAGCAGTGGGTGGGCAAGTAACATTCTCACATATATTAGTGATTCCAGGGGTAACATCCATCAAATCAGTAGTTGGGGAAGTGATCACTGTAAAGGGTCGTGGCAACTTCTGGGACACAGTATGATGTACAGGCGCCCCAGAAAGGACAGAAGCATAAGTAACCCCAAGCTGAAAGAAGAGAGTCTGAGCCCTCCTCTTTGCTTCTGGAAAGGAAACCTTCTCACATGTGCAAATGCTCAAAACCTTCTTTTCAAGGCAGTAGCGAGGACAGTTTTTAGAAGATACAGCATGAGGATCCCCACAGTGATAGCATTTAACCCCTTAACCGCGGGGCGTCACTCGTGACGCTCGGTAGCAAGGGATCATACCGCGGGATATCACTTTTGTGATTCTGAGTTATTTTGAATTCGCCCGGGCTTTCAAGTGGTGACTTGTATCATCTATCAGTACTACCAGTGTCCAGCTATACTCAGCTCTGCTAATGTCACCTGTACTCCCATGCACTGTTGACAATTTAGCCAGTTTTCTCCTGTCCTTGACTCCCCCCCTCCTTACCTCCCCTCCATTACCCTCTCCTCCTGCCTGACCAGCTGTGCTGCGCTACACAAATGCTGGACGGATTTTTCCACTCATTTTATCCATTGAAATGTGCCCTTTGCCCTATTCTTATACAAAATAATATATAAAAGAGAGAGAAAAGGTATTTGATACTGTCATACATCTGGAATGGGCTAATTATCACCTGGCAACACCTCACATACACTCGTTCGCTAATTTTCCCTGTTTATTTCCCCTTGAAATATGCCGTATGACCTGTTCTCATAATAAAAATATATATAAGAAAGGAAGGGAGAAGCCTAAGTGATATTTACATTCACCTGGAACTACCTAATTTATTATGTATTGTCTACTGTAGATTTCCTGCCAATCATTTCATAGCGTATAAATTAGCAGCTGTCACCACACTGACATTGGCAGCCCTTCACTACCCCTAGGCCACAGCATTCAGTTTACTGTCGTCTTTCAAGGTGAAACCACGTCGGATTTGCACCTGTCCAATTCCGCCGCTTTTTAGCCCCATGCAAAGGGCCCTGTGACCTCTACCCCTACTAAATCTCGTGTGGAAAGGGGTAAAGGGCTAAGTGACTGCTGTGGAACGTGAACTGGCTAATTTATCAATGAAAATGATGGACAGTGACTACGATTTTTCTGTTGACTCTAAAACAGTGCAAGTGGAAATGTAAATAATGTGTAAATAATGTCTAAACAGCAAGTGAAAGCAATGAATGTAAATATAAGTGAACAGTGGAAAATAGTTTTATAAGTTACTGCAAGTGATAGTGCATAACATAGTGTAAATAAAATAGAAATGTAAATAATGTAAATAAAATAGAGAATGTAAATAGAAATGTAAATGAGTAGTAATATAAGAATACGAGTATATATACTAGGAGTAATGAAAGTGAAAGTTTCATCTAGCATGTATGAATATTGGGAGTAATGAAAATGAAAGTGACAGATTCGCTCTCTATGCTAGTATACAGGATGAGAAAGTGAATGCCTGGAGTAAAAATAAACTACTAGTGCAAACTTACAGATAAATATTGTAGGCCTATATATAGATAAGTGTAATAAAGTACTAGGAATATAAATTGTGAGTGTGTTTATAAATAATAAATGACAGCTCCGCCTCAGAATACGATTGGGGAACCAGCATGAGAGGAAAGCTCGTATGCGCTCGTAATTTACATTGCTTTCACAGTGTTTTTTTTTTTTGGAATATGGATTCCAAACAACTTGAAATTCATAGAATAGTGTTTGTAGTTATAATGTCAGGCAGCGGTAACCATATTACACGGTATCGGGAAGTGTAAAGTGGAGACTTCGTTACCCAACTTCAGAAGTATCCACAAGTCCTACGGTAGATGACGAAGGCTCAACAAACATCCCAGGGGAAAGTTGAAGGTATGTGCCATATGCATATAAAATTTTAATACTCTAGGACTAATAACTGATTTTTGGCAAATATTTTTAAAAAGTCAGTCGGAGCACGAATATCTTTGTGGGATGCGCAAGGAGTGCAAAAACAACCCCGCGGTGCAGGGGTTAAGGGGTCCTGGACAGTCATTGGTATGACTTGATTCGCCTAAGGAGATACAGACACCAGGAAGGCCAGCCAGTGCATGCCGACAAAATTTGCTAACATGTCCATACCCCTGACAGTGGAAACACTGCTTTGGGTTTGGAACATAAGATTTCACAGGAATAGAGAGCCAAGCAAGTTTCACAGAAGCAGGCAACATTAAGCGATCAAAGGTCAGAAACAGTGTCAGAGTTGGGGTCAGAACATCACTGATCTTCTTCTGTACCCGATCATCCTTTACAACACCATAAGAGAGTAGTTCTTCCAGTAACTGTGATTCAGGGTATCGGAGGCGGTCCCGGAAGTAAATGACCCACTTACACTGGATAAAAGTGGCATGAGGTGTACAGGATATACTGTGACTGGAAACGGAGGTCACAGTCTGGAGATGTGAGCTCTCTTCTGGGGAGGACACTTCAATTAGGAGGCTACCATCCCCTTGGGTGAACATCACTGGTTCATGGCCACAGGCAGAAACAATTGCACGGTACAGATTGAAAATGTCTATATCCAGCACTGAGCCACCTGCAGAGGATTTCAGCACTAGATACTTCTTGAAGTTTTCTTGTACTGCATCTTCTGGGCTGAACCTCAGAGCCAAACCAACCTAACGGGACCTCCTCCCAGTCCCAGTTGAATGCTGGGGCAGAGGAGAGAAGTCCCCAGGGGCCTGAAAAGGCTCCAGAGTGGCAGTAAGGGGCGCAGAGTCTGAGAAATGGCCGGAGACAGACCCATCATTGTCAATAGTTTTGTTTAATAGTGCCATGTGATGCTACAAACACTTCATTACCCCACCCCTCCATCCACCACGGAGCCCAACAGGGGGAGGCATATGCCAGGGATAACACCACTGGCAACCCCAGAGGTACCGGGAGAGTATATGCGGGCAACCACCAGGGGACCTGGGCAAGGGTGACTCCAGGACAATAGGAGCCACCAGGTCCCCCAGTGCCTGCTTGACCCTAGCCAATGCATGACCAGCCGATTGACCTGGTCGGGTCCAACCAGGCCACCCATCTAGCCAGAATAAGGGACCAAAGAGGTGTATTGCTAGATGCAGGGTGCATTGCGCAGCATCACTCAAACCCCAGGACTCCCGTCTCCCAGCATTACGGGACGCAACGCACGGCAAACACGTGGGGAGGCACCAGTCCTGCCCTAGATGGTAAATGGGCAGGGACTAACATCACCAGCAGGCCTCGTCCACCAGTGATGTAGGAGGTGCTTGGTCCACGAGGCTGACTGACTCTGAACCCTACAAAGGTAGGCATGCCTCTCGGGCAGGTGGCACTGCCAGCCAAGCTTCAAGCTCCACCACAACGTCAAGGTGATCTCATTCAGCGGGGCACTGTGACAAGGAATTTTCCCATGCAGGACAAGTACACAAATTACCTCCTGAAGCAGTGACTCCTTGTGCATTAAAAAAAAAAATCTCAGTGGTGGTTGCTCAACTAACTGCAACCCTCAGTGATCCACAGCCAATCACAGGTCAAAAGTAAGAGTAGTGACCATTAACTCAGAGCTATCTGTGCAAATCCTAGTCTGAACTTATACTACTGTATTTGCATTTAATAAATTGATAAATGTTTAACGACGTGATGCAACACTATGTACGGGTGTGCTAAGTTTACAGAGTGTCTTGTAGACAGGAGGGGACTGAATTTATGCATTGCTGGTAAAAGTAAATTATTCAGACAGAAACAGAGTCAGTTGAGGAATCTTGCGCAAGTACTTGTCAATTTTTTTTTTAAATGTCTTAACGGAGATATTGTTCACAGTATCTGAGGGTAACTTGTTCAAGATGCGTACGACCCTGAAGAAGTATTCTGCTTCATGGGATTGGAAATGCTTTCCCATAATTTTGCAGCCAATACTCTGGTTTGACTTGACCGGTCTATTTCAAAATATTTATTCATGTCTGAGAGTCATATCCTTTCATGATTCTGAAAACTTCAGTAAGATCATCTCTTAACCTACATTTCATTAGACTGAATATTTTAAGTTTTTCAAGTTGTTCCTTATATGGTTTGTTTCTCAGTCGTATAATAATTTTTGTGGTTCTTTGCTCTGTTTTTCTAATTTCTCTATGTCCTTTCTGTAGTATGGAGACCAGAACTGCACACAATACTCAAGATGAGGGCGCACTGGCGAGTTGAACAAGCATGACTTTTTCCGATTTGAACTCGAAAATTCTTCTAATAAAACCCAACAACTTGTTTGCAGTATTAACTGCCATGGTGCACTGCTTACTCGGTTCTAGGTCATTTGATATTACCATACCAAGATCCATTTTATTGTCTGTACTTAATAATTGGATACTGTTCATTTTGTAATTTGCATGGACGATGCAATTTCCAATATGAAGTACTTTGTATTTTTCTATGATGAATTTCATTTGCCATTTTTCTGTCTAGCTTGCCATTGTATTAAGGTCATTTTGTAACTGCTGCTACTTTAACATTGTACCTGGTTACTTTATCGGTTACAGTATTTTAGTATTGTCAGCAAATCTGGATATCTTACAATTTAAACACTCATCTGTGTCGTTTACGTAGATAATGAATAGTATCGGTCCAAGTACTGAGCCCTGGGGAATCCCACTAATTACATTACGCCATTTGGATTCCTATTTGTTTATCACAACTCGCAGTTTTCGGTCTGGAAGCCAGTCTTGTAACCATTTCTGCACATTTCCTTTTCTTCCATGGGCTTCTATATTGCTTACGAGATGCTTGTGAGGGACAGTGTCAAATGCTTTTTGAAAGTTGAGGTAAATTATATACAGTATGCTGCTCTTGAGTCATCATATCATTTGAAAACATCATAGATGAAGTCCAGTAAGTAAGTTAAGCATGAATGTCGACGTCTGAATCCAAGCTGCGAGTCTCTGATTATATTGTTTTCTTCTAGGTAATAAACTATTTTATCTTTTATGATTGATTTCATTAATTTGCACACTACTGATGTTAAGCTGGTTGGTCTGTCATTTCCTGGGTGCAACTTCTTTCCTTTTTTGAAAATTGGTGTTACATTTGCTAGTTTCCCTTCGCATATGACTTTCCCAGTATTTAACGATTTATTACGACAGCAAGTGGCAGCAACAGCTCATTTTTTGCTTCTTTGAAAATTCTTGGCGATATTTTATCAGGGCCAGGGGTTTTGTTTATGTTTGTACTATTTATGGCTGAAAGGATATCACTATCGTGGATAGTGTGGTTACTGAGAACAGCGGTTTGCTTGGTTTGTGGGTGACAGTACGCTTCTTGTGGTATTCTCTGCTGTAAAAACAGATGCCAAGTAATCTTTAAGAATGTTCGCCATTTCAACCTCATTTTCTGTGTGTTTGCCATTGTTTGTTTCTAGAGAACCTACTGATGTAGTCATAACTTTTTTCTTTCTAAAATCATTTTAAAATTCTTTAGGATTTGATTTGCACGTATGAGGAATGTGAATCTCCATTGCTCTCTTGCTTCGTTTTATAAGTCTTTTCGATGTGTGGCGTAGATTATCGTGCACTAATTTATTATCATTATTTCGTGTAGTTTTATAACAATGGTAAGCATTTTTTTTTTTTTTTTTTTTTTTTGCTATCAGGCTACTTTTAATTTCACTGGACCACGACTTTGGTTCACTATTGCCAGCTGGACGTTTGTTACGTAGTGGTACACATGACTTCACTGCTTCATTAAATTTTTGGGTGAATATTTCCCATGTTTGGTTCATGTCATCGGTTTCAGCCATTTGATTCGAATCCGTGGTTGTAAGCATCACTCTGAGTCTGGAGTAATCTGCTCTACGATTGTCTGGAACCTCTTCTTTGTTGTCTCTTTTTTTCACTTTTTTCAGTACTAATATTAAACTGTACAGTTCGATGATCGCTAGAACTAAACTCAGGTCCGATTTCAGTGTTGTTAACTACTTCATCATTTGTAGTTAGGATGATGTCTAGGATATTGTTTCCTCTAGCTGGGTATTCTATGTGTTGGTAAATGACACATTCTTGCAGTTTCACAGAAAGCTCATGTCCTGAGTGAGCGTTAGCAGTTCACCACACTTTGTTACTGGTAGATTGAAGTCACCCAAATTTACACCATCCTCTTGACAACAAACTTCCGCAATTTGATCATAAAGTTTTTCATCTGCGTCAGCTGACTGTGTTGGAGGACGATAGACGAGACATATATTCATTTTATGCGATTTAGTATTAAGTTGAACATAACTGGCATCTGTGTTGGTAATACTGGATTTGGATAGCACAAGGAAATGGGGACTGGTTTTCACGTATAGTAAAACACTGCCACCAGCACAGTGTGGTTGCTCACAGCTGAAAACATTGTACCCTGTTAATGAGTATTCCGCTAAAAAGTCACGGTCAGATGTGTTAATCCAGGACTCTGTGATGCCAATGATGTCATAATTTTCTAGATAAAGAGGAGATTCTAAATCTCAAATTGTTTTGCAGACTATGTGCGTTAACATAGCACTCTAATCCTGCCCCAAATAGTTGATTAAATGACTTTAAGGGCATTGACATTGAGGTTGCTGCTCCCAGACGCTGAATGTTTTTCATTTGGAGAGGGCAATTTTATCATGTAAAAGCCTACCTAACCGTGCTGCTCCTACTGAGTTCAAACGGAGACCATCTTTCTGGAAAAGAATATGTTGAACATAAAACTGGTCACACAAATTGACAAAGTCAACTCCTTCTTGCGTGCAGAGATTTTAGACGGTTATTTGTGCTGAGGGCCTTGTCGTAGGTGCTATTTTCTCCACTGATCCTTGGGAGTATGCTGGATATTATTATATTTGTGGACTGTTTTAAATTGCTTGATTTCATGATACTTTGCTAGCAGTTACTCCGATCTGTTGCGCTTCAAATCGTTTGTACCGACATGAATGACGTAGAGAGTTTTACTGTTTGCGTCTTTTGTGACCTGATCACAGGCTTCTGTAATATCACATAGTCTACCTCCTGGAAAACAGTACCGAATACCTCTTTCTGCTGCTGAGGGCGCGCCCACAGATTTCCTCCAGCTGACTGTGTACAATGGAGTCCCCAATAAGTCTTGTTTCTTCAGTCTTGTCAACTGCTTCAGTATGGATCCGGTAGCAATTGTACGTAGTCATGGGGAGGTGCTTCCTTGTACATTTTACTGGTTTTGTACCATTTCTTACTGCAGAGTAGTAAAGAGGGCTCCACCCGGCGAGGGACGTACGGAATCGTTGGGCAAGGAAGCTACATTATCATTTGTGACTGCCTGATGGGCAGTGGCTGACACTGGCTCTGTTAGCACGTGTCTTTCTTCCTGAATATTGTCACTGACTCCTACATCTGCTGATACAAACTCTTTCAGTGTCTCATACTCTGGCTTAAGTTCCCTAATTTCTCTGCGATTCAGCTAAGCCTTCTTCAAGGTCTTTCCTCATGAGGCATAGTTTGCACACAGGTGTCGAAAAGTAATGCGAGAACTATTGACGAGCAAAACGACTAGTACACTCCAGGCAGGTCTTCAACGTGGACAGCATTGTTAGAGATAATATTTATAAAATACCACGAAAACAAAAACAAAAAAACAAAAATACAAATGGATAAGGATATTAATATAAATGTATAATTTTCTCTATGAGTCAAATACACTTTCTGTACACTAACTTCCTCTACCAGTGAAAAAAAAAAAAAAAATAGAAAAACCACTTACTGTGATATTATCTAACTTACCATGAATTGTAGAAATATGCCATAAACTGATTCACTGAAAAGAATAATAGAATGACGGGAAAAATCAAAATAAAACCTAGCTACACTCAGCAAACAATTGTTTATATTGTATAAACTAGTCTACTGGTTAAACATCATACACACAGCTAACACAATTGTATCTCTATACACAGGACAATGTTAATCACTTTCACCAAAACAAGTTACCAATCATACAGTAGTTAGGCCTAACAGCGCCAAACAAAAACACCTGATGGTCGGAAGGCACAGTCCAAACAAAAGAAAGCTCTGTTTGGTGAATATATTATCAATATTCTAACACCCTTTACACGTAAGAAAAGATAATCTACTACTAGTTATGGAATTGTTCTAACTTACATTGAGCTGTGGGAAAAATACACGTGACTATAAAATGACTATCAAAACAACAGGCGGGAAAACGATAACAAAGGCGGAGTAACAATGAAAACAACTGGACAGGCGAATGATTAACACCTCCAGCACGATCAAAAAATTTCTGCATCAGGGGCGGATTAAGAGTACTTCAGGTGGGGGCCTTATCAAACAGTTGGCGAGCGAAGCGAGTCTCGATTATTTTATTCAGATCGAAAATCATTGTATTCAGCAGCCAACTGATTGTGTTTGAAATCACCTATATCTCTAAGTCAAAGCTAAATAATCTTTACCGATATCACAATTAGGGCAGATTTGTAAAACACCTTTCAAATAAGGCATTAAGAAAATCAATATGCAAAGCCTGAGGTAAAAATGTAGTTAAAAGCATAAAATAATATCAACTCTAACGTATCAAATTTATTATATGAAAATAATTTGTTTCTAATGTTGCAAAACAATAATAAGCCTAAAAACCTGAATGAACACTTCACAAATATGATACTAGGCTGCCCTTACATTGCACGTCTACGAACTTTTTTCAAGCCAAACTCATTGATTAAGTCAGTGAAGCTCAGTTTCTCTACACTATCATTATGTATACTCATAAGAGAAAGCTGATTTAGTCGCTGCTGTCCCATGGTACTTCGAACTTCATTTTTTATTCTTTTCAACTTGGAAAAGGATCGTTCTCCACTGCAGTTTGAAGTTGCCATAGAAAGATAAATGGGCAGTGCAATGTGGACATTTGGGAAGCATTGAGTATACTTATTCTCATTCAGAAGCAGTAACATCCTTGACTCTGGGCTTGTGCTCGGTGCTTTATTCCATTCTTGGGCACTGACAGTTTTGAATAGTTCTGAAAATTGTACTAATTCAGAAGGAAAGCAGTCTTCAAAATCATTTGAATATACTTCCATCAATTTATTTGCTGCTTTTCTGATGGAATCACTGCCAAGCTTGGTTAGGTTGGAAAGAAAGCCGAACTTATCCTCAGTTACTTTGTAAGCATTTAAACGATCTTTGAGAGCTGAAACTAGCTTGTCAATGATTTGTAAAAATACCTCAACCTTGAAACTTTCTCTGGGTGAAAATACTGTTTCAGCTGAGGGACCTTCATCAAACTGGTGCTTCCTCTTCTTTTGTCGGTTTGAAGATTCTTTGTATTCTTTGACCACTGACTTCATCATTCCTTTTTCTTCATAGCTTTCAAATTCCGAGCGCTGACTGATGACAAACTCGAGGAGAGATTTCAACAAATTAACTGTTGAATTCAAAGGGAGTCCACTTTCTTGAAGGGATAAGCTGGTTTTCTGAAACCTCTCTAAAACTGTGTCCCATACTTCAATCATTAAGATTGAGATTTCTAGCTGCTGAAGTTTCTCCAGAAGTCTTTCTGCCACAAGTCTACTTTCTCGTGGCTGATTTTCATCCATTGCCAATTCTTCTAGTGCTGAAATATTCTTACTGTATCCTCTATTTACAACTCTTACAGGCCTTGCTTAATACTACAAAATTTCGTTGGTCCCACGTCTCTATCATTATTAGAAAGGAAATTATGGCCAAAAATGTGTTTTGACCTTTTCGTTTGTGACCTTGATCTTTAACCCGATCTTCACAAATATCAAATCACCTCTTCCTTGGACAATATCAAAGCCTACCGCAAAATTTCAATGAAATCCGTCAAGTATTTTTGAGTACGAAATTGTGGGGTATGACCTTTTCGCGTCCACGACCTTGACCTTTGACCCGATCTTCACCAAAATATAATCATTTGTTCAGTAGGCCATGTCCAGACTATATGCAAAATTTCGTAAGAATCGACCCACGCGTTTTTGAGTAATTTTGTTCACAGACAGACAAACATACAAACAAACAAACCAACACGGGTGAAAACATAACCCAACTTCGTTGGCGGAGGTAATTAGGTTTACTTAGACTATTAAAATGAACCTAACAATACCAAACTAGGTACTACCGGTATATGCTTTTACAATTACCTTATCTTTCCGTGTTTCATAGCTCGAAGAACACGATCAAAATTGATGGGAAAAATCGTCAGGCATTAGGCCTACTCGATAATTATCTTTACTAAAAATAAACTAAATAGAACACAAAACCGAAACAGGAACTTCCTATCGATAGCACCATAGTGAGGAATAGTGATAATTTTCTCTTTTCTCTGTACAGTAACATGCTGCACAGCTGCTAAGTGGCAGGTCGGCTTGCAGAAGCGTTGCATCTTTGTTCTGTCTTTCCGATGTGCGTTTAGTAGAGTCCACAATAATGCTTGAGGTACTCCATTTTATAAAAGAAGTAATGAAAATATCAAACAGAGAAACTTACGTCTAAATGTTGCTATTTTGGCCGCCTAGGACGGTCTTGGATACCCCTTACTGCACACAAGTACCGGAGTGCCATGTCAACAAAGACTTGAGCAATGAGCATTTGAGTAGGAATAAAATTATACTTTATAAATAATAATATTTTGATTCTCTCTTCTAGGTCTCACAGATACTATAGTAATTATTATGTACTAAACATAATATAACTCAATAAAAAAGGAGACATTATCCTGAATATCTGTATACAATATCTGCATAAAATAACGAAGTCATGAAAGAAAACCACAGCCCAAACGTAATTGAACCGGTAACTATGTTATTTTTATGCACGGGTCCAATTAAGTTGTATGTAGGCCTATTGTTATTTTTATTACTTTATATAATGAAAACCTAAATGTATTGTTAATGTAGCCGTGGGGGAATACCTGAGGGAAGGTTTGTTATGGGGTATTGGGAAGGGGCCCCCCTGGAGGGTCCTCAATCATGCATTCCCCTTAGGTGACCTTTTGTATCAGATTTTCTGTTGACAAACTGTAGGAATCGGGGGCCCCCCAAATACTGGGGGCCCCTGGCTGCAGCCCAGTCAGCCCCCACCTTAATCCGCCACTGTTCTGCATGCAAGCTATTTCATATTCAACACGGGGGAAATATGTCTGAGACTCATACACAGATCTCTACACTTTCGCACCGATAAATACACCACTTGGCTGGTAGACCTGCTCCAGTACACGTCTTGACAGCACGGAGGAGGAGGAGGAGGACACGGAGGAGGAACCTGAAAAGGAAAAATATTAATTAGTACCGGTTATTAGATTGTTTTTTATATCGAACCCTTACTTGTTTTGTGCTTGTCTAGCCTGTGCTTGAAAGTTTCAGTGGAAGAGGCAGCAACTTTGTACTTCACTAGGTAGCTTAGCCTATTCTGTTCGTCCACTACTCTATTGCCAAACCCATTGCTGCCTATTTCCTTATAGAAACAGAATTTTTCTAGTTTGAAAGCAGGAGGGAGGAGGAGGAGGAGGAGGAGGAGGAGAAAAAGATAGAATAAGGGAGGCAGAGGAAGGTGAAGAGAATAATAATGAGGATGAGCATGAGGCAGAGGAGGAAGAGGAACATAAGATGTAAGAAGAGATGATAATTGCAGTAGGCCAGTTGGCCCATGTCAGGCAGCTCCAGCAATTATAAAACTATTAGAATAAGACATGGATAGCAAAGAAGGAGGCTCTCATCCACCCACCAAACCCTCCAGCCGAAACCGGCAGGAAAAAGTCAGAAGGAACACAACGCAGTTTAGAAAAACTAGCGTGGACATTTTATGGGAAAGTGCGGAAGAAGAAAAGAAGCCTTAGTAGTGAAACCGGAGAGCAAAAAAAATTAGCACCGGTTATTAGATTTTTTAATATCCAACTCTTACTTGTCTTATGCCTATCAAGTCTATGCTTGAAACTTTCAATGGAAGAGGCAGCAACTATATACTTCACTAGGTAGCTTATTCTGTTCGTCCGCTGCTCTATTGCCAAACCCATTTCTGCCTATTTCCTTACAGAAAGAGTATTTTTCTAGTTTGAAAGCATTACTTCAAGTTCAGTCTTGTATGATCACTTTATGTAAACAGGGGGAAGAAGATTCAGAGAAAGAGCAGGAGGAGGAAGAGGAAGAGGAGGAGGATAAGGAAGAGGAGGAAACGTTAAAGGAGGAGGAGCAGGAGCAGGAGGAGGAGGAGGAAGTGGCAGAAGAGGAAGAGGAGGATTAGGAACAGGCAAAGGAGAAGGAGGAGGACGATGAAGAGGAAGAGAAAGAGGAGGAGGAAGAGAAGGAGGAGGAGAAAGAGGAGAAGGAGGAGCAGGAGGAGGAGGCAGAGGAGGAAGAAGAGGAGGAGGAGGAAAAGGCAGAGAATGAGTGGGCAGAGGAGTAAGAGGAGGGGGTGGGGGAAGAAGAAGTGGCGGAATAAACAGAGGAGGAAAGAACGAAGGAGGAAGAGGCAAAAGAAGGAAGAGGTAGAGGAGGAGGAAGAATATAAAAGAATGCAAAGGAAAGCAAACAGCAACAGACCTTATGGTCCTTTCAAGGTTGCTAGTTACAGAACAGACTATGACTACAAGATCTAATTCTACATGCTGAAGGATAAGGATAGTGAAGCAAGAAGGCTCATCCCGCGTCCAAACCCTCCAGTTAAACTTGCAGGAAACTCTGACAAGGACCACTATGGAGCATGGAAAAACTGACATGGAAATTTCATAGGAAAGACTGAAAAGGAAAAGTTACATTTTATAACAATTTAGCTATAAGCTACCTGAGAGAGAAAGTAATAAAGTAAAATGAATAATCAAATTAATAAATAACTAAGGCATGCATTATGTATGGGTACAATGAGTTAACGGGGCGTCTGTGGACACAGTGTGGAAAAAGTATGGTGGGTATATTCAGTGGTGGTGCGCAGCCTTGCCTGGCACTTTTAAGGTAGGCATCAGCCAATAAGGCCCCAGCTCCGTTCACTCCACTCTGACAAGGAACTCTCTCATGCGGGACAAGTCCACAAGTTACCTCCTGAAGCAATGACCCCAGGTACATTAAAAAAAATCCCAATGGTGGTCATATAACTATCAGGGATCCTCACTGATCCACAACTCATCACGAGTTGAAAGTAAGATTAGTGATAATTAACTCAGGGCTGTCTGTGCAGATCCTAGTCTGTGCTTGTACTACTTAATTTGCATTTAATAAATTGATAAATATAGAACAACATGACGCGATGCCATGTATGGGTATGCTAAGTTTACGTAGTGTCTTGTAGACAAGAGGGGAATGAACTTACGCATAGTTGGTAAAAGTAAGTTGTTCGGACAGAATAAGAGTCATCTGAGGATTCTCGTGCAAGTACTTGTCTGTTTTGTTTTTGAATGTCTTAACTGAGATACTGTTCACGGTATCTTAGGGTAATGTGCTCCAGATAAAACTTTGTTAAAGAAGAAGTATTTTGCTTCATTGGATTGGAAATGTTTTCCCATAAAATTGCAACCATTACTCCTGATTTGACTCGACCACTCTATTTCAAAATATTTATTCATGTCTAAGTTGCCATATTCCTTCATGATTTTGAAAACTTCAATAAGGTCATTTTTAACCTGTGTTTTGTTAGGCTAAATAATTTAAGTTCTTCAAGGCATTCCTCATATGGTTTGTTTCTCATTCGTGGTAAATTTTTGTGATTCTTCGCTTTATTCTCTCTAATTATTCTGTCTCCTTTCTGTAGTACGGAAACCACACAATACCCGAGGTGGAGGCGCACTGGCGAGTTGTACAAGGCAAGTATGACTTTTTCCAATTTAAACTTGAAAGTTCTTCCAATAAAACCCACCAACTTGTTTGCAGTTTTATTCAACTTGGTGCTCTTCTTACTCGCTTTTAGGTCATTTGATATTATCACACCATGATCCTTTTCAGTGTCCGTACTTGGTAACTGGATATTGTTCATTTTGTAATTTGCATGGACGTTGTTATCAGCAATATAAAGTACTTTGCATTTTTCTGTGCTGAATTTCCTTAGCCATATTTTTGCCGACCTTACCAAAGCATTAAGGTCATTTTGTAACAGCTGCCACTTTAATGTTGTAGTTACTTTATTTTGGCATTGTCCGTGAATTTGGATACTTTACAATTTAGACCCACATCTATATCGTTTATGTAGATAATAAAAAGATTTGGTCCAACTGCTGAGCCCTGGGGAGCGCCACTAATCACATTACGCCATATAGATTCCTTTCCCTTTATCATTACGCACTGTTTTCAGTCTGAAAGCCAGTCTTGTTACATTTCTGCGTATTTCCTTTTATTCCGTGGACTTCTGTATTACTTACGAGACGCCTGTGAGGGACAGTGTCAAATGCTTTTTGAAAGTCAAGGTAAATTTTATCTGATACTCTTGAATCGTCATATGATTTGTAAACATCATGGAAGAAGTCCAGTAAGTTAAGCATGAACGTCGATTTCTGAATCCATGCTGCGAGTCTTTGATTATATTATTTTCTTCTAGATAATTAATCATTTTATCTCTTATGATTGTTTCCATTAATTTGGACACTACTGATGTTAAACTGAATGGACTGTAAGCAACTTTTTTTTTTTCAAATTGGTGTTACATTTGCTAGATTCCATTCCCAGATGACTTTCCCAGTATTTAACGATTAATTGAATAAGAGAGTGACAGCAATAACTCATTGTTTGGTTCTTTTCGAATGCTCGGTGATATTTTATCAGGGCCAGGGGTTTTGTTTATATTTGTACAATTTATGGCTGAAAGGATATTGCTTTTGTTGATAGTATAGTTGCTGAGGACGGTGCTGTTTGCTTGGTTCATGTGTAACAGTAAGCTTCTGGTGGTGTTTTCTACTGTAAAAACAAAGTATTCATTAAGAATGTTCACCATTTGAACTTCAAAATGTGTGTTTGCCATTGTTCATTTCTAGAGGGCCTGTTGATGTAATCATAACCTTTTTCTTTCTAATATAACTGTAAAGCTGTTTGGGATTTTGTTTGCATGTATTAGCAATTAAGATCTCCAGTGCTTTCTTGCTTCATTTGATAGTTCTTTTCGATACATGGTGTAGATTATCGTACTCTAATTTATCATCATTGTTTTGTGTAGTTTTACATTTATGGTATGCATGTTTTTTGGTTGCTAAGCTATTTTTAATTTCACAGGACCACGACTTTTGGTTGCCATTACCAACTGGACACTTGTTACATAGTGGTACACATGAATTTACCACTTCATTAAATTTTTTGGTAAATATTTCCCATGTTTGGTTTATGTCATCATCTTCAGTCATTTGATTCCAATCCGCAGTAGTAGTAGTAGTAGTATTAGTATTAGTAGTTGTTGTTGCTGTTATTCTCTAGGCAGTCTAACCGAACAGCCCTGAGCCCCTAAGGAAGGCCGCCATGGCCGAGACCGGGCTTTCTTACAGAGCTCTCAAGGAGTGTATGCTGTATTGTTGGTACATGCGATTGTGTGCAGTGCAATCTTCCATAATGTGTTTAATAGTATGGGGTGCCGTGTTGCATCCTGGACAGGCATCAGCAACTGAGTCATCCAGCCTTTTCTGATAACTCAAGAGGGCTGGATAGACCCACATCTCAGCCTGGTCAGGTGTACCCTGTCCTCACGAGGGAGATAGAATTCAGAAGGATGGATATCAGGAGACCGTGCATGCAACTGTGTGTTGTCTTTGAGCGACTGAATGGAGCGGCGAGCGATTTGAGTATGGATATGTTTCTGGACGCTGGTTTGAGGCGGACAAGGGGGAAGAGATGACAACATTTGTGTATGATATCGTGTGCTGGGTGTTGTTTTGAGTTCTTTGGTGTGTGTAGATGTCCTGCCATGTAGTGTAGTGGATGGTGTGGGTTTATGGAGGCTGCAGCAAGAATTTGTGTGCCTTTCATGTCTAGATGATCCTTAACTTTGAGGACTTTGGTTTCTTGGTGTAGGTGGTCTGTAGGTGTTGTAGCTGTTCAGCCTGTGATTATTTTTAGGTCCTTGTTCTGTATGGTCTGTAGGATGTTGTAGTGTGTTTTAGTGAGGTTAGAAGCCTAAGCAGGCCTTGCATAATTCATCATTGAACCTAAATATTGTTTGTATACCGTGGTGGTGGTTTCTTTGTTTTGTCCAGATGTTGAATGGGTCAGGGTCCTCAGGTGTTAATTTACTTTTAATGTTTGTGATGTGTTGTTTTAACATTGATGTATTGTATGTTACACCAAGGATTGTGTGTGTGTGTGTGTGTGTGTGTGTGTGTGTGTGTGTGTGTGTGTGTGTGTGTGTGTGTGTGTGTGTGTGTGTGTGTGTGTGTGTGTGTGTGTGTGTGTGTGTGTGTTTTAGGAGGGTGTTGTTTATGGTGAGGTGTGGAATGTGACTATGTTCTGTTGTCCAGTTTGTGTGAAGGGTCACTGTAGATTTGGCTTGGACTGTATTGAGTTTGTTTGTGGTGAACCATTTGTATACTGTGCTGAGGTAAGGTTGGAGGATGTGTGCGGCACATGTAAGTGCTGTGTCGTCAGCATAGGAAGCTATGTGTATCTGTAGTGTGTGTGGTGTGGGTATGTCGTGCATGTATAAGTTAAAAAGTGTAGGGAAAACAGATCCTTGAGGGACGCCGTTTGTGAAATTTTTGATGTTCGATGACTGACCAGCAAATGTAACATGTGCACATCTGCCTGCTAAGTAATAAAGGCAGCCATCCTTCTCTGTTATTGTGCATGCTTGTACTGAATATTTTGTTTGTAAGGTTATGGCAGGGGATGGCATCAAGAGCTTTGCTAATGTCTAGTGAGACTAGGCGTATTCTATATGGTGGCCTAGCTGAATTGATGCCATCAAAATCTCTTTGCATAAGGTCTGAAAGAAGGGTGTTTGTGGAGTGGTGTGATTTTTTTTTCTTTATGTGTCCGACTCTGGGCATAGGCTTCACAGCCGCTCCCAAGGCCCAGTAGTCCTCCTGTCATAAAGACTTTGTAGTTAATTGTATAGAAGTATATTTTAGACTTGTGGTCGAGCGGCTTTTATATCTTGTAGTAGTTTCCCCACCAGATGTCATGTAGTGACGGGAGAGGTAAAGAATAGTATGGGACTATTTTTATTTGTCTTGGAAATATTAAACAGGTATAATAGTATAAGTCCTGGGTAGCTACCTCCCTGTCTCGCTATCTCTCTCTCTCTCTCTGTTCTCAAGCTAATCTCCGTCTCGACCTCTCTCTAGGGTCGCTTGTCTCCTTCTGTCTAGCCTGTTCGGTGGCTAATCTAGGTCTGAGCTCTCTTTCCTAAATTCTGGTATAGCAGGGGTGTGTCACATGTGTTCCTCGTGGGTGGACTAGATCTTTCTCACGAGAGGACTGCTGACAGCTAACTGAATCATCTCCTTACTGGCCGCTGTCGTCAGCTTTCCCCGTGTAAGACGTTTAGCGCTGCTCGCTTCTCGCAAAACACAACACCTTCTCATCATTTGACTTCCTGCTTCTATCTGTCTCTCTATCTATCTATTTATCTATCTATCTATTATGTAGTCCTATATTTGCTCGGCCGCGCGAAAATGACGTACCATCGACATTTAATAGTTAATATATATTAATACATACTACATACACATTATAATGAACTTATAAGCTAATTAAGTGAAATACATAATATTGTAAAGTAACATAATTGTATGAATATTGTATACATATATTATGCATAGTAAATAGTGATTATTCAGTAATATTACATTTTAAATAAGTTGAATACATATTGGAATAAATGCATTAAAGTAAATTATTTAACTGTAATACAGTATGTACTTAGGTTATTATAGTGAAATGCATACATGCAAGAATAAAAATAGTTTAAAATTAAGATTATTGTAAGAGTTACTAATATTTCATTTAAAGATAATGGTACTGGTCTGCCATATATGGTTATTTCTTCTTTGTGTTATTATTATTATTATTATTATTATAATTATTTTTTATTTATATAAATAATTAAAAATATAAACAAAATATATACAATTCATTAAGGGTGGTTAACTGTGTTGTTAACTCTCCCCCACTAAACAATGACTCCAAATTAGCAATTCTTGCATGCATTCTGTGCATGGCCAACAGCAATACTGCAACCACAATGCAGATAATTATGAAGACAGAAGGTGCTTGGCTATACACATAATATGGGTTGAACATACTCAAACTCAAATCTTCCCAGGGCTTCATTGTTTCATTGATCAGCTGCATAGTTTCAAACTTAGGTGAAGTCAGCTTAATACTTGTGCTCATGTTTAAGTCCATATCAGGCAGTGGGTGGAAATGTTTGTGTGTATGATTGAGGATGGCGTAGTGATTGATGGTGGAAAAAGTAGACATGGATGGTGTAAATACCGCACAGTAGTCTGGTGCTATGTATAATCCTGAGGCTGATGTATGAGATGGTGGTATATCTGGACAGACTATGTAAACTGATGTGTTATGAGGGAAATAAAAAACTGCGAGTGTCCAATGCGTTGATGGTGTACAAGTTTATCTGGAGCAAAAGTGAAGTTGCAATGATGATGAATATTGTTATTGCTGATGATAGCCATTTCACAAGGGACCGTATCAGTAGGCTGAAACGTGAAAATGTACGCAGGACAAAGATGAACAGCATGTAAGGATGTGTGCGGCACTTTCGCTCAATCGTTGACTCACTTGCGAAAGTGACAGTGTCTCGTCTCTTGGAGACCATGATGAGTTCGGTGTCTGTGTTGATGTTGATGATGACTAAAGTGTTGTTGTTTCTATAGGGAAGGGTGTATTTGGTATACTGTGAACAGGTCTTCCGTGATGAATGGTACATGAACTATCACTGATGTGGGTGTTAGTGTTGCTTCCAAGTACGGGTAAT
Organism: Coenobita brevimanus; assembly: GCF_032717465.1. Taxonomy (NCBI): domain Eukaryota; kingdom Metazoa; phylum Arthropoda; class Malacostraca; order Decapoda; family Coenobitidae; genus Coenobita; species Coenobita brevimanus. Next base: position 21,480,034 of record NC_137048.1, read on the forward strand.
ATTGCATAAATTCCCTACTGCGGAACAATGGCTTCAATTTATGTGTATGTATGCCTTGACTAACTATCTGACGTAGCTCATGAACTGGGAGTAAGTCATTTGTGATCTTGCCATCACCAGCATTCGAAATTCCTTGCATAAGTGCCCTGAAATGATCTCTAGTGTTCTCTAATTGTAGTAGAATCGTGTCAATATGTTCTGTGATGATGGAGAAGTGCTGGAAAAGGGTAACGTTACCCTCTAAGTCATTTATTTTATCTATACTCTCGAGAGCTACGTTTTCTGCTTGTTTCAGATTTTTCACAATTGTTTTCATTGCTGAGTTCTGTCCTGTGATGAATTTATCTTGGTATGTTAGTACCTGAGCTATCTTATTAAATTTTTTGTTTATTTCTTTAAGGTCATCCTCTGTAGCCAATCCAAAGATGTTCCCAAGAATTGCGCCGCCCAGATCGAACAAACCGCGCTTTTGGCGAGTACGTGTGATGTTGTTCCTGTCGCTCAGCACCTCTGTTCCATAAGATGGGAGATCTTGGATCATGACGAGCATAGTTGACTTCGCCTGTTCTAGTTTCCATTTCGCTAACTTCACCATTTCATCCACTTCCTTGGTGATATGTGATTGTGAAACATAATTCCCTATCTTGAAGTCCAGAGTTCGCATCGGCGTCGCAAGTCTTTTCTATATAAGTAGGTAAGTCATACAAGTAATCTAGACTTATTTCAGTACTCATGACGTCCTTGACGATTGTAGTCGTGGCCGTTGGAGCTATGAGGCATCCTTGTCGTACTATATGCTTGGGGTCTAGGTGCGCATATACCCTTACTATGTATAGGAGAATCCATAGCATAAGTCCCTTCATCGTAACCTACCGAAAAAAAAAAAAATCTATTAATTTCCTATAAAGCTGTGGTTGATGATAGTGATGATGTGCGTTACGGTTGGCTGTTATTTCATTTTTAGAAGGAGTTTAAATCGATATTTAATTCTCGTAAATGATGTACTGTAGATTTCATTGGAATAGTTGCACCTATGTTCGATTGTTTGGTATATGACCTTAATTTCTTTTTGTAATCATTGTTGTGTTCTTGCTTGGTTTCTTGAGGTACGTTCACCTGTTCGGTTGTATCCGAGGCTGAATAATTATGTGATAATTCCCTTGAAACTCGTTTTAAATGGTCAATATGAACTTGTTTTTCCTCGCCACTTGAAAGTGACTTAATTAAAACTTTGTTTGCCTTTATGTTAATTACTCTGTATGGGCCCTCAAATTTAGGGGATAATTTATTGTCTCTCGTATGAATGACTCCGTAAACAATGTCTCCTAAGCTGATAGGTGAATCTTTTGCCTTTTTTGTTAAATGCCTCCGTCATTTCTTCCTTGGACATCGTTAATTGTTTTTGTACTCTTTTGTGTATGTCCTGGAATTCACGTAAACGGAGTTTAGAGTAATCATCGTAATTGTATATAGGCATGCTGTCACCTTCTAGGAGCTCATATGGTAATTTTTTATCCGTGCCATATATAATGAAATGTGGTGTGTCACCAATGGATTTATTTATAGACCCATTAATGGAGGCCTCTACTCTGGGAATCCAATCATCCCAGCTCGCATAATTTTCACTGAGAATGTGTCGTAGCACATCTAATACCTTTTATTTTGTCTCTCTACCAACCCATTCGATGCTGGGTGATAGGCCAAAACGTTAACCTTTTTAATGTTGTATTGTTTACATATTTCTTGTAAGATCTCAGAATTAAATTCTCCTCCATTATCACTTATTAATACCTTTGGGGTAGTAAAGCGACATATTACATTATCTGTTATTGCCTTTGCTACTGTCTCTGCTGTCTTATCTCTAATTGGAGCTAAAATGACATAACGGGAAAAATGATCCGTTGCTACGAATAAGTATAGGTTATTATTGTATGATAATGGCATCTTGAGTAAATCAACAGCGACAACGTCCCATGGCTGATGTGGTACTGGGTAATTACCCATCGGTGCAGGAATGTGATTGGGTATCCTTTGTGTTTCGCACATGATTCGCATCTGTCTATATGATTGTGTATATCTCTTCGTAATGAAGGCCAGTAATATAATAGCTGGGCTTGGTTGAATGTCTTATCCTTTCCAGGGTGTCCTGCATGTGGGCTGTCGTGTATCATTCGTAATACTTGGGGTATCATGTCATTAGGTACTACCAACTGGTTAGTATTTCTTTGGCGTTTTGGTTGTTTAGAGTTAATTTTGTATAATGTATTATTGACCATTGTGAATTGTTCAAGTGGGACATGCAGTTTGGGTAATTGTATGTCATCTCCACTTTCTAACTTGTATATTACTTTTGACCATACTGGGTCAAGTCTTTGTGCCTTTGCGATATCCTCGTGGTTTGGGATATTTCCTTTGAGATCTAACGCCGCAACCTGAATTGTGTTCGGGTTCCTAGATAATGCGTCAGCTACTATATTCATTTTACCTTGTATATAATGTATTTGTACACTGTAGTTTTCAACTGTACATTTCCATCTTGCTCTCCTCCCAGAAAGGAGTTTTTCTTTAAACATACCCACCAGTGGTTTATGGTCGGTGAATAAGTGGATTTCGTAACCATATACCAAATCTCGAAACTTTTGTAATGCAAAAATCACTGCAAGTGCCTCTAAGTCTGTAGTGCTATAATTTTTCTCCGCACCTCTTGTTTGTCTGCTGGCAAATGCAATTGGTTGATTCTTTCCTCTTTTATCTTCCTGCATCAGTACAGCCCCTAATCCTTTAACTGATGCGTCTGTACAAATAAGAAATGATTTCGTGTAATCTGGATATGCTAAACAAGGTGCATTCGTTAGTTTAATTTTTAGATTGTTAAATGCCCTTTTTTGTTCTTCTTCCCATTGGAATACAGCATCTTTTTTGAGTAGTTGGAATAGAGGGAAGGCTATATGAGAGAACTGTGGTACGAAAGACCTATAGTACCCAGCCAGACCTAAAAATTGTCTAACTTCGTCAGTCGTAGTGGGTTCAGGAAAATCTCTCACTGCCTGTATTTTGTCATCAGTGGTGTGAATACCATCAGAGCTTAATTTGTGGCCTAAGAAATTTATTTCCTTAAAGCAAAATTTGCATTTAGAAAGTTTAATTTTTAATCCAGCATCACTAAGCTTTTGTAAGAGTAAGTCTAATTTCCTGAGATGATCCTTAATATTCTTCGTTGCGATAATAATATCGTCAAGATAAACAAATATTCCTTGTCCTAAAATTCCGGACAATACGTAATTCATAAGACGCTGGAACGTACCAGGGGCTGTCCTCAGTCCCATTGGCATTCTTGTATATTGATAATGGCCTCTGTTTGTTGAAAAGGCAGTGTATTTACGTGACTCCTGAGATACCGGAATCTGATAGTATCCGTTTAGGAGATCGATGGTCGAGAATATATTATTCTCAGGACCAATATTCTGTAGAACATCACTTAGCAATGGCATGGAAATCTGTCTGGGATGGTGTGATTATTTAGTTTACGGTAATCTACTACCGCCCGCATTTCTCCATTTCTCTTGGGCACAAAGAAAAGGGGAGCGTTCCACGGAGAAACTGAAGGCTCAATAATTCCAAGCTTTAACATTTCATCGACATACTGATTTGCAAGCGTACGTTGGGAGTGTGGTATGCGATAAGCTGGTACGAAAATTGGTGGTGTTTCTGGGTGCACATTAATCATGTGATTAATCAAGTTAGTACACCCTAATCGTTCTCCGGGCAAGGCTACGGTGTCCCTGTGTGTTTCCAGCAGGGTTAACAAATCATTTTCTTCGTCAAATTCACCTGAGTGAATTAAATTCTCTTTATTCTTTCTCTATCCGTAGATTTTATCTCACTTGTTACTCCACCAATATTTATTTCCTTTACAGGGGCGAAACATTTTTCAATATTAACTATGCAAGTTCCCTCTTCAACTGAACTTCCCCATTCATGTGATTAATAATGAATATCTGAGTTAGCCCTTCGTCGTTCGTATGACATAATGCGTTTTCTACTGACAATCCCTTTACTTTACATAATTCTTCTAAGACAAGAACAGTACTATTCCGTAATTTGCTCTTTATGGTAACCTTCATGTATGAATTAGGTGGTATAACCAAATCATTAGTGAGATGGGCTGGAAAAATTGATAAATCAGTACTGTTATCTGAGTCACTAATTCTGGAGGATGGGGTTGCTGGTGTAAGTGGATCTATACACTCATCTGTTTGTGTATGTTTGTTAAAGCCTTTAATATTACCAATTCTTTTTGGCTCTCTTCTACCAATCGGTGAGGGCTCTGAAAGTATTTCCTCTATAAATTCATTATCAAAGTCTATTCCATTCATTTGTGGGAGTATAGTTATGTTCTCAGTTCTCATGGATCTTAAGCCCAGTAACATATGAGCTTTAATTGCTAAGTTTTTCAACGATATATAGAACAATGCAGAGAATGGTCTTGTAGTTTCTGTGAAACTGAGATTTAATCTTATCATACCTTTTACTGTAATCTCTTGACCATCTACTGTGTTTAATTCTAAATCAGCTTCATCCAGAAAAGTTACTTTCTTTTTTATTTTTAAGAATTCTATTTAGTTCTTCATGTGTTATTAAGTTCACTGGAGAGCCTGTATCTAAAAATAAGGAAACGTTTTGATCCTCACATACAGCTGGTATCAAGATACACTCATTTCCCAACATGCCTCCTATGTGAAGTTTAACCTTGTTCTTTTTTATGTTTGTTCGTTTTTTGTCATGACTTGGTCTTCCCCCGATTTGAACATAGACACAAATTATCTACTGTTTTGCAATCACTAGTCCAGTGCCCTTGGTATCTATGATGCCTACAGTAAGGACCAAACCCTTGTGTCTTTTGATTATCCTCTTTTGCCTTGATAAAGCATTCATACCTTGTGTGTCCTGGTTTTGCACAGTAATGACACAGAATGGACCTATCCCTTGACTGTGACCTACGAGGTGATTTCCCATAAAAAGTGTTGTTTATAGCGCGAGACCTGCTCGGGCTGCGCGAAAACTTATGAAACTGCCTGTAGGAAGGCGTGTGGGAACGAGGTCCAGGCGTCTTTGCTTGTTTGGGCTGCCTCATTTCAGGTCGCGATCGATTTTGTTCTCTGTTTGGGGTCGGTGTTGATGTTTTCACAGCTGATACTGTCTCAGGTACCCTGATTCTACCAGAATGTGCATGTGTGTCGACCACACCTGCTTTACTGCACTGCATCTCTACCTCGTTCATTAAGTCTAGTAAGCACATTCCAGGGATGTACGCGATTGTTTTGGCGATCTTAAGGGTTCTATCAGGTAATTTACACAAAGGCAGCTACATAACCAATGATGTCCACGACGAGGTCTGGGGACATCTTTCCATCATCTGTTATCCACTTAGAATTCTCCAGAGTAGCTAATAGGGTTCTCTTGATTGTGGAGACATCAGCAGTTATTTCACTGAGCACATGGTTTGTAGTGTGCTCCCTTACAAGATCTACAATTTTATGTAATTCTGGAATTATACCTGGCAAGAAGTTCATACCTCCAGAAAATTTCTTCAGAAATTCAGTTTTAAATTCATCATATGTCCTAGCACGATGTAGCTTATCGGAGCGCAATAAATTGCTTGCTGGACATCTTTCCTGGCTTATGCAAGATGAAAAAATAGCAATTTTCTCTTGTTCATCTAGTATGTGGCGCTTGATGAACATTTGTTCGCACTGACTGATTAATGAAATGACATCAATGCGATCCTTGTCTGTGCCAGAGAATTTTGGGGCAGTCTTATCCTCGTGATACACAAAAACGTGAGGTGTGGTTTTTAGATCAGCAGTATTTGTTTCTTGATTCATCTTTAATGATTGCCCTGTTAATTCAACTTGTACGAGTTTATCGTTATGTGAGGGAATGGTAGAATATGTATGACCGGACCGGTGAACCCTGTTAAGTATATTGGCATACGTATTTAAGGCAGCTGCGAAGTCGATACTCTCAACATCTGAAGGGGTTTCCCTCATCATCCGAAACTCCCGTATTTGTTTCCTTATCTATAACGTGTGGTGTGGGTTGTACAATGGGTGGGCTGTCTCTTAATTGTGAGTCTGATGTTGTGGCAATTTGTGTGTCATCTGGTATTAACGTGGGTGGTTGCGAAAATATTCCTGTCATTAAGATATGATGTTATGAAATACGCCTCTTGTTTATTTATGTCCTAGCAAACTAGATGATTAAATAAGTTGAATATAGCTAATTTTAGCACTGAGAAGAAATGAGCAAGTATAATTTTACCCACTTGATACAGATCGTAGAGGTGTGTCGATACAAAAGTCGATCTCGGAAGAAAATACAGGTTTGATTGAAGATCTCTTGATAATTCTAGTGGTGTGTTGATGGACGATATTACTCAGGAAACTCCATGGCCTGGTATTTGTAGTGGTTAACGGCTGTCCCAGGCAAACCTCAACATAGAACGTCGAATTTCCAACTTAACTGTGAAAATAAGTGAATATGAGTAGGAGCTATGTGAATAATGAGTAATGAGTAGTGGGTGAGAAGTGCCTGGTGTCCGTCACACGTTGCTTGGCATGGCAGACTCGCGTTGTGATGTCATCTCAGCACATGGTGACGTCGGCTTCCCACACTGGTAGCTGTGGTGAGTGAATGAGTAGCGATGAGTAACTTGAGTGAAGACGAGTGAGTAAGATGAGTTGTAAATCGTGTCTCACTCTTCGTTTGTTTGTTCCCTTTATTCTATGTGGAAGTTTTCTCTGTCCTTTTCTCTAGTGATTTATTCGGTGTGGGATGAAGACCGCCGCTACTTGTAGGTGCGTGTAGAAGATTATACAGACGACGTAGAGTTGTTAATTGTAGTTGATTGTAGATGGCTGTAGACTTTGTAGAACTGGAGCTAACCTTGTAGTCTCGGTTGCTTTTGTAGAAATTTGCTTTTAATTCGGAGACGATGTCCGCAGATTTGCTGATTTGTCGTTAAGCTACTTGCAAGGCGTCGAGTGATCTCTTGACCTCTGCATCAGCGTAATGATCTGGGAGACGGAGGGGGCAGGAGCTGATATTGTTGGTTGTTGTCAATCTTGATATTTTGTAGGAATTTAATGTTGATTCGTAGACGAGGTTCGTATACGTTCGCTGCTACCAAATGTCATAAAGACTTTGTAGTTAATTGTATAGAAGTATATTTTAGACTTGTGGTCGAGCGGCTTTTATATCTTGTAGTAGTTTCCCCACCAGATGTCATGTAGTGACGGGAGAGGTAAAGAATAGTATGGGACTATTTTTATTTGTCTTGGAAATATTAAACAGGTATAATAGTATAAGTCCTGCAGCTACCTCCCTGTCTCGCTATCTCTCTCTCTCTCTCTGTTCTCAAGCTAATCTCCGTCTCGACCTCTCTCTAGGGTCGCTTGTCTCCTTCTGTCTAGCCTGTTCGGTGGCTAATCTAGGTCTGAGCTCTCTTTCCTAAATTCTGGTATAGCAGGGGTGTGTCACATGTGTTCCTCGTGGGTGGACTAGATCTTTCTCACGAGAGGACTGCTGACAGCTAACTGAATCATCTCCTTACTGGCCGCTGTCGTCAGCTTTCCCCCGTGTAAGCGTTTAGCGCTGCTCGCTTCTCGCAAACACAACACCTTCTCATCATTTGACTTCCTGCTTCTATCTGTCTCTCTATCTATCTATTTATCTATCTATCTATTATGTAGTCCTATACTCCTACATTCCATACACCTCTACATGCCACCAATTCGGCACTAACACCCACTGTCCATATTGAATACATGCTAGGGCTGTCTCATACAGGACTGGTGTTTTGGTATTAGCGGGGGTATTTTTACGACGTGTAGGCGGGTCTTCTGGTAGATCAGTAAAGTCTAATTTAATGAGATTCCCTGTCCCAGCGGAGATTTGAACATGGGTCCGGCAGGACTGCAGGCCGTTGCCAGTGCGTATTTTAACTGACTGTGTTTCTGTTGTGGTGTCATGTCAGTAGTTTTTGTAGCGCTCTGGGTCTGGTGAATTCCGCTCTACGATAGTCTGAGACTTTTTCTTTGCTCTCTGTTTCTTTCACTTTTATAACAGTAATATTAATCTGTATAATTCGATGATCATTGGAACTAAACGCAGGTCCGATTTCGACGGTGTTAACTTTTTTTTTTTTTTATGTGAGGAAGAAGGAACCAAAGCCAACGAGCCTGCAAAACTATTCCTTCCAAGAGAAAAACAAAATATAAGAGAGAGCCAAATTCAAGATCCGATCATTTCCAGATGCCTGGACACACTGCGTTTGAAAAACTGGAGATCATAGGAAGTAGGAAATACAGACAGAGGGAGACAGTTCCAGAGTTGACCTGTTGCATAAATGAAGGACTGGGAGTAACGGTTAACTCTTGCATTAGAGAGTTGGACAGAAAAGGGATGAGAGTTTGCTGCTAGACGGGTGCTACGTGCCCGTCGTAGGGGTGGAGGAATGCATGCAGACAGTTCAGAGGAGCAGTGACCATTGAAGTAGCAATAGAAAAGAGATAAAGATGCGACAGTGCGGCGAAGAGACAAAGGTTGAAGGGAGTCAGTAAGAGGAGCAGAGTTAATGAGGCGAAAAGCCTTTGACTCCACCCTATTGAGAAGAGCTGTATGTGGGGAGCTTCCCCACACATGAAAGTTGTACTCTACACAGGGGCGGATAAAACCCCTGTATAGAGTCAATAATTGTGCAGGGGTAAAGAAGGAATGGAGTCGGCTTAGCACACCCAATCTCTTGGAAGCAGATTTTACAAGAGATGTAATATAATCTTTCCAAGACAAGTCCCGAGTAAATGAAACCCCAAGCATGTTCAAGGATGATGCAGGATTAAGCTGAATATTATCAAACATTAGTGGGTATACCTGTGGAAGATTTTGTCGGGTTGATAGGTGCAAAAACTGAGTCTTTGATGCACTAAAAACAACAAGATTATTTTTACCCCAGTTAGAGATATGAGCCAAGTCAGACATTAGGTGTGCCATAGCCTCATCCCTTGTTTGTTGAAGTAACTGCTGAGATGGACGTTGCGGGAATCGAATGGAAAGGTGAAGGGTGGAATCATCAGCGTATGAGTGGATAGGGTTAGATGTACAGCTTAGAAGGTCATTGATGAATAAAAGGAAGAGAGTTGGTGATAGGACAGAGCCCTGAGGAACACCACTGTTAATAGATCTAGGAGAAGAACGATGGCCGTTTACAACAGCGGCTATAGAACGACCAGAAAGGAAGCTAGAGATGAAGGCACAGATAGAAGGATAGAAACTGTAAGAGGGCAGTTTGGAAATTAAAGATTTATGCCAGACTCGATCGAAAGCCTTAGAGATGTCAAGTGCAATGGCAATGCTTTCGCCAAAGTCCCGAAAGGAGGATGACCAGGAGTCTGAAAGGTAGATGAGAAGATCGCCAATGGAGCATCCCTGACGGAACCCATACTGACGATCAGAAAGAAGGTTGTGATAGGAAAGATGCTTTAAAATTTTTCTGTTAAGAACAGACTCGAAAACTTTTGAGATACAGGATGTTAATGCAATTGGACGATAGTTAGAGGGTTGGGAATGGTCACCCTTCTTTGGGACTGGCTGAATGAGAGCAAACTTCTGTAACTTGCAATACTTTGGTGATAGAAACTCCGTGTACAAACAGCTAGATAAGGAGTTTATTACAAGCTCACAGTAAAATAGTCTGCCCGTCTTGGCTGCCTGCTATGAACTGATGCAATAACGCCTTCGTTCAGGCGTGGGGCCCTGGGAAAGCGTGCTAGGTCAGCAAGTTTAGTGGGGGCATGTATGCATTGGGGGGGACATATATACATCGGGGGGTAGACATATTGTAGAGGGGGTACACTACTCCCCCGGGTAGCTGAGACGGTGTCTCCCGACACCAGGAGTTAAATGGTGTTTGATTATAGTATTAACGGAAGGATGGGGAGGTTTGTACAAGGGATAAGTATGATACAGGGGCAGTAGGGGAGACATGGCCATGGTGAGGGTAGGGAATTAGAAGGATATATACATATAAGATATACAAGGATTAATAGGTACGAGTCCAGTAAGGGTCGAAGGTATACATAAACATAATGGGAATTACACAATAATGGTTTGATACATGATAAACAAGGAGTAGATATGAGAGTTCTATTGTTGTTCTTCGTTCATTTTTTTTTTTTTTTGTATTTTCTGTAGGATACACTGTCACTCGGTAATGCATTAAAGAAATACCATCATTTTCTAGTAGGCAGAGTTCTGTTCACAGTTTGGTTAATTGTCAGATGGCAATGGTAGTCACTGAATGTGAGGGCACTAAGTACGGGGAGTTTCTACGTCGTGTGTAGGGCGTACTATGCCTGTAGCGACTCTGATGTCCTAGAGTCGACGTTCCATTTTTCTGACACAACAATGCACTGCACAGAGGATGAGTAGAAAACCTATCAAAGCGATAACCACAGGGGGAAACACAACTGTTGGATGAACCCATGAACAGCTGAAGGCCAGAGAAAATTGATCCATAATGAAATCACTGTCATTGAGGAAGGTTAGCATGCGCAAGTTAGGGGAGGTGATGGTAATGTTGGCAGATGGTAGGGTTGAAGGCATGTCGATTGGTTGAAAGATGTCATAGGAGTGTTTACGGACAGCTTGGTGATAGCGAGTGGCGTAAGTGATGACGGACTCTGATTTGACGGTACAATAGTCAGGTGCTTTGTAGAGACCACTAGCGGGGACGGATCGAACTGAAGAACCAGGACACATTGTGACAGAGATGGGAACAGCAAAGAAGAAGTACTGGACATGGTTGAGGTGAGCATGATGGACCGGGAGGTCAGAAGCTGGGACAAAAGAACAGGCCAAGTGGATGGAATGGTTGCGAACTAAAGCAGACTCACAGGGTGTAGCACTGCTAGGGAAGATAGCAAAAAGGTGGGCAGCACAGAGACAAGAGGTCGGAGTAAGGGAGGAACATTTCTGGAGGTCTGTGGAAGAAAGGAAGGCAACTGAAAGATGATCATGGGAGAGAAGGAAATATTCCAAAGGAACAGATACTTGTAACAAGGAGTTGTTGAGGCAGAAAGGGAAGGGAATGATGTGGAAAAGGTTAAAGGTTATGGCAGAACGGAGAGGAATATGGATGACGACGTATGTGGTGAGAAGAGTGCCTTCAAGAACAGGATAATAATATTCAAGGGAGGAGTAGGGGATGACTGGGGAGAGTCCGAAGGTGGAGTGAGCCCATTCCAGGACAGAACGGAGAGCTGAGACAGGTACTAAGTCGGCAGTGACACGTCCATTGATAGCATCGACCAGGATACGAACCAAGGTAGAGACATGAGACAGGAGAGAGTCAATGGCCAGTTGGAGATTATCCATGTTGAGTTTGGGGTAGAAGACCTGAGAGATAACGTTGACATCTGAAAGGTGGCGTTGTAAGATATCAGTGAAATTGTTTAGAGTGGACGTGACTTCATTGAGGTGGGTCGTGAGCTTCTGTAACATAGTGTGTTGGACGTTAATGACTCGGCGTTGGGATTCTAGAGCTGAAGCTAAATGAGTGAGATCAGATTTGAAGCCAGAAATGTCACGGGCTGTAGCAACGCCAAACAAGCCACTCAGAATCTCACCGCCGAAGTCGAAGAGACCTCGTTTCACACGAGAACGACGCACGGGTGTCTGAATGGATAATATGTCATTGAGCTCAGTGAATATGTTACTTATGTATTGCAATTGCCAGGAGAGTGGTAGGAAAAGGTTATAGAGATACTCATTTGGGTTGTGTGTCCCCATGATGGCCGTGAGATGGTTCCTGATTCTGTGGAGCTGGTGCGCGTAGGCAGGTAGGGCAATGGCTACGTCGGCCAGGGGCACAAGATTGTAGCGCAAGGAGGCTATTTCTTCGATAAGCATTACCTCACCTCCCGAGCCGACCAAGGCCCCGGGACGTACTCAACCATTGTCCTGACCTGACCCAGACCCCAGGAGGGTCAGCACTGCCAGCAGGGAGATCGCTAACATCGTACCTAGAAAATCAGGGTAGAGTTAATGGGGGAGGTTGTGAAGAGGTTGATGGGCAGAGTGCAGTTTGGACCGATATTGATTGGTTGATGAATGAGCAGGTGGAGGTGGAGTGGAAGGAGACTGAGGGATAGGTGGAGACAAAGTAGACTGAGGGATGTGTGGAGGGGAAGAGGGGGCAGGAGGTTGTGTAAGTGACTCTTCCAACACGAGGCCACGGGGTGCTCACTTTAAGTCATCGACGTGGACCCATCTGGTGTCCTTAGTGGACAGGTCCTGGAGGTGATATTTGTTGCCTTGTTGAGTGAGGACGTGGTGGGGCCCTGTAAATTTGTCATCCAACTTAGAGGAACGCGTATGGGAATGAGCAAAGACAAGATCGCCTACATTGATGGTGATAGGAGAGGCGGACTTATGTTGGCGCTGCAGCATATCCTCCTGAGAGGAAGCCAAAGTGGATTGGACATACTGGTGGATTGTCTGGAAGTTGGCCACTTTGAGTTTAACATAATCATCCATGTTGTAGATGGGTTCTGGCTTTGAGGATAAGAGAGAGTATGGGAGGTCCTTGTCAAAACCAAAGAGGACGAAGAAGGGAGATTCAGCAATGGATGCATTGATGGAGCTATTGATTGAGGACGCCACTTGGGGAATCCAGTCATCCCAGGACGAATTATGGGAGCCTAGATGTCTAAGGCACTCTAAGATTTTTCGGTTGGGGCGTTCTACAAGGCCATTGGAAGCCGGATGGTTAGGCACGACATTGCACTTACTGATATGAAAGCGGCGACAGATCTCATCGAGAAGGCTATTGTTGAACTCTGTACCATTGTCAGTAAGAATGGTATGAGGGGTACTGAACGGGCAAATTACGTGATCTACAAAGGCATGTGCAACGCTCTTCGCGGTCTTGTCGGAGAGGGGTACGAGGACACAATAGCGGGAGAAGTGGTCGACGGCTACGAACAAGTACTCAGCGCCAGATTCTGTGAGAGGTAGTTTTAAGAGATCGATTGAGACAGTTTCCCATGGTCGTGACGGGATTGGGTATTGTAAGAGAGGTGCTGGTAAGCCAGTTGATCCTTTGTGGCGGTGGCAGGAGAGGCAAGAGTCACAGTGGGCATTGATATCGCGGCGCATGGTTGGCCAATAGTATTTGAGACGTGCTTGGCGCAAGCATCGGTCTTTACCTGGATGGGAAGCTTGAGGAGTATTATGAACAATATGAAGAACCTTTGGTATCAGGGCAGTGGGGACAACAAGTTGGCGTACTTCGCGATTGGGCATATCTTTGCCTGTTAGCAGTGTTTTCCTGTACAAGAGATCATCATCCAGCATGAACTCATCTAGTGATACTGGCAGAGTAGGTAAGGTAGACATCACCAGAGTCTAAGAAATAAATGACTTTGGACCACATGGGGTCTTGGCGCTGAAAGTTTTGAACAACTTCTGACGTTAGTGTAGTGTTTTCAGTTACTTCGGGCTGCAGTGATGTTATAGCTGCTGCTACGTGACGTGAGAGTGTGTCTGCGACTACATTCAACTTGCCTGGTACATATTGAAAAGTGGGATTAAAGTCCTGGATGATGACAGACCATCTAGCTAGCCTACCTGTTAGGTTGCGATTCTTGAACAAATCACATAGTGGAAGGTGGTCTGTTTGGATATGCACTGGATAACCATAGACTATATCTCTGAAATATTTCAAGGACCAGACTACCGCTAGCGCTTTGAGATCTGTGACAATGTAGTTACGTTCAGCGGTTGTAAGGGTGCGACTAGCATAAGCTATTACACGCTTCCTTGATGCTTCATCGAGTTGCATCAAAACGGCACCAAGTCCAGTGCCTGAGGCGTCTGTGCAGAGAAGGAAGGGTGTGGTATAATCAGGGAACGCTAGAACAGGGGCATTTACAAGAGCTGTCTTTAGCTTTTGGAAGGCCTGTGACTAGTCGTTAGTCCAAACAAAGGGCACATTCTTCTTGAGTAAGTGGGTCAGAGGAGCGGCGATCTTTGCATAATCCTGTATGAATCGATGATAATAGCCACTGAGGCCCAGGAAACTTCGTACAGCTTCGGTAGTGGTAGGTTCTGGGAAGTTAATAATCGCCTTAGTTTTATCCTCATTAGTAAGAATGCCTTGTGCATCTACGACATGGCCTAGGAATTTGATTTTCTTTCACAGGAAGTCACATTTACTGAGATTGATTTTCAGGCCTGCAAGCTGGAGGGGTTGAAAGACTTGCTGGAGTTTGGTAAAATGATCAGGGATGGATTTACTCACAAAAATGATATCATCTAGGTAAGCAAAAAGAGAGTGTCCCATCATACCGCTGAAGACTGAATGGATAAGTCACATGAACATGGAAGGAGCATTTCTCAGACCAAAAGGGAGTCTCTTAAACTGAAAATGTCCGGAAGGGGTGCTAAAGGCTGTAACTGGGCGAGAGGACTCTTCCATTTCGACCTGCCAGTACCCGCTGAGGAGGTCTAAAGATGAAAAGACTACGTTATTTTCACCAAGGGATTCTAGCAAATCAGTGAGGACGGGTAACGGGAAACGGTCTGGAACGGTGACAGAATTGACCTTACGATAGTCGACTACTGGTCTAAAGTTGCCATCCTTCTTTGGTACTAAGAAAAGTGGGCTATTCCATGGACTGACGGAGGGTTCAGTAATGTCCTGGTCTAACATGTTCTGTACCATTTGATCTGTCTGCTTTCTCTGGCTGTGAGGAAATCGATACGCTGGTATGTAAATCGGCTGAGTTCCTGGTAGTAGTTCAATCGTATGTTTGACAAGGTCTGTTCTACCCATCGGTTCACCGGGTAAGGCAACCACGTTTCTGTACGAGGTCAGAAGGTCGAGGAGTTGAGGCGTATTTTCTGGGAAATCTGTGCAAGTGAGATGTGAGAGCATATCAGGCGAATATGTCGGCGCAGATCCCATAGAGTTAATAGTACATACACTGGCGTACTATCATCAGTCTGAATAGTAGGAACTGAGGAATCCTGGCACACCTTTACGGCCGCTGGGTATACTAGGAAGTCTCCAATCTTTACACCACTTTTAAGTTTTAGTGGAGCATTTGTGAC
The DNA here is from genome assembly GCF_032717465.1 of Coenobita brevimanus. Lineage (NCBI taxonomy): Eukaryota > Metazoa > Arthropoda > Malacostraca > Decapoda > Coenobitidae > Coenobita > Coenobita brevimanus. The sequence continues at coordinate 21,495,205 of NC_137048.1, forward strand.
ATTGAGCAAGTACAGGTAGCATAAGCTGTCCTCTAAGACTGTACACCACGCTGACTCATAAGTCAAGCCATTCACACAACACGTCTCAAGTAGTGTTAGTACATCCACTCCTTCTTTCGCACCGGCAACACAAACAGAGACTTTGGTGAACTCATGTGGTAACAAAATTGTGCACGTATTCGTTACTGCACGTTTCGTCTCTGCGTGTTGGAGAAGATCATTCAGACTGTGTGAGGTAGGTAACTGAGACATGTCTGAGTCAGCGATAGTGTTGTCGGGAGAGGAGGTAAGAGCCATGTCTGAAGGCTGAGATGATGTATCAGTAGACATTGAGGAATTTATGTCCTTGCTCACAGTCAGTAAAGGAATGATCTCTGTATTCACAGATGATGATAGTGGTGGTTTGGGCTGGGTTGGACATTTTGGTAGTGATAGGGACAGAGGTAATTGAAGGACTGATTTGATCGTAAGAACAGGACGGGGACATTCCATAGTGTAAACCAGGAATCCAGAAATGTCTATACTACCACAAGCAGGTATTAATGCAATGGAGTGTTGTGCCATGGTGGAGAAACCAATAAGGGCATCTGCGGGATACTGCAAGTCATCAGTGACATGAAATTCAATGGGGATAGGGGGCAAATCTCTGTGGAGTTTGACTTCAAGGGTGACCCGTCCCTTAACCTTAAACTCTAAGCCTTCGACACCACATAGGTGAATGTCTGGTGGTTCTAGGAAACTGACGTGGTTGTGATGTCGATGAATAATTTGTAAGGAATTGTCGGAGATGAGATTTACTATAGATCCTGTGTCCAAGAAGAATGACGTTGGGATGTCATGACTGCATCCGAGAATGACTAAACCCAAGGATGTTATGGGACCTACATGGCGGATGGGGAGTTGGGTGTCTGGTTCTACGTGATATTGGTCCAACACGGGCGCGGCGCTTCCCCCGACTGTTGGCGGCTGAGGTAACGATATTCCGCATTGGTGTGAGTCGTGCTTGATTTGTGGTATTTGCAGTGTGGACGACGTGAGCGGGAAGGCATGCGCTGTCTGGTTTGAGAGTGAGGACGTCTGTATGTACGGTCGCAACTGGATGCTCGATGTCCAGGATGACCACAGTGCCAGCAAGGAATCGAAGATTGTCTGTTCCGTCGGGCGCTAGATTGATCACGACCTGTGGTAGGAGAACGATGTGTGGCAGGTCTGCCGCATGTCGTGGGACGGGAGCGAGATTGGTCTGGGGTAGTGGAGGTGTGACAGACTGAGGAGGCCAAGGGTTGGGTGGTGCCCTGACGCATGTAGTTCGAACCTGTTCTTTCATGAATGGCTTTAGTGACCTGAATAATTTTATCTCCTGGATTGAAACCGATTTCCAAGGCTAGCTCTCGCTGTTTAGGAGTAAGCCATTGAAGGAACCTCAGGTAACCAATTAAGTCAGCAAAGTTGGTGAGTGAAAGCATTGGAACGCCATTCTTGTCTTCTAACCATTTCGTGCCTACCAGTAATTGGAGCATCTCGCTACTAGTTGCTTTCATGGCGACGGCAGCTTCGCGGAGCTTGGCATATTGTGCTGGGACTCGCAAGTCCTCATGTAGTTGGTTTAGGAGATTAATGAATCCCATGAGAGACGCAGTATTTGAATGCTGGCAACAAAAGCTGATGAGTTCCATACGAAAATCAGCAAAGGTACGAATGCTATCGAAATGTCCTGCACGGATCGCGGATCCGACGTCCGATTTGCCGTGGTGCAAGCGACCCATGAGGTAAGCTACTTTGAGCGATTCATTGGTGATCTGTCTATTGTGGATTTCTGTTTCGACTTCTCTGAGGAAATCATAAACAGACCTAGTTGGGTCCTGGCCAGTAAATTTGGGACGATTGGCATCGTCGAGATAGATAGACTGTGAAGGGTTGGCCATGGCTGGAAGTGCAGAAGTGGCGGCAGGAGAGGTGTGAGAGAGAGAGAAGGTAGTGGCAGTTAAGGGCGAGCAAGACGGGGTATGAAGGGAGGCAGGAGAGGGAACGACAGGGGAAGGAGTAGAGGAAGAAGAAGGGAGTGTAGAGGCAGGAGTAGAGGAGGAGGTATCTGGATTTACGAGTGTAGGATGGGTAGTAAGTGATTCTGCGGGAAGTGAAACGGGAGTCTCTGGTACAGGGCAGTGATACTCTTTGCCACTTCGTAAATGAGTGATTGTGTTAGAGTCGGCAGACGGTGTATGATCAGGTGACGTTTCCGGGTCGAGAGGGCTGATGTTAAGCGGTTGACATGGAAAGTATGGCATTTAATGAGGCAATGGAAGATGAAAGGATGAAGATGGATACGTAGGTGGAATGGATACTATAACAATGAGAGAATGGAATACACGAGTAGGTGTGAAAATGAATGAAGCTGTGGGGATGGATGGTTTAAATAAAAGGTGAAGGATGAGATGGATTATAAATATCGTAGGTGAAGATGAAAACGGGGTAATGAAAATGAGATGGAATATTTACAATATCCAATCTGTAGAGAAAATCGAGGATAATCTCTAATAGAAAGGTAAGGGATACTATAGTTACACAGTAGAGACGGGATTGTCGAGATGTATGACGTGCGGGGCGGGGCTGGGCGGAGCGGGGTGGGGCGGCGGTGGAGAGACAGCTGGGCGGAGAGGAGAAGAGATGCCGCGATGAGTCACCGGCAGGGAGGGGCGGTCTTAGGAGGCTCAGGTAATGCAGACCAGATGTGGCGCCGGCGGGGCCAGTGGTGGGTTGTGAGGGCAGATGTTGGGTCAAGGCAGGTGTAGAGCTGTTGAGTTGCAAATGCAGAGAATGGTGGTGGGCAGGCAGTGGGCAGACAGTGATAAGTGGCACCGTGGGGGCAGGAGTTATGATGAGTTTGGAACAGGTGCTGGGAACAGGTGCAACAGGTGCGTAGGTCAGCGACGGTGACACTTGCGGTCAGGAACAAGGCGTGTGGGTGGAGTTGTTTGAGAGGTGAGCACTAGTGAGAGAAATTGTACACTCAGAAAGCACAGCCAGGTATTACACCACTAGAGGCACTGAGCAGGGGTGAGGCTGGGAGATGCGAGACGTCGTGTATCTTGTGGTGTCACTAAAAATCGGAGGAGGAGGTCAGAATCTAATGGTTCGAAACACCGCTGCTACCAAATGTAACTTGCAATACTTTGGTGATAGAAACTCCGTGTACAAACAGCTAGATAAGGAGTTTATTACGAGCTCACAGTAAAATAGTCTGCCTGTCTTGGCTGCCTGCTATGAACTGATGCAATAACGCCTTCGTTCAGGCGTGGGGCCCTGGGAAAGCGTGCTAGGTCAGCAAGTTTAATGGGGGCATGTATGCACTGGGGGGGGGGACATTTATACATCGGGGGGTAGACATATTGTGGAGGGGGTACACTTCCAGGAAGAAGGAAAGGTACAAGTTGACAGACAAAGGCGAAAGAGTTTCCCTAGGCAGGGTGTAAGCACAGAAGCACAGTTCTTGAGAACAACAGGAGGGACTCCATCAGGCCCATATGCCTTATTAGTATTGAGGCCTGTGACAGCAGAAAATACATCAGCTGAAGAAATTTTAATGTTAGCCATGAGGAAGTCAGAAGGGGAAAGTGATGGAGGAACAGCACCGGAATCGTCTAAGGTGGAATTGGAGGAGAAAGTCTGAGCGAAGAGATCTGTTTTATCAGTAGAAGAAATAGCAACAGAGCCATCAGAGTAGAAAAGAGGAGAGAAGGATGATGAGGTAAAGTTGTTAGAAAGGTTTTTGGCAAGGTGCCAGAAGGAGCGGGAAGAATTCGAGTTAGAGAGTTGAGAGCACTTAGTACGGACGAAATTATTTTTAGCAGAGCTAAGAACAGACTTAGCACGATTCTGGGCAGAAACGTATAAAAGATGTGATTCAGGGGTGGGTTGGCTCCGGTACCTTTTATAGGCCCTCTCCTTGTTGCGGACAGCATTAGAACAAGCGTGATTAAACCAAGGCTTTCGTGCATTAGTCAACGGATAACTACAAATGATAACTAGGTTATCATTTGTAGTTTAGATGATGTCTAGGATATCGCTTCCTCTCGTTGGGTATCTACGTTCTACGTGTTGGTAAAGGGCACTTTCTTGAAGATTCGCATAAAGCTCATGTCCTGAGTGAGCAGTTAGCGATTCACCCCACTTTGTTACCTGAAAAAAAAAAAAAACACCGAAAATTAAGCTATCCTCTTGAAAACAAATTTCCTCAATTTGATCATAAAATATTTCATCTGTATCAGTTGACTGTGCCAGAGGACGATAGACGAGACATATATTTATTTTACGCGATTTAGTACTCAATTAAACTTAACTGGCCCCTATATTGGTTATACTGGGTTAGGATAGCACATGGGGGTGGAGACTCGTTTTCACGTATAGTAAAACACCGTATAGTAAAACACGTATAGTAAAACAGCTCACAGCTGAAAGTATTTTACCCTGTTAATGAGTACTCCACAGAGGAGAAGTGGGAAGGAGGAGGCAGAGGAGGAGAGAAGGTGGAAGAAGCAGAGGAGGGAGAGGCAGAGGAGAATGAGGAGGAGGAGGAGGAACAGTAGGAGGGGGAGGAGCCAGAGGAGGAGGTAGAGGCAGAGGAGGCTGAGGAGGAAGAGGAGGGGAAGGAAGAGGCACAGGAAGAAGAAAAAGAAGAAGAAGAAGAAGAAGAAGAAAAAGACGAGGAGGAGGAGGAAGAGGAGGAGGAGAACGAGAAAGAAGAGGCAGAGGAAGAGGACGAGGAGAACGAAGAGAAAGAGCACAAGGAATAAGAGAAGGAGGAAAATGGGGAGGAAGAGGAGAAGAAGATGGAGGATAGGAAGAAGGAGAGGGAGGAGGAGGAAGAGAAGGAGAGGAAGGAGGAGTAGGAGAAGGAGTGAGAGAAGGTAAAGGAGAAGAAGACCGAGAAGGAGAGGGTTAAGTCAAATGCCTATCGACTACAAGAGGGTCATTCAGGCAGACAGTTTTTGCATAAAGTCCACTCCATTCCCTAAAACACAACCTTCAGTACAGTGCTATGCTCCCTTTACCTTTACTGGGCTCAAGCTGATGTCCGTTTACACATTATTTCATGCAGCTTGTTGGTAGAATAAGATAATACAATTGCTCTGCATCCTTTCCATAGCACTTCTTTAGTGACTAGCATCATCTTCTGGTTTTCATTTCTTGTTATATCTTTGCATACAGGAAGAATGGATGACAATTTTAGGCCAAGTTAAAGTAAAAGTCTATAGTTTTACATCCAAGTCCCCTCTTCTACTCCTGGGTGAATGGAGACGAGGGAGGAAAGGAGAGTCCACCTGACCGACAGGTCCGAGAATCAGACTCAGGTCTTTCCAGTTGCTACCGGATGTGCTATCCAATAGACCAGTAGATCCCCTGCGGTATATAAGTACAGTGCACGCCGATGACAACAATTTTGTACCATTTATTATTAATTATTGTTATTATTATTATTATTATTATTGTTGTTGTTGTTGTTATTATTATTTATTTATTTTATTTTATTTGTATTTTATTTATTTATTTATTTATTTATTTTTTTTTTTTGAGAGAGAGAAAGAGATATAATTACACCCAATCATTACCCTCTTTGAGCTTACTCGCTGCAATCATAGCGTGTGTGAGCTGTACGTAGAACAATTATACCCATGATATCCCCGGAGTGCATATGGTTCCCTTGATCAATGTGCAGCGGTTAAAAAATCTACATACATGAAACTCCAGTACATTTAACCACAGTATGATCGGGATAGTAGGTAGGTGATGGTGACCATCATCCTCTCACTTGATGTAGTGCTACCTACTTTTTCCTTTCGCACTATCATTCTTTTTCCGTGTCTGCCCTCCACGCTTCCTGTTTCTCCCATTCTTCCTGCCAGTTTTTATCACTCTTCCTTCCTTTTCAGGTGGTTTTACGTTCAGTGACAAGCCTAATGGTTTCCTGTAAGAGAGGAAACCATTTACAGCGCTGGGTGGTAACCACTTAACCAACCCATACTTGTTCCCGACGTGTCAGTAAGTGGGTTGGCGAAGTGTTAGTGTCCCTTCCCGCAAAACAACTAACTCAGAGTCAAAGGGCCGCCCCTTGCGGAATTATGGCGTCTGGCTATAGACAGATAGACAGATGATGGATGATTGAGACAACGGTAGTATTCTGTTTATTCAACTGAGAGTGAGGCATGAGGCATGAGTAATAATGCTCTTACCAGACCCCTTTCATGACCGGGACAACTTTGGTATACCATTATAGTCAACGTCGGACGATTTTCTTCAACTGAGAGTGAGGCACAGGAACTTGAATCACGAATACATATCCGAATACATACAGGTATAAATGCATATGACTGTATCAAAGGCTGTTCAAAGGAGGGTGAAAAAGGGTATGATACTAGTGGCATTGGAGGTGAGAGGGTCACGGTGTGGGTCAGAGGGGCAAAATGTAAAGATAAAACTGTCACTGGTTGTTATGGAGTTAATCAGGAGGACATAGGTTGGGGGAAAGCGAAAATGGGGGAGCAAGTTAATACCAGACTACGCACACTGAACAATTTTATCCAAGGGGAGATTTATTAGGAGATTAACACAAGAGTATAATAATGTGGCCGAAAAACTGCCGCAGAAGTTATATACAGCATGTTTATCATCGTATGTCATGGACCTATGCGAAATAGGCAGCAAAAGATAAAAGCTTTTGCCAAATTAAGGTAGATGAAGAATATGATCAACGAAAAGGAAATAGAAGATTATGACAGATATAACTAAACTATCTTAAATTTCGTACATACTGTATTTGTAACCATACTTCACGCAACTATTTATGAACCAGGATTCCAAAATTTTCAATAATAGGTCTACACATGCGCGCACGTAAAGTTCGGGGTTGATGTTTCTGTCTGTCTGTCTCTGTCTGTCTGTCTGTCTGTCTGTCTCTCTCTCTCTCTCTCTCTCTCTCTCTCTCTCTCTGCTTGTGTGCGTGTGAGGATGCGGGTGTGCGTGTACGTATGCGTGAGTGTGCGTGTGCGTGCATGTGTGTGTGCGTGTGCGTGCATGTGTGTGTGTGTGTGTGTGTGTGTGAGTGTGTGTGTGTGTGTGTGTGTGTGTGTGTGTGTGTGTGTGTGTGTGTGTGTGTGTGTGTGTGTTAACAAAATTCTTATAGTAGTTTTATCTGAACAGAATCAAACTTGGTGGAAGAGTAGAGGGTCAGTCAAGAGGCTGACCAATTGCCTTGAAGAATAAATGATGAAATGCTAATATTATATGGCAAAGTCGGTTTATAGTTTTTATCCAGTCTTAGATTTTTAAGGCAGTCAAAAGTCAAGATCACAGGACAAGGTCAAAGGCCAGTGTCACATGGCCATGTAACTTAAATAGTTTTGGTCCAGTTTTGACCAAACTCGATGGAATGATTAAGTTTCAGTCTAGGATGAAGGGATTCGATTCTTTGAACAATCAGAGGCCACGATTACAGGCATGGTCAAAGTTCGTCCGGGGCTGTCTGTGTTAGCATAATAAACGAGTGAATGTTAACAAAATAAAGAAGTATCGATCTGATTTACACCAGCTTGTTGGAAGAGTTGACAGTTAAGACGACTTATTGTTTTTAGGGAACATGAAGTCAAAGGTCAAGGTCACATGGCAGAGACAACTGAAACAGTTTATATTCGATTTAGATAAAGCTTAGCACATGGGTTCAAGGTAAGGCAATATTGAAGGGGTTCTGATTTGAGAGCATTTATTAAATGGTTGAGGTCACACGACAAGTTCAGATGTTTCACCCCATGAATCCAAGTTTAAATTCGACTGAGATTAAACTTGATGGAATCACTGAAGGTCAATCATGGATGAAGGTATCGAATTTTGTGAACAAAGTTCACAAGCAGGAGTTATTGAACTACTTCTAAATAAAACAATTTTTTTTTAAACATAACTAGTTATGGTCACAATTACAACATGGGGACTCAGTATCTTTTCCATCAGGAGGGCATGAATTAGCACAAGACTAACACACGAGGAACACATAGATGTACAGTAGAGTCCTGCTTTCCGACATTTGCATCTCTTGCCACACATCCACATGACACAGTGAGAACAACATGCCCTGTTGCTACTGGTCAGCCAGTCAAATTGGGATTGAACATTCCACCCTGAAGCTCCCAACCTCAGCCAGTTTGATGAGGTCTAGAGAATACTGGACTACAACAACTTTAATGTAGAGAGGCTGATCATATATTACTGGAGATACACCCAACTTACATTTTTCAGTCAGTTTTTGTGCGCAAGCAAAAGCCAAGTGAATAGTGAATGGTTGATTGGGTTTATGCTTCAGGAATGGGAGAATCTCAGTTCTGCTTATATCAAACGCTCTTGTCTGACTTCTGTCTGATTAAACCCACTCCACGATGGACATTGCTTAGGACTGGATACGAAATAGCTGGCCAGCCACATACTGTCCAGCACTGTTGCTAACTTCAGACTTGCCGGGTTGAGGTTTGGTGGTTCAGAACTCCAATGAGTACATGTTTGAGACCTGGAACTGTTGGTTTTCTGCATTTCTTGAGTGGTATCTCAGAATATCGACCAGCAGTAGCAGCTGACCGTAATTTGGTTGAATGAAGGAGCTGTAGTTCAGCACAGCCCTTTCCAGGGGGTGATGCCAGCAACGCCATCCATAGCATGCCATGTTCCATGTCCAGTTAATGTGCAAACGTTAGTGTCCGCATTGTCAAATACAAAGTTAACAAGTGCCCCTTCCCAGTCGTACTCCTTCTCTTCAGTTGGTATCAGTGCATCAAACAGGCATAGTACCTCTCAATAGTCGTCTACAGATCCTAAGCTACAAAATATAGCTACTAATTCATTAGATTCAAACACAGAATTGATGTATACAGATACTGCCAACAGAATTAGTGATATGAAAGATCTGGGACGTGCTTCACTTCTTATACCATGTACTATGCCTGTCTGACAACGTTTACTTCTGATCAGCCGAGATAGTAAACGTACCAGTAGCTCTGACGCAATATGTTCACTGTTGTCCATGTCAGAAAATTTGGAATTTTTAGATGTAACATACATGATGGTCCTCATTTGGTCAGCAGTAAGTGATGCAGCCATGTCGACAACATCCTGTGGCATCAGACCTGTTGCATTGTAATTCTCCCTCCGTATCCTCTTACCTTCATCTAGAAATGTGTATTTGGTGTCTTTTCCACTGTCACATGTCATTACCATGCTATCTCCATTGTGCTCTTGCAGCTTATCTTCCAAATGTTTGATAGCATTCACCATCATCAGAGTATATTCTCATCAATGGCTTTAGTTCTGTGATGAAGAACTGATGTTCATTACACTTATCTATGTGCTCACAGAGTTTCAGGAATGCATGTTGTTTTCTGGTGTTGACTGATCCCGAAGTTTCCACTGAAGCCCTCGCCCATCATGAAAACGGATTTGACGCTCATAGCGGTACTTGGCCTAAGCTGCCACAAAATGACAAATATTTTACATGAATGTATATACTACTATGAAGCAAGATTTGCCAGTTAGGTAGTCGAGCAGCTTCTCGATGTTTCCCAGTGTTTACCGTAGCTTCTGGTGCAAATCAGAGTGACCAGTTTGTCTGCTATTTGTGAGCGTAGTTGTTTCAAAGTTATGCATTAATTTTTTTGCTCTTTATCTTTGTAATGTTTTATTTGTGTGATTGTTAAATTATGTAATTTAATTTGGGTTTGTATGCTAAATAATTTACAGTGTTATGTAATGTAAGAAAACTCTGGCATGTTTTGGATGTTTCCGAATTGGTAACTGTTGTTGCTAGGGGCGGGTACACCACAGGACACACAAGACCAGCACGTCCAAGAAGGTTGGAGAAGCAAGGAAGGCTATACAAGGATGGGGAAGAGACTAGAGCAAGTTCAGTCAGTTTTCAATTCAGTTTGAGTGTAGTGCAGACGTGTCAGTGAAGTTTGTATATTTTCGGTACCTGTGAAAACAGTGAAGTGTTGTTGACAAACAGTGAAGTGTTACTGAAGTTTGCATATCATCGGTACTTGGGAAAATAGTAAAGCGTTGTGAAACATTATGTATAACTGCAGTTAGTAAAGTTTGTATAGTTCCATTGCTTGTGAGAATAGTGAAGTTGGAAAGCATTAAGTGTAATTATTTGGAAAATAAAGACAGTGAACTTAAGAAGCCATGTTTATTTATGATGCGTGAGCTGATCCTGTGTACTGTACACCTAAATGCTGATCATAGGAAGAATGACTCACTGGGCAATGTCCTTCTTGTACTGTGCTAATGCTGTTGGAGCCTGTCGCAGTGTGGGGTTGGGGACATAACAGTATAGATTATCTCCAACTACAGTATCAGCTCGCTGCGTCTCCTTGGCCGCAACAGATGATAATACTTCAATTGTTGCTGCATCATGAGTTGCCTCATGTTGGTCCTTTGGTGTTCTGGCAATCGTACTATAGTCCACATAATTATTTCCCACAGTACAGAAAGTCTTGTTTTATATATAGTAAAGATAGTGGCCTGTGAATGGCAGGTGTTTTTGATATGCACTTGTCACTCTGATTCATCTGACTCTCTTTTTCTTATTTTTATATATGATGGCATCTTGTAATGTTTTTTGCACCATTTATGAGCCGGAACTGGCAACACTAAATAATATGTTTTCATCAAGTCCATCCATCATGTCTGTGCTAATGTCCAAAGTGCTGGGTAGGCTTCTTTCTGTGACAGTACTTCGGTCAGAGATGATTAGCTTATCACAAAAATAGAAAATATTACACTGTTCTTGTGCTGCCATCTCATTCCATTCACACTGTCTTTAATCCATCTATGTACTTCTACCTTTATTTACTCCAATCAGTGTCCAGCCTAAAAAATAAAATATACTCTAGTTTATAAATTCATACCAAATAATACAGATTTCCGACTTTATTTTTATGCAAGAAAGGAGGAACCAAAGCCCAAGACCCCGCAAACCGTTCCTTCCAAGAAAAAAAAAATACAAAGAGCCAAATTAACGATCTGTTCATTTCAAGATGCCTGGACACACTCCATGTGAAAGACCGGAGATCATAGGAAGTAGGAAATACAGACAGAGGGAGAAAATTCCAGATTTGGTCTATTACATAAATGAAGGACTGGGAGTAACGGTTAACTCTTGCATTAGAGAATTGGACAGAAAAAGGATTAGAGTTCGTTGCTAGACGGGTGCTATGCACCTGTCGGAGAGGTGGAGGGATGCAAGCAGACAGTTCAGAGGAGCAGTGACCATTGGAGTAGCGACAGAAAAGAGATATAGATGGAACAGTGCAGCGAAGAGACAGAGGTTGAAGGAAGCCAGTAAGAGGAGGAAAGTTAATGAGACGAAAAGCCTTTGACACCACCCTATTGAGAAGAGCTGTATGTAGGGAGCCTCCCCACACATGAGAGTTGTACTCTACATAGGGGTGAATAAGACCCGTGCATAAAGTCAACAACTGTACAGGGGTAAGGAAGGTATGGAGTCGGCTTAGCACACCCAATCTCTTGGAAGCAGATTTTACAAGAGATGCAATATGATCTTTCCAAGATAAGTCCCGAGTGAATAAAACCCCAAGTATGTTCAGGGATGTTGCAGGCTTGAGCTGGATATTATTAACCCGCGGCGTCCCGTCGACGTTCTTTAACGTCCACACGTTTTGTCATTGCCAATTCCGTCGACGTACATAAATGCGAAAAAATTGCAAGGTCCCTAATTTGCACAATTTTCGATTTTCGCGAGTGATTTTTGGTACATATACACGTGACACCTTCCTCTACAAGATGCCAGGCAGGGACAATGCCTTACCCAGCATGACCTCCTCCCCCCTCCCCAGCATGCCATTGTCTCAGCAATTCACCTGTTATCAGTGACCTGGCCAGTATAGCCATGTCATGCCACGGTACGAAATTCAGGGCCAGAGTGATTCCCCAATCAATGACAATGTGGAGGACAAACTTTACATAGCATCAGAGGAAGAAACAGTTAGACATGATGATCAGGTAATGTGGCAAAAAAAGGTCAGGTATTAGTGTGTGAAACAATGCTTATAATGCCTATATTACTGCTTGAAAACCAATATACTCTCGTACTACATATAAATTCGTACCAAGTAAATAAATAAATACCGTTTATGAGTGGTGTGAAATAGTTATCCTCCCATAGTACTCGTTTGCTTTGGTGCCAGCATGATAGAAAACCTAGTAAGGTAAGGAGGTACTCCTACCTGTATCGAGTATTTTAAACCTCAGGTGAGCGATTTCTCTATGAATTTTCGATGTTTCTCATCAAAAGCAAAGGTTTGAGCCAAAAAAAAATTTCCTAAAATGGTCGGGATTGGGGGAGTCAGTGGTGGAAAAGTGGTCGGGATGGGGCGGGTTAAACATTAGTGGATACTCCTGTGGAAGATTGTGTTGAATTGACAGGTGTAAGAACAGAGTTTTTGATGCATTAAAAACAACAAGATTATTTTTACCCCAATCAGAGATATGTGCCAAGTCAGACATTAGGTGTCATAGCCTCATCCCTAGCTTCTTGAAACTGCTGAGATGGACGTTGTGAGAGCCGAATGGAAAGGTGAAGGGTGGAATCATCAGCATACGAGTGGATAGGGTTAGATGTACAGCTTAGAGGGTCATTGATGAATAAAAGGAAGAGAGTTGGTGATACGATAGAGCCCTGAGGAACACCTCTGTTGATAGATTTAGAAGAATGATGGCCGTCTACAACAGTGGCTATAGAATGACCAGAAAGGAAGCTATAGATGAAGGAACAGACAGGAGGATAGAAACTGTACGAGGGCAGTTTGGAATATAAAGATTTATGCCAGACTCGATCGAAAGCCTTTGAGACATCAAGCGCAATGGCAATGCTTTCACCAAAGTCCCGAGAGGAGGATACCACGAGTCTGAAAGGTCGGTGAGAAGATTGCCAGTGAGGCGTCCATGACGGAACCCATACTGACAATCAGAAAGAAGGTTGTGATAGGAAAGATGCTTTAAAATTTTTCTGTTAAGAATTGACTCGAAAACTTTTGAGACAGAATGTTAAAGCAATTGGACAATAGTTAGAGGGTTGGGAATGGTCACCCTTCTTTTGGACTGCCTGAATGAGAGCAAACTTCGAGCAAGAAGTTGAAAGACAAAGGCAAAAGAGTTTACCTAGGTAGGGTGTAAACACAGAAGCACAGTTCTTGAGGATAACAGGAGGGACTCCATCAGGCCCACTTGTCTTCTTAGTATTAAGGGCAATGATGGCAGATAATACATCAGCTGAAGAAATTTTTATATCAGCCATGAGGTAGTCAGAGGGGGGAAGTGATGGAGGAACAGCACCGGAATTGTCTAAGATAGAAATGGAGAAGAAAGTCTGAGCAAAGAGATCTGCTTTATCTGTAAAAGAAAGAGCTACAGAGCCATCAGAGTAGAAAAGAGGTGGGAAGGATGATGAGGTAAAGTTGTTAGGAAGGTTTTTGGCAAGGCTCCAGAAGGAGCAGGAAGAGTTCGAGTTGGAGAGTTGAGAGCATTTAGTACGGATGAAATTATTTTTAGCAGAGTGAAGAACAGACTTAGCACAATTCCGGAAAGAATTATGAACAAAGTGTGATTCAGGGATGGGATGGTTCTGGTACCTTTTATAGGCCCTCTCCTTGTTGCAGACAGCATTAGAACAAGCATGATTAAACCAAGACTTTCTTGCATTAGTCAAAGGATATGAGAAGGGAATGTAGGGTTCCATGCCTGAGAGAATAACCTCTATAATGTGCAAGGCACACTCAGATGGCTCTCAGCCATGGAAGCAATAATCATTCCAGGAAAATCAAAGAAGTACTGCCTGAGGGTCTCCGAATCCGCAGCTCCAAAGTGCCACAGTCGACTTTTCTTTGGAGGGTCCACAGGCTGTACCGGAATGAAAGGACAGGTGAAGGTAATAAGGATGTGATCAGAGGAGCCCAACAAAGAGGAAAGATTAACAGTATAAGCAAAAGGATTAGTTGTAAGGAAGAGGTCAAGTATGTTGGGGCTCTCTCCAAGGCGGTCAGGGATACGGGTAGGGTGCTGCACAATCTGCTCTAGGTCATTTAGAATAGAAAAGATGTAGGTTTGTTCACCAGGTGGATCAGTTGAAAGGATAGGGGAGCCAAAGGTGGTTGTGAACATTGAAATCTCCTAGAATGGAGACTTCAGAGAAAGAAGAAATGGATACAATGTGTTCTATCGTAGAAATAAGACAGTCAAAGAATTTTTCATAGTCAGTAGAATTATGGGGTAAGTAAATGGCGCAGGTATATTCAGTCAGAGAATGACAGGAAAGCCAAAGTGAATTCAGAAGAATCAAGTTCCAGAACACAAGAACAAACTAAGTCGTTGCGTACATATACACAACAGCCACCTTTGGCTTTGAAATGGGTATAGAGAAAGTAAGAGGAAACAGAAAGGGTTTGCTATCAGTTGCCTCAGAGAGCTGAGTCTCTGTCAGGAAGAGAAGGTGAGGTTTAGTGGAGGAGAGGTGGTGTTCGACAGAGAGGAAGTTAGAGGAAAGGCCTGAATGTTGCAGAAATGAAGAAGTGAGTCAGCCAGTGGTTCCAGGCATCTCGTTGAGTTGTCACCGGGAGAGAGGCAGATGGGGGCATTTATGGTCCCCCCCCCCCAGGGGACTCCAAGGCCTGGTTATTTTGTGTCATTTTTTTTTTAAAGGAAGTGTAGTGTGTACTGTGCATGTAGATTGGTGCTGGCAGTTAGAGAAACTTGTATTGGAGAGTATGCTGGCCTACTCTGTGTTACTGAAACACTGAAAAGGTTCAGCAAAAGGGGATGGTCAGGAACCAGTCCTGAGGGCTGATGAAATGGGAGCTCCAGCTCTCCCTGTCATCAGCTTTCCATCCACCTTGGGAGTACTGTGTATATCATTGACAGATTTTTTAGAATAATAGCAGAAATTGGTTTATCACTCCTTAAACCATCACGTCCAGCAAATGTTCCTGCCAACCCTTTTTCCATCCGAGCAGTTCTGAGAAAATCGTCTATTTTTAAACCTTCACATTTCAGACAGTACTTAGCCAAAAATTAAAAAAACTAAGTGTCGTAATACTAATCCCTGGACTTTGAGCTGATTGCCTCAAATGATCCGTGAAGTGTTTGTAGTCAGAGAGAGTGAGTGGGTAAAGAGGGTAGTTTTTGTTGTATTTTTGCCCATGTCCGTATGCGAGGTAGAGGTGTGGTGACACAGCTAAGACTTAGACTAGCCTTCCACAATAATAACACTTTCAGAAGACTGCAATCCACCACAAACATCATTTTCGTTTATACTGTATTTTCCAAAAGTGTGGCGTGATTACTGCTGAGAGTCATGTAACCATAGCAATGACCTTGAGGCAGGGTGTCTCTTGTACAGACCCATGCGCCTGCTCACTTCACTACCATCCCACCACCACCACCACCTTACACACACACACACACACACACACACACACACACACACTTGGAGATGTATGTTTGGCCTGCTTTGTCGCTCGATTCTAGCACTGCTGTGCCACAAGAAGTGTGGGTATTACGACAAGTACTATAAGTACTACTACTGCTACTACAACTACCACTATTACAACTAATACTACAACAACTACTACTACAACTACCACTACTACTACTGCTGCTACTACCACCACTACTACTACAACTACTACTACTGCTGCTACTACCACCACTACTACTACAACTACTACCACTACAACAACAACAAAAACAACAACAACTACTACTACTACTACTACTACTACTACTGCTTCTACAACATAAAACCTAAAAAGAGTATATTGTGAACAGAATAGTTATTTACGTACTGTCCATAATAAAAAATATTTACCATTAAAACAGATTTTTTCCCGTATGATTTGTACTTTTTCATCATAACAAATATGTACATACAAAAAAACTTTCAATAAAAAATAAGGCACTGACTTCATTATGAAACACTTTCAGCTTCCATTATTCACATAGATATACACAAGGCAGTAAAACCAAAATTCGGTCTTTGAGTAAAACTCAAAGAAACAGATAGTACACAATGTCACCTGACATTCAGCAAACCGCCAACCCGTCATACGGCGTGGCTGTGGTCAGTGCTATGAATTCACGCAGGCATAGCAATGCTGGAAGGCTTCTTTGCCTGCAGGTTGAGGGGGGCGGGGCAGCAGTTTCATGTAATGCTTAGTGAAGTAGTCCCTGCCCTGCAGCCTGTCAGGCAGTTGCTGTATACTGTGTTTCATTTCCCTTCAGGCACTACTCGGTCATATCTCTCCAGAAGGCCATGAATTACATCCTTCTCAAACTATGTGAGGGATGTGCATGTCTGTGTTATGTCCTTGTAAAGAATGAAGGCATTCAGCACACAGATGTCAAGTTCATGTAAGAATGCCTTCTTGTACTATTTGCAGTACTGCCTTAGACAGTCAATGGTGCTGATCTGCATTTCAGATTTATCAATGAGTCACATGTTGACGTTATAGTCGATGACTGCATCAGGCTTGAAGACTGGTTGCCTCGTTCTTTTACTGTCCTTGCCTGGGTTTACCAACTTACCTTCATGGACTGTGGAGAGGACATTTACCTTTTGCTGATCATGCCACTGAATAGCAAGGAGTTTACCAGTAATTACTACAAGGTGCCAAGTCTTGTAAAGTACCTGCAAGAACACAAAATTGGATCGTGTGGCACTGTCCGTGCAAAGAGGAAACACTGCTTAGTGAGGTAGTGAGGTAGTCCCTGCACTGCAGCCTGTCAGGCAGTTGCTGTATACTGTGTTTCATTTCCCTTCAGGCACTACTTGGTCATATCTCTCCAGAAGGCCATGAATTACATCCTTCTCAAACTATGTGAGGGATGTGCATGTCTGTGTTATGTCCTTGTAAAGAATGAAGGCATTCAGCACACAGATGTCAAGTTCATGTAAGAATGCCTTCTTGTACTATTTGCAGTACTGCCTTAGACAGTCAATGGTGCTGATCTGCATTTCAGATTTATCAATGAGTCACATGTTGACGTTATAGTCGATGACTGCATCAGGCTTGAAGACTGGTTGCCTCGTTCTTTTACTGTCCTTGTCTGGGTTTACCAACTTACCTTCATGGACTGTGGAGAGGACATTTACCTTTTGCTGATCATGCCACTGAATAGCAAGGAGTTTACCAGATATCAAGGCCCTACACTCCCCCTTCATGGTGCCCCTGGGAAAGGATGGCCAGTGTTTCCTCTTTGCACGGACAGTGCCACACGATCCAATTTTGTGTTCTTGCAGGTACTTTACAAGACTTGGCACCTTGTAGTAATTACTGGTAAACAGGATATGGTTGCCACCGAAGAGCATGTCCATGAGCTTCTTCATGACTGAGCCAGAGAAGCTATGGGGGTCATCCTTCGATGACCTCACATCACTTGCTGTATACACAGTAAAGTCTATCACAAAGCCAGTCTTGCAATCACACAAAACAAAAGACTTTATTCCAAACCAATGTCTCATTGATGGTATGTACTGTATGAAGGCAAGACGTCCCCTGAACAGAACAAGCAACTCATCGATAACAACTTTCTGGAATGGTCTGAAGTATGATCTAAATTTTTCCTTCATCATTTCCAAAATTTAACGAATTTTCCATACTCTGTCATTCAGATGTGGGCCCATGTTGGATGAGAAATGCAGCTACCTGAGGATGTCTAGGTACCTCTCCTGTGGCATATACTTACTGAACATAGGTGTTAAATCAATATCATCCACTAACCAGTAATCATGAATATTGTGTTTTATTATGTGAGGCATCAACATAGTAAATGCAAGCCAAACACAGATCCCACTTACATTCATCATTGTCCACTCCTTCATTTTTGCCCTTTCACGAATGTGCGAGGTTTCACCTCAATTACAACAGTATTCCCTGAATGCATTGCTTTCATTTACAATGAAATCCATCACTGACGTGGTAAAAAATACTGTGATAAAACCAACAGGAGTGGAGGTTGCATTGTAGGGGAATTCTGGCTGCACACCTGCATTTGTCCCATCCAACACAGGTACACTGGGTTGAAACCCTGTCCCTTCTTCCCAAGTAAATGTTTCAGACATACCTACCCATGATCCCTGCCTTGCCTGCTGGGCACATGGCCTGCCCCATGCCCTGCCCCAGTCCCTAGCAAGGTGCCATGGTGGTGAATCAGACAAATAATCGCTTGATGAGGCAGGTGATAGTGGTAGTGATGGTGATGATGCTCGTGACGGTGATCCTGGTGGTGATGACGATGATGAAATCAGGCAATGGGCATGTTTCTGCTGGCCATAAAATGATGGTGACTGTGCACCTGCACCTGCATATTCGGACGTACTTGGCTGTGGTGATGAGGCAGGGTTGTGTTACAAGGCAGATGACAAGGAAGGCCGGTGTGGTGAGGCACGTGGTGAGGCAGGCCAGCATGGCAAGGCACGTGGTGAGGCAGGCTGGCATGATGAGGCAGGTGTTGAGGCAGGCTGGCATGGTGAGGCATGTGGTGAGGCAGGCTGGCATGTGAGGCAGGCCAGTGTGGCAAGGCAAGTAGAGAGGCAGTCTGGCGTGGCAAGGCACATGGTGAGGCAGGTTGAGATGCAGGACATGTAACAGGTTGAGTGGGAGAGGCTAGTGTGGTGGCAAGTTGGGTGGAAAATTCCACAGTAGGACTGGAGTCATGCGCCAGTGCAAGGCTTCACCTGCGGTGTTTACTCCTCCCTCCCTCCTCTCTTTCTTCACTTCCTACTTCCTCTTCCATCTTCACTGTGCCAATATCCCTCTCTCCAGGATCATCAATATCATTAGAACTATTTCCATCATCAGAAGTGGCAGATGAACATACAAAGGGAAAAGACTGCCTCACAGATGAAAACTCCTGGCCACTCTCCTCATCTAATGAGTACATTTTCACACTCAGCAAGGCAAAGTTGCTTTCCTCAGAGAAAGAGTCACTTTTCCCATTCACATTTGGTGATAATGGCATATTCAATTGTCTCCCTTTTGCACTATCATTAAGGCCATTCCTTTTCAAGCATTTGGACTTCACTGGTGTTAAAGTTGGCAGCTGTGGGTGCTCATCCGAGCATCCGGACACAGAATATTTTTTGTGTAGGTCTATCCGTGATAGAGGTAGGCAGGCAACTGGAGCATGACTGGGATGCATGACAGGGTTGCCAGTGGCTGCATGTGGTGGAAATAACCAGCTGACTATTCAGACAGTGGCACGAATTAATAGATCATGTATACATGTCACCCGGATGTCCATGTTTTGACATGTACACATGACACTCGGATGCGATCAGTTTAAACCCATAAGAGGTGGCATTACGTGACCAAGTGTGAATTATAGTCACTAACCTACATACGTGTCCTATGCTGATGGTGGCCTTCTTGAATTTTTTGTCCCACACGGTTAGCTTAAGTAGAATGTTTAGAATGTTGATTTTGATGTAGGAGACTTCTGTGTAGCTTTCCTGAAAAAATCGCATTTCTCCCTTTTTTTTTTCCAGGTGTATCCTTAATGGTCCTGGGCTATAAGAAACCCATCATAAGACTATCACTGGTGGTAGTGCAGTGGCTAAGCTTTTGTAATTCGACAAAGCAAAAATTTCACTCTGATGCTGTTAGTAATGAGATATGAAACTTTAGAATCTGGATGTTCAAATATGTAGATTTTTAGATGATTAAGTGTGCAGATTTCTCGTGCATAAACAATTAATAGTATGGTAGTGGCATTAGTAGGGATGGGCAGAAAACAGCAAAATCAGCAAGTCAAAATCACGGCTTATATAAAAAATTAGCGAATTTTGAGTTGATATTCCAACTGGCCATGTAATTTTGTTTCTGTATGCAAAAAATGGTCAGTTGAACAACAGAAACACAAGTTATGACAGGTAAAAAACTTTTAAAAATGTATAATTTTGTCAATTTTCATTCCAGTGTCTTAGGCCACTTAATATGAAGGACTATGTATGTATAGCCTATAGGAAACCCACCATAAGACTCGCTATCACCGAGGGTATTTCAGTAACTAAATCGATTTGGCCACTTTTTCTTTCCCAGTTCTAGGTTAAATAAGGTGAGTCTGTGGGGATAACGTGAATTTAGGGTTAGTCTACTGTGATTAGATTTTTCAGCAATTAAATTAACCTCTTCACACACCGTGACTCTATACGAGTCAAACAGTTTTGGTCTGAAGAGGAACCGATGACGCACTATGATGCACTTGCAAGGCGGTCTGAAGCGATGACGATTAGGCAATTCTGAACAAATATATTCACAAAACTTATGTTTTAGCATGAAATGCATCGATATTGTGTGCGTCATAAGGAAGGTGTCTATTTCCAGGCCAACATTCTCAGATAATCAGCATTCTCTTTGTATTTAGTTCACAGAGGGAGAGGACACATGCACGATTTTTGGCAATTTACTCGAAAACTTTTGGTCATAATAGAATCCCACCAATACCACGTGAAAGCTTGTGAAATTCTGCATGTACTGTATACATATGCTTAGTTCTTGCATCATGTTGGCAAAGGTTTGTGCTACAGTGTCATGCAGTTATTTTCATTGTTGAACAACAGTATTCTCATCTCATTTTGGTACTTTCACAGTACTTTTACTCATCAGTTTTGTGTTTTTATTAGCTTATTGTATAGTATAAACATCAGGGAAGATGATGGTATAAAATTTATACCATTATAGGCAATTTCCAGGGCAACTAAAATATGTGGGAATGTTTTCCTTTGTATGCGAGTGCAGCCCGCTCTCGTGGCATTTTCTCTGATCATGTCACACACACTTACAGAAAACTTAGGGTATGCAAGAGGGTTAAGAGTTATCTTCCTGGAAAGAGAAAATTTTGTGCATGGTGCTAGAAAGGATTTCAATACAGTAATCTACAACCAAAATAAAATAAGGTAAAGTATGTGCTGGGTTACCAGTGTAGGATGTGAATGAGTGTGGGAGTGATGTGAAAGGTGAAGGCACAGTTGAGTTAAATGGTGGAAGACAGTGCCCTGGGAGGTAGGTGGCTGATTCGGTAGTACAGTCAGGGACAAAAGTTTCATTATTTTTCCACTGTGCACACTGCACTCTTAGGCCATGACCATCATCATCCTTCATGACATATCAGCAAGAATTACATTCTGGCAGAAAATCATACCAATCATCACTTAAGCATATTAATCAGCAGAAGATAGTGAAAATATCAAATATAAATGTAAAGATGAGGGCAGACGCACCAGGTGCCTAACAGCAGTGCTCATCTCTATAATATCAGCCTTTGAGTGTCCTTCCACCCATGATCCTGGGATTAAATCATCCAGATTACCACAATTATCTCCCTTATGTGTTACTAAAGCAGTCCAGGTACTCATTTAATGTAGCAACCCATAAAGGGCGTATGGGTACATGGGTAGAGAGATGTAAACTATTCGCACCAGGATGGCAACCCCGACGCTAATGGGCCAGCAGCTTGTTGTCAGCAATGCTGACCATCCAGCCACTGCACATCCAACTCTCCCATTTACTTTCTATTCATGATACATAAACTCTTCACTTGTCTCCGATTAGGTTCAAACACCAGTTCGTTCATGTGGAAATATACCAAGGCTACAGTATCTCATCCAAGACTGGTGGGTCTTGTGGAACACCAATGATGGCTGTTACAATAATTCACTCATATACTACTTGAACATCAACCCCATTTCACTCCTTTTCTATTATATATATATATATATATATATATATATATATATATATATATATATATATATATATGGAGCCTCTGTGGTACAGTGGTAGAGTGTGCATTTCATACACGGGTGGACGAGGGTTCACGCCCCGCCAGGGTAATAAACTTTGGGAGTGTTCACCCGGCCACATACTGCATTGGCGAACACAAGGGGTGCTGTGGTTGAACCAGTGTCACCTACTGTAAAGTATTCTTGCACCCAGTCGGCTTGCGTGGGTTGATTACACTTGGTTCACAGACTACACAAACATCCAAAGCCACTCCAACACTACAATTACACTTACAAGCACTTCCCACCCTACATACAATCTCTGCCAGACAGCCTAAACCACTTCGTAGAGATACATTGGCTGTATCGTCCCGACTTTGGTCGGGATAGGCCGGTCCTGCAGTGGATACTCAAAACGGCTGATGATGATGATATATATATATATATATATATATACAGTGGAGTTTTTTTTTATCTGAAAATCATGGGACTTTCAAAGTTTTGTTTAATCGATTTTTTTGGATAAAAGACACTGTAATATGCAATACCAGTGTTGCAACGAACAGCATATTTATTATGTCCAGACGTTTCGACATATTCGTCTATGTCATCTTCAGTGGATCTAAAAAAGACAAAAAAAGACCTGTAAGGTATTTAAAATCCTAAAAGAACTAGTTCAGCATGAGTTCATTGACTTAAATAGAAGAGAAAAGATAGTGTTAAATTAAAGGGGGACTTAAATGCACAATATATTCAGAGGGACAGCAGACAGACAATTGTTTAGGGCGGGTTTTCGTTTATAAATATGAATGGATTCTAGTATTGTTAGATTCTTACTGGTACATGTGTCTATTATACAGAAATTCTCTGGATCAGCAGAAGTATTACAAATACATGAATGTTCCCTTACCGCTGAGTGAGGATGGTAGCTCACAGGGAGACCTGACCTGCTCGACTGACCTCTATGCTCATCAATCCTTAGCTTAAAAGCTCGTATTGTGCTTCCAATATACCCTGTATGGCAACTAGGGCACTTATATTCATAAACGACTGACGAGTGGAGGGCAGTCGGGAGTTGGTCTTTGTAATGAAAAAATGATTGAATCTTAAGATCATTCTTATGAACAAATCGGAACTTTTTTTGAGGATAGAAAATAGAAAAGTTATATTTCAGTGCCCTCTCTATCTTTTCTGACACAGTACCAAGAAAAGGTAGAGAAAGATACATTCTTCCTTACTCACTGTACATACAGTACAGGTTGCTTTGGATTGTAAATTTTGGCTAAGAACTTTCTAACACAGTTATCAAAAAGAGCAGTGTTGAAACCGTTGTTAGAAAAAAAAAAATCCTCAAAAATGTGACCTCCTTATGGAATAGGTTGTATGTTGAAGTTAGGTTATAATCTCTATACAAAGGTGTTCTAATTGTATTCACCTAAAAATTAAATGGACAGTAACTAAAAAAGCTAGTACCCAAACCCGAGAAACTAAGCTAACTATATACAGACATAACCAGAATGCCATTTAACTTCTGTATTAATATATCAAGAAATGGGAGTTTACCGTTAACTTCACATTCTATGGTAAATTTTATGTTCTTATGTTATTTATTTAGGTAGTTTTAAAAAAAAGTGGAGCATGGCTTTCATCTTGAAACATAAGTAGAGTGTCATCCACATATTTATGATAAAGGATGGTTTTAACCCGTCACGTCCTGAGGTTTTCCGCACTTCCAACATCCCCCAGTTCCGAGCCTTTTTGGAATTTTTTTTTTTTTTGGCTAAAACTTCTGCTTTGGTTGAGAAACGAAGGAAAATCACCAAGAAAGGGCTTACCGTGGTCTATAAGTGGTCGGAACAGGTGAGGTCCCCTACGCCAGGTATCGTATTCTATCATTGACGTGTCAGGAGCTCATGTTTTCTATGGTAGGGAATACTGGGAGAAACAACACACAACACCTCTATATTTATTGAATTTGAACTAATAAACAATAACAGTAGCAATATAAAGGATTTCAGACACATATATATGAATAATAAGCATTGTACCATCGCGCGAGCATAGCGAGTTAGGTCTGAGTTGTAACATGCTATATGCTAAGTTTCTTGTATCAGTCAACATATCATTTTTTCTACTTGTATACTTCTGTTTCAATGACATTTTACCAATTTCTACTGTTTGTAAATGTTATCAGATGTTTTCATTCATTATGATAACATACAGCATAAGTTTAGTGCACATCGGCTTACTAAGTGCACTCGCAATGACTCGTATTTCAACATACTCAATTGTTTTATCACTTTCCTATTATTTTTCCCTTTACATAGAACCTTTCTTCCACCACTGTAAATGTTTTCAATTATTTACATTCATTACGAGGGCACTTAGCGATATGCTAGCACATAATCACGTAGCAAGCACAATCTCAAACACTCGTGTTTCATCTTCTACTTTATTTATTCACTCCAATTATACTTTCCCACTTACATTACACACGTTTACACCCCTATACTGCACTGTACATACTTACTGGCATTATTTATTCAAGTGAGCGTCAGATTATCGCATGAAAATACCCTTGCAATGAATGTTTCGACCAACATAATACTCAAACACTTATATACTAATTCTTCACATATATTACACACTTTCCCACTTGTTGACTTCTATTTTCATTATTACGGGCCTTATTCATTCAACTGAGCGTCAGGATATGGCATCTCTATTACACACCCTATGAATATTTTGACTTAGAATATATTTCAGCACTTACAATAATTTGAACTTATATTATACCCGTTAGCATTTCCAATAATACTAATTACATATTTACAGGCCGCATTTATTGCATTCAGCGACAGAATATCGCATCATAAAACCCTCGCTATGTATGTTTCCATTTACAGCATATTTATACACTTACATACAATTTTTGCACTAATGTTATACCCGTATGCACTTTATACTAATATTTGGAGATCAACATGACTGATAATTTCACTGAGCGTCTGTTTGTCGCATTTACTTCATAGTTTCAGCGTCCTATTGCATTCACACCATATCAGAATTGCATCAACGTGCGATATTCACTGAAACATGGGTGAATACAGAGACCCACGTCACACTCCACGCACTCATAGCGGGTGTCCTTCCTCTGTGTCGTGAGTCTCATCCGGGAATGGCTACACACGTGACACCTGCGTTGGGGCCTAGGTCTGTTTGGCTGGAGAGAGATAGGAGTGGGGAAATGGCAGCCGGATATTCTCAGGGGAGTTTGGGCAACAGGGGCAGTGCGGGTGCGATGTTGGGGCCTTTCAACAGCATAACGTGCAAACATCTCTCTTGTGAGCTCCCTCACAAACCCTTCAAAGGTTTCCTGAACTCCTGTTGTCATGGCGTGAAGGTGGTGGCAATTCAGAGCAGTGATGTCTAGCAAGTAAAAGAACAGTTTCTTATACCACTTCATCGTGGTCCTAGCACACTCTACCGTCGATATCATGGAGTCTGATTGGTCCACCAGGCGCATGTTTATGTTATAGTCCATGACACACTCAGGTTTCCAAATGTGACACCTGTTCTCGCTCCGGTAATCTACGGAATCAGTACCGTGCATCAAGGGGTGGTGAACCATTGACAAGAGGCTTACTTCTCTATTATGGTTCCACACAGTTGCAAGGATGTTGTTGGCTTTGAAGAAGACAACCTCATTCCTGGCAAGTTTCCGCCCTACCTTGGCCATGTGACGCCGGTTCACCTTCACGGTTCCACAGACTCCCGTTTCATGCGTGTGAAGATAACGAGCGAGAAGAGGGCTAGTGTACCAGTTGTCCAGGTAGAGGACATGACCACGATGAAGGTAGTCTTCTATCATTGTCTTTACCACTTCTCCCGACAGTCCAATACTCCGATCTTCTATTATGTCTGTCTGTGCGCCGGTGTACAAGACTATGTCTTGCACGTATCCAGTCCTACAGTCACACATAACAAAGATCTTGAACCCAAAACGGTGCCTTTTGCTGGGTATATACTGCCTAAATGAAATATTACCTCTCCACAACACGAGACTCTCGTCTATGACGAGGTCTCTATAGGGATAAAATGACGAACGAAAGGTTTGCCTCAGGTGATCAAAGACAAACCTAATTCGCCTCATCTTATCTGTGTCGTTCGCATTTGCAGGATCATGAGCATCATAGAAATGGAGGCGACTTAGAATTTGTTGAAACCGATTATGGCTCATCACTTGCCCAAATATTGGGGTAAACATAACAGGGTCCCTTGTCCAGTAAGTCGGAATTCTGTTCTTTCGTATAATACCCATCAAAAGGACCAGGGCAAAAAATAGGAACATTTCTGAAAGGGAGACAGGGTAATCATATATGATAGAAAGCCTACTCCTTGTTCCCAATCTTTCACTCTCAAGGCGCTGGGTGCTTGCAAAAAGGTTGGTTTGGTAAACAATCTGCTCCACGAATGCCTCACTAAAAAACAGGTGGAAAAAATCCAACCTGGTGGAATTACGGTGAATTCCGGGAGGAATGCAGCCAGAGCGCCCCTGCTCAGTGAAGGAGTGAATGAGGGGAGAAAAATCACTCCCACCCTCCCAATTCCATCCCACAAATCCCTCATCCCCATCATCCCCATCACCGCCTTCATCTGGGTGGGGAGGAGATCCTGTTGGGGGAGGTTGGGGAGAATGAGTGCTGAGGGCTTCCCCACTGTCACTCCTCTTCCCTCTGCCTTTACCCTTTCCCTTTCCCTTACCTTACGGCCTTGAGGAACATTAGGGGGCTGTGGGGATGAAGTAGGGGAATATTGGGGAGCATAAGACGTGCTGGGGAGTGGTTCTTCCCCACCTTCCCCCTCCATGAAAACACCACGTGATTTTTCACGCACCCTAGCTCGACCACGTGTTAGGGGATATTGGGGAGCATAAGACGTGCTTGGGAGTGGTTCCTCCCCACGTCCCACAACTCCGTCCTCGTCCTCGTCCTCGTCATCGAAATCTGGTTCCACATCACGTTGGGGCGGGGCATAGGATATTACACATGGTTTCTTGGCCGGCTGCCCCTCTCTAGCAGCACGGTAAGTCACGTACTGCCACTTCCTGGGAGACGGGACTTCTTCATCACTGCTGGTGGTTTCATCCTCCTCTGGCTGCACATAATCTTTATCCACAACCTCGTCGTTCAGTGGGGAATCACTGTCGCCTGTAAAGGCGTCCAGCGCGGACTGAATTTCGCCCTCTGAGAGACCTCTCTTAGCCATGTCTGAGCAGAACCATTGCTACCTGGTGAGTGGACGAGCAGCGGGTTAGCGCGGGTCGCGCGGGGTTGGTGGCAGGTAGGGGAAGGTCATGCGAGGATACATACTGCAAATCAAGCGCAAAATTTGAAAATTGTCGAAATTATGCACTTTGCAACTGCACGACGTACCGGTACATCGCCGGGACTGGCAAATGCAAATCATTGCAACGTACCCATACGTCGACGGGACGGGGCGGGTTAAAGTATGCAGGAAAATTATCCAGCCATTTCTTCTCCCAAAAGCAGAGAAAAACATTAGCCATAGTCGGACCCAGAGGCGAGCCCATAGCTACACCGTCTACCTGTTTATACACCTCGTTATTAAACATAAAATGGCAGTTCTTAACACAAACAGAAATCAGGTTTTTAAAGAATTTTTTACTCATACCCATGACTTCTTCCGTATCATGTGTAAATTCAATTTTTAATGATACGGAAGAAGTCATGGGTATGAGTAAAAATTTTTTTTAAAACCTGATTTCTGTTTGTGTTAAGGACTGCCATTTTATGTTTAATATTGAGGTGTATAAACGGGTAGACGATGTGGGTATGGGCTTGCCTCTGGGTCCAACTATGGCTAATGTTTTTCTCTGCTTTGGGGAGAAGAAATGGCTGGATAATTGTCCTGCATACTTTAAATCCATGTTTTATCGTAGATATGTGGATGACACTCTACTTATTTTTCAAGGTGAAAGCCATGCTCCACTTTTTTTAAACTACCTAAATAAACAACATAAGAACATAAAATTTACCATAGAATGTGAAGTTAACGGTAAACTCCCATTTCTTGATTTATTAATACAGAAGTTAAATGGCACTCTGGTTATATCTGTATATCGTTAACCTACTTTCTCGGGTTTGGGTACTAGCTTTTTTAGTTACTCTCCAGTTATTTTTAAGGTGAATGCAATTAGAACACTTTTTTATAGAGCTTATAACCTAACTTCATCCTACAACCTATTCCATAAGGAGGTCACATTTTTGAGGATTTTTTTTTCTAACAATGGTTTCAACACTGCTCTTTTTGATAACTGTGTTAGAAAGTTCTTAGCCAAAATTTACAATCCAAAGCAACCTGTATGTACAGTGAGTAAGGAGGAAATGTATCTTTCTCTACCTTTTCTTGGTACTGTGTCAGAAAAGATAGAGAGGGCATTGAAATATAACTTCTATTTTCTATCCTCAAATAAAGTTCCGATTTGTTCATAAGAATAATCTTAAGATTCAATCATTTTTTCATTACAAAGACCGACTACCGACTGCCCTCCACTCGTCAGTCGTTTATGAATATAAGTGCCCTAGTTGCCATACAGGATATATTGGAAGCACAATACGAGCTTTCAAGCTAAGGGTTGATGAGCCTAGAGGTCAGTCGAGCAGGTCAGGTGTCCCTGTGAGCGACCCTCCTCACTCAGCAGTAAGGGAACATTCATGTATTTGTAATACTTCTGTTGATCCAGAGAATTTCTGTATAATAGACACATGTACCAGTAAGAATCTAAGAATACTAGAATCCATTCATATTTATAAACGAAAACCCGCCCTAAACAATTGTCTGTCTGCTGTCTCTCTGAATTTATTGTGCAATTAAATCCCCCTTTAATTTAACACTACGTTTTTTCTTTTATTTAAGTCGATGAGCTCATGGTCAAATAGTTCTTTTAGGATTTTAAATACCTTACAGGTCTTTTTTTTATTTTTTTTTAGATTCACTGTAGATGACATAGATGAATATGTCGAAACGTCTGGACATAATAAATATGCTGTTCGTTGCAACACTGGTATTGCTTTTCTTGTATAAGTTGCGGTTCCCTCAGAACAATCCTGTCTCAATAACACTGTAATAATATGTAGGATTCAAGGGATCAGTATTGTACTCACCCATCACCCATTTCTGGCGACGTCTAGCCCACCACCACCACCAGCACCCCAAAAGCCATTCAACCATAACCAAATAACTTAATACACTGTAGTAACTACATATGTCACTGTAGTTTTGTAACTGTAATAGAAACTGTCAAGTTAAATAAATCTTCACTGAAATAAATTTAAATAAACCTTCACCAAAACAATTACATAATTCACTGTACTCATTTCGAACAAATAAAGTCTTAAACCTAATTGTTTTTTCATATTTTCTGTTTCCTTATTCAATCATTTCCACATCATTCACATCATGCAAAATCTTCCGAGATGGTGGATGCAGGTGAGGGAGTGGGCAACTTGCTTGCAGGGGATATATATGCAACCGTGAAGTAACGCTAGTGATGCCAAACATGCCTGCCGTGTTTGAATTTTCGGATAGATTTAAGAATTTTGCGGTTAATCGAAATTAGAACGTTCTAGTAACACTTACGGTTAATGGCATATTACGGTTAAAAGAATTTCGGATAAGAGACTGCACTGTATATATATATACATATATATATATATATATATATATATATATATATGATATCAACATCATCATCATCATCATCAGCCGTTTGAGTATCCACTGCAGGACCGGCCTATCCCGACTGAAGTCGGGACGATATAGCCAATGTATCTCTACTAAGTGGTTTAGGCTGTCTGGTAGAGAAACTATATATATATATATATATATATATATATATATATATATATATATATATATATATATACCCCACCACACACTGCCAGAGGCTCCAACAGCAGTATCACAGTACAGGAAGGACGTTGCCCAGTGAGTTGTTCTTCCTATGGTCAGCCTTTAGGTGTACAGTACACAGGATCTGCTCAGGCGTCATAAATAAACA
The DNA here is from genome assembly GCF_032717465.1 of Coenobita brevimanus. Lineage (NCBI taxonomy): Eukaryota > Metazoa > Arthropoda > Malacostraca > Decapoda > Coenobitidae > Coenobita > Coenobita brevimanus. The sequence continues at coordinate 21,525,117 of NC_137048.1, forward strand.
CTGGCTTCTTAAGTTCACTGTCTTTATTTTCCAAATAATTACACTTTTAGCTTTCCAACTCCAATTCAGTGTTCTCACAAGCACTGGAACTATACATACTTTACTATCTGCAATAACACTTCACTGTTTGCCAATAACACTTCACTTTTTTTACAAGTTCCGATGATATACAAACATCAGTAACTCTTCACTATTTGCCAGCAAAAGTTCACTGTTTTCACAAGTACCAATAATATACAAACAACACTGACACTGCTCTACACTCAAACTGAACTGAAAACCAACTGAACCTGAAATAGTCTCTTCCCCATCCTTATATAAGCTTATATCATTCAAGAAACTTCTAGCACACTCTCGACGGCGCAACAGTTAACAGTTACCAACTAGGAGACATCAAAACATGCCAGAGATTTCTTACATTACGTAACTCTGTAAATTATTTAGCATACAAACTTCAACTGAATTACACAATTTAACAATCACATAAATAAAACGTCATAGAGAAAAAGAGCACAAAAATTTATGCACAACTTATGAAATAACTACGCTTACTAACAGCAGGAAAACTGGCAACTTTGACTCGTACTGGAACCTACCGTAAACCCTGGGAAACATCAAGAAACTTCTTGACTACCTAACTGGAAAATCTCACTTCTTAACACTAGTTCTTAGTCGTCCTGACAAAACTACACAATATATACAAACATAAACCTTATTCCTAATGAAACATTTAACTGTACACAAAATAATCCTCCAACTTGTCAGGACTTCTTCTATTCTGCTTCTTATGGCGTCTTTGCTCCTCAACACAGTCCACTTCTCCAAGAAGGTCTTGGTCCTCTTCTTGATTCACTTCTTCTCTTGGGGGAACTGTCACCATCCTCTTGCATTTCAGCTCCTTGGCCCTCCTCAACATCCTTGGCTGTGGGAGAGCACAGTTCCTCAGACACATCCCAGCTGTAGTGTCCTGACCCATGGTACTGCCACAGACAGTTCACGTGTACCACCTTTGGGTGAGACTTCCTGCCTTCCAGAATCCAATATGTTACGTCTGATAGGTGGTCCAACACAATGTAAGGCTCGTCCCATGGTCTCTGCAGCTTCGGTGACTGTCTCTTCTTTCACTGAGGATTGTACAGCCAGACTTGGTCACCATCCTGGAAGCTCACCTCACTTGCCTTGATATCATACTTGCACTTCATCATATCTTCTGAAAACTTGAGGGCTCCTTGCACTTGATAATGTACCTCAGCCAGACTTTCTGAAGGTGCTTCGCATAGCCAGTGGTGTCTGCAGGCAGCTCTTCACCAGGTGGTCTTCCCATTAACAAGTTAACAGGTAAGTGTAACTCATGGCCCAACATCAGATTTGCAGGGGTGAAGCCGGTAGACTCATGAGATGCAGACCGATATGCTATCAGCAATGCAGGTAACTTCTGGTCCCATTTTGTTTGTCCCTCTATGCAGTACTTGACCAGTTCTTGTCCCAGGGTCCAGTTGAATTTCTCCACCATCCCATCTGACTGTGGCCTTCATGGGGTCATCCTGGTCTTCTTGATCCCCAATAAATTGCAGCACTCATGGAACACAGCAGACTCAAAAGTTTTTGCTCTGGACTGAATGTAGCGCTTGTGGCATCCCACAACGACAGAAAAACTGGTCAACCAACACATGAGCAACAGTCACAGCCTCTTGATAGTAGATGGCATAGGCTTCTGGCCACTTTGCCAAGTAGTCCATGGCGACACATATACCAGTTTCCTCTTTCAGTGAGTGGCAGAGGTCCAGTAATATCCACCACGACTCTTTCCATCGGTGTACCCAATTGGTACAGCTGGAGAGGGGTGCAACCAGGTTTTTTGGGTCCTTTCTTGACACAACACACATCACAGGCCCAACACCACTCCTGAACATCCTGATGCATGCTAGTTCAGTAGAATCTCTGTCGCAGCTGGATTAGAGTTTTCTTCACTCCCAGGTGCCCGCTAGTGTTCTGGTTATGAGAATCATACAAGATCTCGGACCTCATCTTCTTCAGAACCACCAGTTGCCAATAATTGCTAAGGCCATCAGGTGTCTCCCACCAACACTCCAGTAGTCCGTTGTTCGAATGAAGAAGGTCCCACTGACTCCAGTAGCTCTTGTTCACAGGGCTTAACCTGGAAACTTCTTCCCAAGATGGTCGCACTGTACTCTGCTGCAGCCATTCTAGCACTGGTCGTAAATCAGCATCCTCCATCTGCATCTTCTTCAGGTTTTCTGCATCTGATACTGGCCCTATCACTATAGTACGGCAGCATTTCATGCCAAGATTCCCATTCCTACTACACTCCTTGCCATCTGTTCTTCCATCTTCACGCACACTATTCATCAAGATTCTCCTGCATTTCCTCACTGGTGGAACTTCATGGGAAGAACTGGCTGGTTGTTGCCTCTCGTCACCACTGTTCACTAATTTACCTTCATCTTTCTCATTTGAACATTCATAGCTGAAGTGTCTCACCTCACCACATGTCCAACACCCATTTATTGCAATCTGAGATTTCCTTGCACTGTTCCGTTCTTGCTTCTTTATCCATATGTAACAATCCACCTTCTTGTGACCCAGCTTCCTGCAGAAGCAGCAACCTCCTCTGATCTTCTCTTGTTCTCTCTTCCACTTGTTGCAATCCACTTTCCGATGTCCTGGTTTTTTACAGTACCAGCACCTTCCTCCAAAATTTTTCACTTCACATACCTGTGCCTTTCTTGCCTTAAATCCTGCACTACGACCTGTCTGAAAAGTGGACATACTGAACCTGACATAGGACTCAAACTCTAGAGCCCTGGCTAGTGCTTCTTGCATGCTTCTGGGTTGTGCCTGCTTCACTTGCACTTTCAGTTCTGCACTATCAAACTCATCGATGAACTGGTCCCTGAGAAGAATAGCCAACAGGTTATGTACAGCTCCAGGGTATACCTTACATGCCATACTCTCCATGTCATGAGCAAGCTGTTGTAGGGATTCTCCTCGAGCCTGTACACAGCTCCAGAATCTTGCTCTGTAAACCTCAGTCTGGTACATGGTTCTGTATCTGCACTCCAGCAATTCTACTAGGGACTGATAACTGTTCCTCTCCATCACTGACATCTGGCCCAGAATTTCCATCGAAGCACTCATAGGCTAGTAGCCAAGCTGCACTGCCCTCTGCCTATCATCCCAACCATTCTGATCCACTCAAATTGTGCACGATAAGCTTCCCAAGATACTCTACCATCAGATTCCTGAGGTTTCTCTTTAGTTGGACCCCTATTATAGCCATGCATTTCACTGGTCTGGGGCCTAAAAACTGGGGCATCATAATTAAGTCCAGGACTTAAATCTCCTACATTCTGATTATTCAACCCTGTAATGCTACCTTTAGATGCTTGGGATCCATCAAGATTCACCATACGCTGTCCATCCCTTTCATATGCTCCCTGTACACTAACCTGAGGATCAGCAATGCAATACTTCTCTACAGCCTCCATTTTCTCACTAATTATCTTCACATGGTCGACTACATGCTTCATTTGGCTATCTACATGCTGCTTGCACCTCATCACTATTTCCTCACTAATTATCTTCAACTGGTCATCCACATACTGTTTACACTCCGTTGCTTCTGCTGCTCTAGCTTGGCATCTACTTCCTCCCTAAGTTGTTGCTGTTCTTCCTTCGTTTCCCCCATGAATGCATCTAGCTGTCTTTGCACCCTCTGTTGTACTTCTCTCTGTTGCTCTTGTAATGCCTCTTGAAGTTGTTCATATCGTTCTTTTTGTTCTTCACATTGTGCCTCTAGCTGTTCACCCTGTGCTTGCAATTCTTCTTTGATTTCATCCCTGAGCTCTTTCTATTCACTTTGGACCTGTAATTGTTCTTGGAGTTCTTTCTGTCCTTCATTCTGTGTCTGTAGTCTTTCATTCTGTGCTTGTAGTTAGACAGTTTGTGCTTGTAATTGGACACTTTGTGCTGGTAATTGTTCTTTGAGTTCTTTCCTCTGTGCCTGTAATAACTTCACAACTGTCGCCAGGGATGTTTCCTCCTCCTGCCCAACTCGAGACCTTGTCTGTACACCATCTACTTCTATGTCGATGGTTAGGCTCACTGCAGCCCTTAACAATAATCCACACTCCTGACACCAGTGTTACATCCCCACCCCACACTGCCATAGGCTCCAAGCAGTATATGGTACAGGAAGGACGTTGCCCAGTGAGTTGTTCTTCCTGTGGTCAGCCTGTAGGTGTACAGTAAACAGGATTAGCTCAGACATCGTAACTATATGGTGGCCTCTTAAGTTCATGGTCTTTATTTTCCAAATAATTACACTTAATGCTTTCCAACTTCATTTCACTGTTCTCACAAGCACTGGAGCTATACAAACTTTACTAACAGCAATAACACTTCACTGTTTGCCAGCAACACTTTATTAGTTTTACAAGTTCCAGTGATATACAAACTTCAGTAACTTTTTCACTCTTTGTCAACAACACTTCTCTGCTTTCACAAGTACCGGAAATATACAAACTATACTGACACTGCACTACACTCAGACTGAACTGAAAGCCGACTGAACCCGAAATAGTCTCTTCCCCATCTTTATATAAACCTGCTTTATTCGAGAAACTTCTAGCACAAAGTTGATGGGGCAACAGGTAACAGTTACCAACTAGGAGACATCAAAACATGCCAGAGATTTCTTACATTACATAACACTGTAAATTATTTTGCATACAAACTTAAACTGAATTACACAATTTAACAAACAATCACATACCGGTAAATAAAACATCATAGAGAAGAAGACCACAAAAACTGATGCACAACTTATGAAATAACTATGCTTTTTAACAGCAGGAAAACTGGCAACTCTGACGCATATCAGAACCTACGGTAAACTTCAGGAAACATCGAGAAGCTCCTCAATTACCTAACTCGAAAATCTTGCTTCTTAATGATTATATATATATATATATATATATATATATATATATATATATATATATATATACACACCACCCTCATATACTCCACGGCGTTCAGCAACGTCTCATTAACTCCATATATTCTTAATACTTCCACATTCCTTGAGACTATCCACCCTGTCACATGCTTTCTCCAAATCCATGAAGGCCGCATACAACGTCTTTTTCTTCTCTAGAAACTTTTCCATTAAAAACCCAAGAGTGAATATCTGATCTACAGTTTAAAAATAGGCAATTTTCTGTAGAACGTAACCCTGTCTTTCAGGCCTGGCAACTTTTTCTTTTTGTAGCTTATTCTTGCCGCCTCCATACCACTGTATTAAATATGGGAAAGGCAGTTCTTATTGAAGGGGAGTGATTAATGCAATACCCAGTCCCTCTGGTTCAAATAGTCTCTCCAAAGCTGAATACAGCGCCCGAAAGCAGCATGAATAAAGTGCATAGTATATCACCAGTTTGAAGAGACTTTGACAGGCTATAAATACGGCCTACTGTGTTGCAAATGTCATCTTTGTCACTTTGCTGGCGAACCAATTCATACGGAGAAGGTGGTGGTCAAGAGGTAAGGATGAGATCTCTTGTTTAAAAGGACGCAAGTTGAATCCTAATCTGAGCATGGAAATGTGTGAATATCTGAATTTCGCTAGGACACTGTTACATTAATGTTATTTTTACATCATCCAACACTGTGCCATAAAAGCACTCCTGTTAAATAATCACATTAATTCTTAACGAGACAGCCGTATACTTAATACGGATAATGAGCATTGCGCCGAAATGGTGATATGTAAAGGAGTATTTGCTCGTACAGGGACTACTGGTCCTCGAAAAAAAAAAAAAAAAAAAGTCAGGCCTAAACATGACGGTGGACACACACACACACACACACACACACACACACACACACACACACACACACACAGTTCAGTTCAGTTTATTGATAATAAGATTACAACATATAATATGATCAAGTGCAGAACACATACTGAGTCTTCCACATATATAAAATCTCTTCAAACAAAAGAAATCCATTAAATGTGACTTCGAAAAAAAAAAAAATATATGAAGCAACACAGTACTCGCCATATTCATTTATAGACCTGAAGTGTACATCATCAACATATTTACACACACTTTAAATGCCTTGGCTTTCGTTGAGAACTGAATTCAGAGTACTGAATGCAAGTGCTGGGTACTTCTGACGACTCTGATTTGACATTGAACAGACTACAAATACATGTTGTTCATCATGCACGTTCTTACTCTTACACTGACTTACTCGTTGTTCAGGTGGTGTTCGACTCCACCTACCTGACTCTGTTCGTAGATTATGTGATATGAGTTAAAGGCCGTACTATAAAAAAACAAGAGTTCAGGCAGTCCAACGGCGACGTTCAGTCGTCAGACGTTCCTGACCGTCGGTCATCCTTACTATAAAAAATCTGGACCGTCAGTCTTAGCGAAACGCAGTTCAGGCGTTTGAATGCCACGACAGTCGCTAGGTTGGGCGAGAATACGCTGCATGAGCACTAAATGCGCGCAAATTTTTGAATGTTTCTTTCTTTTTAATAAAGCAGACACTTCGCTAGCCCATTCTAAACTGTTTATTTTTATGTAGGAAATAAATATATTTGCGCTAGAACTGGTAACAACTGATAGTAGAACGCATAAAGAGGTTGCATTTACAAGCAAGATAAAGTGTACTGTATAGCCTAGACTAAGAATTATGATTATTTGTCCTCCTTTTGCAATTATTTGCATGGAAATGATCATTGAGATTATCCATATCTGAATTCATACGAGCCGAGTGAATGTATTACTGCATACTTCATAGATTTCCATGTTTCCGGCCAGCTCACAAAGTCATGAATTATACAGAAGTATATCCAGGTTATGTGCACCTCTACTTATGCAGCAGTATATCAAGTGTTCCTAAATTATGTAGCAGGATGTAAATACAGAGATACTGGAGATTTATTTTTAGCATGGAGACTAATTTACTTCTTTATAAAGCTGGTTGAATGATGACATTCATTGCAGCACCAACACAAGAGGGATGCAGTAACATTACTTCATTCTTTTTGAGCAGTTTCTTTCCACACCTATCATCTAGCCATGACCACCAAACCATATTGGAAAATATAGGCTATCAGATGTGTGTACTCTAACAGTTGTTCATTCAGTTTCTATATACTGTATCTAGCTAGTTTTTCCTTACATTATTGTCTCCTTCCCTGTTTCAGGTATTACAGTACTAGTAAATTTCCAGTTTAGCTCAGTAATTGTACTACTCTGAAATTCACAGTCTCTATTATTACCTTTCTCTTCAAGCAGTATGCAATGATTTCCTAAGTTACACTGTACAGTAATTATTTCTGTCCCAGTCTGCTAGATAAGCTTTCCTTTTATCCCAGAAATCATTCCACCTTTATAGTACTTTCATCCACTTCTGTTTTATACATTTTAAGACTATTTACTCTTCTATTTTCCTAGCTCTCTCCTAAACCGGTTATATGGTTGATATTTGTCTCATTCACAAAATATTGATCTCATTACTCCCTGTTTGTCAGTCACTTTTTAACTGCACCTTTTCTGCTTTTCTATAACCAATCCACCTTGACCAATATTTCATGCCATTCCTACATCCACTACTCCCCCATTACAATAACTGTTATTCCTCTGTAATTAACAATTTTTTATTTTATATATGCATGGTACAGGCCATTTCCTTAGGCCTGTAGCTATTTACAAGTAAAAGAAAGATCATGGGATAGAGAGATGCCTCTGGACTTTTTTGTTGTTGTTGTTGTAAATCTCATGAAATAATTTGTATTTACTAACAAATTCTGCTTTAAAGGCAACACACCTATGCTCGAATCTGAGTGCTTGATTAAAACAGGTAAATATTTCAGCCAGCATCCTAACCAACCAACTCATATCTGGTAACCTTACATCTTAACTACATCAGCTTATCAGTTTATTCTGGTGTAAAAACGACTTGCATTTCTCAATAAAGGACTTAAGTGATTGAACATACTTTTTTTTTTTTTTCCTGTAACTCGGCTGTGTAAGCGAACACCAAAGCTAGTGAAAAATAAACCTATTTAACCATTTACAAACACTGACCCAACTCTGTGTACTTTCCGCCATGGAATATAATATTTTATGTACACTGTTTCTTATTCGTCATTTATTTCATGATTTTTCATGGGCAAGATTGTCACACAAGGATGTTGGTTATGGGAGAAATGGAGTTCCCCCGAGCTAAGCCCTGTATTGGACTATATAGCCCCGCTAGGGTTACAGGAGGGAACTACCCCTCCCGGCACGGCAGCCCGGGCGAGGCTCGAACTTGCAATCCCCCGATCACAAGTCCAGTGCGCTACCACTGTGCTACCGCGCCCCCAGTAGGATGTTGGTTAGAGGCAACTTACTGCCTTGCCCTCAAACGTGGTAACTACAGCACTGAACTGGCTAGCACACAAACTTGCAAAGAGATGCCGTTTAAAAAATCTGTTGAGAAAGTACACAAGTAGTCAGAAATAAAGCGGGAAACACAATTTATTCTCTTATCCCCAATATTACGCGCCACGCCGCAACCATGATAGTTTTTGTTTACTCGTATTCGTTTTGGAATCCTTCAGTCTTGTAAAATTTTATGAACATCCTTGTATTTCTCATATATTTTAGCTTGCTAATGAAAATTTCATTCCTGAATTGTTCAGTGTTTATAAACTATAAAGCCGGCAAATCGTATTTAAGAATATTTAAGTCTGTTGCACGAAAGGGGGGTCTCTCGTGGCGTTTATCCTCCAGTCACATTCCAATACTATTTTACGCCATACCAAGCAGACGAACGTCTGGCGTGAACATGAAATTTATTTATGGTACAAAACACGGGAACGGCAGACGCTTATATTCAGCAATACTGGCGTTTAGTTTTTAAAGTACGGCGATCTTCGTGAACGTTGCCTGGGTATAGTCTGGGATATAACTTTTCTCCTCATAAGTGTTGTGTTTTGTGAGGTTTGGATTAAATTTTTACCTCCACCAAGGAGGGTATGTTTTACCCTGCGTTGGTTTGTTTTTCTCGTGTGTTAGCAGGATTACTCAAAAAGTTATGAATGGATTTGTGAAAGGGTGGGCCATGGGTCAAGGAAGAAATGATAAATTTTGGGCCGGTATAGCGTTATGATCTGTTCCCCTGTCCGCCCCCTACGGCGCATGCGCGGGAGTTGCCAGAGGCCGCCACAAATATGCCATTTGTCCTCTGATCTCTGTAGGGGTAACATGATCGGAGCCTCTCGCCCTTTGTTTACAAACGGCAAATGGTCATTCCGGCGTCTCATATCATTCGTCTCAAAGCTTTCTCGGGTAGTTTTTGCCCTTAAATTAAATTAGGTTAGGCGGAAAGCAGTAAAAATTCGAATTTCTAAGGTATGAATGAGTTAGGTTGGATAAACATAGTTATAATTAATCATCTGGGGACGAGTTATCTAATCTGTTAGGCGTGAGGATTGCCTTAGCTTTGAATCTTTACAGGAATGAGTCAAGCTCGTATTGTCCCGTGTATTAAACCATTTTTATCATACATATCCTTAAAATTAGAAATAGTTTTGGCACACACTACCTCATTCGGTTGTGCATTCCACTGATAAATTGTCCTATTAGGGAAACTGAATTTCCTTACATCTTTATCAACTCTCTTTTTATGCTGTATTTTGCAATGTCCTCTTGCTGATGCTTCACACATATGATATATATTCATTTATGTCTATTTTCTGTTCCCCTGATATGCATTTATATAGCATAATCATGTCTCCTCCTCTCCTGCAGCGTTGGTAAATTCAATCTTTTCAGTCTTTCTCAGTAACTTAAATCCCTTAAGCTTGGTACCCATCTTGTAGTGGCCCGTTGTACTTTTTCAATCTTATCTGTGTTTTTTGAGATGAGGATTCCAGACTACTGTGATGCATACTCCAGAGTTGGTCTGATGAATATCTTCTTCAGCATATCTTCATTTATATATGTGAATGCTATTCTCATATTAGCAAGCAATGTATACATGTTTCGTATCTTCTCACTGATGTGATCATCAGGAGATAGTCTGTTGCTGATAATTACTCCTAGGTCCTTCTCCTTTTCTGATATGTGTAGGGTTGATCTTCCTAACGTATAATACCAATCTGGTCTTTTCTCACTTTTACCAAATTTTATTACATGACACTTATCCACATTAAATTCCATTTGCCATTTATTGCTCCATTCATGAAGCTTGTTCAATTCCTCTTGCAGCTCTTTGCAAGAATCTATGTTAGTAATTTTCTTTTGAATTTTTGCATCATCTACAAACATATTTAGATAGCTTCCTCTCTGTTTTATATATTCACTTTAATACCCACCCAACCCCTTTTAAATGCCATAGAGTCAATAAGTGGCTTGGTGCTAGCTTTTCCTTTTCCTTTTTTTTTTTTTCCAATTATCCAATCCAATCCCTTTAGTTCGAGAAATCTTACATCTCCCTTTAGTTCTGAGAAATCTCACATAAGAGTGTTAGGCTAGTCCAGTATAGTTCAAGTTCAGTCAATGTGAAATAAAAATTAGCCTCTAAATTTCATTTATGGAAAAGTACGTTTAACTCCAAACACTATGAAAACAGTATGCACTCCAGTAGGGTATGCTTAGTGAAGTTTCCTGTTCACACTGTTACAGCACTTCTACTGATTCAATGGATAATGATTAAGTTAAGAACCTTATCAGTTACGTTACTGAAATCACTTCAGATACTAGTTGTTATGGGAAATAATAAAAAAAAAAATCCTAAGTTAGGTTATTCAGCACATTAGGTACATTACTACACATCACTGATTGGCATATTTTAATACCAATCGTTTATTTAAATCTGCACACATGTGCAGTAACATAAGCCCTGTCGTGTCCAGTAGCACAGGATATATTTATATACTGTATTATCAGTGGAAATGCATTGAATACAGTAATTAAAAAAAAAAAAAAAGCAAAAGTTAGCACCAAACCAATGAAAATATAACACTGAGGTGGAAGGGGGTTGGGTAGTTATTAAAGTGAAAATATAAGGCTGAGAGATAAGACACACGAAGTACAAGAGGAGGTGAATAATAAGCGCCAGAACCAAGCTAAAACAATGACTACATGGCACTATAATGGAAGAGGGTTTGGTGGGTATTAAAGTGAAAATGTAAGGCAGAGAGGTAAGACAGATAAAGTACAGGAGCAGAGTGGGAAGAGGGGAAGGATGGAGATTAAAGTGCCCCTTTTGCCACAAGCAGGGATACTGAGGAAGTATTCTGTCCCCCCTCCCCAGAGGGGTACTATCAATGGAAACTAAGCCAGCTCCCAGTCACGGTTATCTCACGAATCCTTTCCCCTCGGGGAGGGGGGATAGAATACTTCCTCAGTATCCCTGCTTGTCGTAAAAGCCGACTAAAAATCCTTCCCCTTTTCCCCCTCTGCTTCTTGTACTTTATCTGTTCCACCTCTCTGCCATATATTTTCAATACCCACCCAAGTTAGTGCCATATAACTTAGTCAATGAATGGAATGGAACATTTAAAAAAAAAGAAAAAAGAAAAGAAAAGAAAGGAAAGCGAGCACCAAGCCACTCAATGACTATATGGCACTACAATAGGAGTTGGGTGGGTATTAAAGTGAAAATATAAGGCAAAGAGGTGGGACAGATGAAGTACAAGAAGCAGAGGGGGAAAAGAGGAAGGATGAAGATTAAAGTGCCCCTTTTAGACGGTCTTTACGACAAGCAGGGATACTGAGGAGGTATTCTAACCCCCCCCTCCCCAGGGGGAAACTTAGTCATTGAGTGCCTTGGTGCTCGCTTTCCTTTTTTTTTTTTTTAATTATTCCATTCCATTTCATTCCATTCCATTTATGAGTCCTTTACTCATCCCTCTTAACCACCTGTGAGGTCTACAAATACCTGTACACTAGTCAAATTTAACACAATGAGAACTACCCAACTACAGACCAGTATCACTGACCAGTGTTGTAAGATACTAGAAAAGCTAATAAGGGAAGTTTGGGTAAAACATCTAGAACATGGTATGATAAAAGAGGCAGTTCGGTTTTAGGAAGGGAAAATCATGTGTTACTAATCTTCTAAGCAATTATGACGGAGTTACAGAAACATTACAGAAAAGAGAAGGATGAATGGAGAGTATCTATTTAGATTTTAGGAAAGCATTTGACAGAGTACCACGCCAAAGACTTTTATGGAAACTATACCATCAAGGAGGTATCTAAGGTAATCTCCACTGTTGGATGCAGGATTTTCTCAGAAAAAGGGAAATGAGAACAATATTAAGGGGAACTTACTCATCATGGAGGGAAGTGACCAGCGGAGTGCCACAGGTCTCAGTTATGTTTTTAGTATATATAAATGGCATAGATAGTAATATTGGAAATGGAAGCTATCTAAATATGTTTGCAGATGATGCAAAAATTCAAAAGAAAATTACTAACATAGATTCTTGCAAAGAGCTGCAAGAGGAATTGAACAAGCTTCATGAATGGAGCAATAAATGGCAAATGGAATTTAATGTGGATAAGTGTCATGTAATAAAATTTGGTAAAAGTGAGAAAAGACCAGATTGGTATTATAAGTTAGGAAGATCAACCCTACACATATCAGAAAAGGAAAAAGACCTAGGAGTAATTATCAGTAACAGACTATCTCCTGATGATCACATCAGTGAGAAGATACGAAACATGTATACATTGCTTGCTAATATGAGAATAGCATTCACATATATAAATGAAGATATGCTGAGGAAGATATTCATCAGACCAACTCTGGAGTATGCATCACAGTAGTCTGGAATCCTCATCTCAAAAAACACAGATAAGATTGAAAAAGTACAACGGGCCACTACAAGATGGGAACCAAGCTTAAGGGATTTAAGTTACTGAGAAAGACTGGAAAGATTGAATTTACCAACGCTGCAGGAGAGGAGGAGGAGACATGATTATGCTATATAAATGCATATCAGGGGAACAGAAAATAGACATAAATGAATATATATCATATGTGTGAAGCATCAGCAAGAGGACATTGCAAAATACAGCATAAAAAGAGAGTTGATAAAGATGTAAGGAAATTCAGTTTCCCTAATAGGACAATTTATCAGTGGAATGCACAACCGAATGAGGTAGTGTGTGCCAAAACTATTTCTAATTTTAAGGATATGTATGATAAAAATGGTTTACTACACGGGACAATACGAGCTTGACTCATTCCTGTAAAGATTCAAAGCTAAGGCAATCCTCACTCCTAACAGATTAGATAACTCGTCCCCAGATGATTAATTATAACTATGTTTATCCAACCTAACTCATTCATACCTTAGAAATTCGAATTTTTACTGCTTTCCGCCTAACCTAATTTAATTTAAGGGCAAAAACTACCCGAGAAAGCTTTGAGACGAATGATATGAGACGCCGGAATGACCATTTGCCGTTTGTAAACAAAGGGCGAGAGGCTCCGATCATGTTACCCCTACAGAGATCAGAGGACAAATGGCATATTTGTGGCGGCCTCTGGCAACTCCCACGCATGCGCCGTAGGGGGCGGACAGGGGGACAGATCATAACGCTTCACCGGATCCGGATCTCGAGTATCCCGCACAGTATCACCAAAAGCTTTCAGTGAATTTCAACGAAATTTGGTGGAAAGGTGGTCCATGGACCAAGTAGGAATTGGTTAAATTTCGGATCCGAATCCGGATCCTTTTTTACAGCAGTAGCATTGGCGAAGGTATGCGCTCTCTGAACGCTCTCTAGTGTTTTTTTTCTCTCTCTCTCTCTCACACACACACACACACACACACACACACACACACACACATACACACACATACATGCATAAACATGATAAGGATATGGTAAATATATAATGAACATATTGAAGGAAGTATCAGAGGATATCTGTGATAAAGATATAGAGGAACACAAAAGGCTAGGGAATATGAGAGAAATAAGTCAAGGCCCATGAAAGTAATCTTCCAAAGTGTGAACACTGTAGAGGAAGTATTAAAAAATGCTAATAATCTGATGGAAATAGAGGAATTTAAAAATGTATGGATAAAAAGATGCATAACTCAGGAGGAATTGGGATCACTTAAGGAGGAGAGGGCAGAAACAAAAACAAAAAATGAGGAAAGATCTGAGGGAGAGGGGAGGAATGTTTTTTTCGTACAAAATAGTGAAATTACAAGTAAGAAAATGGTACATAAACAACAGAGACTAAGAAAAAGGAAGGTAGTAGACTTAAATGTCAAATGTGAGCAACATGATTAAGTTAATGTACTCAAATGTAGACGGAATGGTATCTAAATTATTAGAGATAAAAGACTATACCAAAGAAATGGAACTTCATATTATTTGCCTAACTGAAACAAAATTAATTCCATTGGTATCAAACAACACCCTAAGCTTTGAGGATTACAATGTATGGAGAATTGATAGACATATGAAAAATGGGGGAGGGGTTCTAGTTATAACAAAGAAAAATCTACAAGTCAAAGAGATACTAGATATACCGTCACATGTAGAACTGATTGCATTAGAGATTGACTCTTCTGAAGGAAAAATAATTTTAACAAATTTATACATGCCACACCAAAACAAACATCTGGGAAATAGGCGAAAATGAAGACTTGGCAGAAAATACAATTCAGAGTTGAAGAGCTGTACTACATAGAATGGAAGAGAAATTTGAAAGAATTATATTAACTGGAGATTTCAATACAAATATAAATTGAAATACTCTAGATGTTAGAAGCTATGAAAGCTGGTGGGATCAAAAGCTCCTAGATCTTGTACAGGAGTTTTTCTTAACATGTTAAGGAAAACACCTGAAAAAGGGGACTTGATGATTCATCATTACTAGACAAGATAATGATAAACGACCAGGCAGTATTAAATTTTAATTTCAGGATTGCAAATGATATAGTTAGCAGTAATGAAAGTTACAAAAAGAGCCTAAACTTCAAATAGGGCAACTACCATGACCTAAAGAAGTACATCAGAGAAACAGACTGGCAAAAGGAGCTTAGAGGACAAGATATAAATGTTTAATACAGAAAATTCTGTGAATTATATGAAAAAGGAGTCCAAAATTGTATCCCCAGCACAAAGAAACAGAAATATTGATAAAGAAATGGTTTAACACAGAATGTAAAAAATAAAAAATGAGACTAGCTGTGGAATAAATACAAGACACAATAGTGAGAGGGCATAGAAACAAGCAAGAAATGATTCTACAAGGATAAAGAGAGGTCAAAGGCAGTTTGAGGAAGACATTATATATAACAGTAGTGATCAACCGAAGCCTTTTTACTGTTACATCCGAAGCAAAACCAAAGTTTAAGTTAAAATACTGTCGATGATGGAGGAGAGGATAACCTATATCCAAGAAAAAAAGATATTTGCAAAGTTCTTAACAAAAATCTCCAATCACTTTTTACAGAAGAAAGTAATTTTGAGAGAGATGATACGGTATATGCACGCCCACACATACTACCACATATACGAATATCGGAACAAGAGGTACAGGAAGAGTCGAGTTGATTAGACAAAGGAAAAGCAAATGGTCCTGACGAAATTTTAGGTTGAGTGCTACATGAATGTACAGAAGAGTTAATCAGACCAATATGTTTTATATTCAAGGGATCCTTACGTGATGGTAAACTATCAGATATTTGGAAGAAAGGAAACATTGTTCCCCTATTCAAGAAAGGAAATAGACAGAAACCACTCAGCTATCGACCCGTATCCCTGACAAGTGTTTTAAGCAAGGTACCAGAAAAGCTAATAAGAAAAATTTGGGTAAACTATCTAGAAAAATATAGTATGATAACAGAAGACAGTTCGATTTTAGAAAAAGAATATCGTGTGTTACAAATCTATTCAGCTTGTATGACAGAATTGCTGAAACACACAGAAAAGAGAGGGATGGGTGGACAGTATCTATTAAGATTTTAAGAAAACATTTGGCAGAGTACCGCACCAAAGACTTTTATGGACACTGTACGATGAAGGGGGAATCCAAGGTAATCTGTTCTGTTGGATGCAGGATTTTCTAAAAAAAAAAAAAGGGAAATGAAAACAGTACTAAGGGGTCATTACTCATCATGGAGGGAAGTGAATAACGAAGTTCCACAGGGGTGTGTCGGCACCCATTATTTTCTTTTTAGTACTTTATATATATATATATATATTGCCAGACGCCTCAATCCCGTTTGGGGTGGCCACAAACAAATCGCTTCCAAGTCGCCCTGTCCCCTGCCATTTCACTGCCCTGCTCCCAACTCACACCCCCCTCTCTCATATACCTCTCCACCCCATCCCTCCATCTCATCCTCGGCCTCCCCCTCCCTCTTCCCCCCTCCACCTCACTCACATACACTCTCTTCGTCAGTCTTTCACCCTCCATCCTCTCCATATGGCCAAACCACCTCAGTGTGTTCCTCATAACGCTTCCTATCACATCCACATCAACACCACAACGCTCCTTTATATCCTCATTCGTCAGCCTGTCTCTCCATGTGACTCCACATGCTCCTCTTAAATAACTCATTTCCACTGCTCTCACTCTTGACTTGTGTCCTTCCAGCAACGTCCAAGCTTCACTTCCGTACGTCAGAGTTGGTATCACAATACTGTCATGTAGTAACTTTTTCACTTCCGTGCTCACTTCCCTGTTTCTTATCACTGCTTTCAAAGAACCAGCTACTTTTCTTCCCTGCTGTACCCTTTCAAGCACTTCACCCTCCAAACCTCCATCCTTACTCATCACACTACCCAAGTACTTAAACGTACTCACATTTTCCAATTCCTCACCATCCAACCTCGCTGTACATTCACTAACTTCACCTCTATCAAAGACCATCACTTTACTCTTCCCTACATTCACCTTTAGGTTCCGTTTCTTACACACTCTCTCAAACTCATCCACCAAGCCTTGCAGCTCCCCTTCGTCTTCACTCAACAACACAGTATCACCTGCAAACAACAGTACAGGAAGTTTCCAAACACTATCCTCTCTCACCCGGGCCACTCCAACATCCACTACCCTACCTTGAACCTCTTTTATTACCCCATCCATATATATAAACTATATAGACAGGAACATTTGAAGTGGAGGCTATCTACATATGTTTGCTGATGATGCAAAAATACAAAGGAGAATTACAAACACAGACTCTTCCAGAGAGCTACAAGAAGAGTTAAATAAGCTTCATGAATGGAGCAATAGATGGCAAATAGAAGTCAATGTGGACAAATGCCATGTAATTATGTTTGGTAAAAATGAAAAACGACCAGATTGCGACTATAAGGTAGGAAGTTCAACCCTACACATATAAGGAAAGGAGAAGGACCTAGGAATGATTACCACTAACAGACTATCTCCTGCTGACCACATAAATGAGGAGGTACGAAACATGCACACACTGCTTGCTAATATAAGAATAGCATTCACATTTATAAATGAAGACATGCTGAGGAACATACTAACATCATTTATCAATCCAACCCTTGAATATGTATCAGTGGTCTGGAATCCTCATCTAAAAAAACACATTGATAAGATTGAAAAAGTACAAAGGGCTGCCACAAGATGGATACCAAGCATAAAGGATCTAAGCTATGAAGAAAGACTAGAAAAACTGAAACTACCAACATTTCAAGAGATAAGGAAAAGAGGAGACATGATTTCTCTATATAAATGCATCTCAGAGAAAGAAAATGGACGTCAATGAGTATATTACCTATGAGGAGGCATCAGCAAGAGAACACTGCAAAAAAAAAAATAATGCATAAGAAAAGAGGTGACAAAGACGTAAGGAAATTCAGTTTCCCAAATAGGGGAGTTCATCAGTGGAATGCACTACCGAGTGAAGTAGTGTGTATCAAAACTATTAATAAAAATAAAGATATGTATGATAAAAATGGTTTAATACATGGGACAGTACGAGCTTGGCTCATTCCGTAGAATATACAGTTAGGTAAGAACAATTAGGTACGGTAAGAACACACACACACACACACACACACACACACACACACACACACACACACACACATACATTCACACACACACACACACATACATTCACACACACACACACACACACACACACACACATACATTCACACACACACACACATACATTCACACACACACACACACACACACACACACACACATACATTCACACACACACACACACACACACACACACACACACACACACACACACACACACACATACATTCACACACACACACACACACACACACATACATTCACACACATACACACACACACACACATACATTCACACACACACACACACACACACACACACACACACACACACACACACACACACACACACACACACACACACACACACACACACACACACACACACACACACACACACGGCCAAATATGCAGCAATATTGTGTCCTGACTAAACTCCGCAGAAGGGGTTTGTTTCTGGTCTACCGTGTCCATCCCATCTCCGGTCCCTGCCTCGTTCCCCGTCCCCAGCCACCATCCCATCATAAATATGCCCACTAACCTCGTCCATGAATCAGCCCCTATTGACAGCTTCACCCAACAGAGCTTCGATCAGCCATCCTCGCCAGGGAAGGGTTATACATATCCAGAAAAAAAAAAAAAAAAAAAAGTCTGCTGCCTGCATTATATTTTAAGTCTGCAGTATTTTTTTTCTCTCTCTTTTTTTTTTTTTTTTACGTGTTACTATATGTTTCATTTTGTCGTCCCTGCTGTACCCTCCGAACCCTGTATGTTGAGTCTTTCATGAAGGGCAGAAGGATTAGAAGTTAGTTATTTTTTTGCCTAGCATTTTTTTATGCATATTTTAAAATCCAAGCTAATTATCATTGTTTTTGTTGTTTTTGTTGTTGTCCCATGTTCATCTGATGGTGAACCCAATAGATTGCAAACTAAAGTTTTCCGTCTCGTTCCTCTAATTCTCCATTCTGGTGATAGGGAAGGAAATGAGAGACTTTCGAATAACCGGACAATAAACTGCCAAGTTATATATGTGATATCATATGAAGGCGTCCCTCTTCAGCACATCTTTTAATGTCTAATAGTTGCAGTGTAATTAGCTTTGTATTTAAGGTGACAGTAGACGGGGTGAGAAGTGGAGATGCATTTAAATATAGGGGCCACTCTACAAAGCCTCTCACATTTATCAGAATTGAAGTTAAAAAATCCTTACCTAATGAATCGTGGATGAACGTCCAGTTGGTATCACACGTCGTATTTTCTATTCTCTCTATTAAGCAATTAAGCAATATCTACCGTATGAAAAAAAAAAATGCATCCGTGAAAGACATGTTTTCCTTGAAAATTAACATACGTCGGTACTCAGTGGGATTAGGCGACACAAACATGACGGACTGTGATGTGATAATCCCACACTATCCTGTCCTGAACTTAACGTGAAACAGACTATTCTAACACACAGAATGGTTATCCGTTTTTTATGAATTATTTACTGACACAACGAAAATGGTACTGAGGTGCTTGTTTACTATTGTTGTGTAAGACTTTCAGCCTGTGAAAAAGAGCCATTCTCTATGTTTCCAGAGGAATGTGATAATAACTCTACCAGGTTCATACGAATCCCTGTTAGCTGAATATAATCGTCTGGTATTTGCTAGGACAAAATATTAAAGTTCTTCAAACCATGATCGACTGAATGGTACCAGAATTAACACATACATGATTCTGTGACTCACTCTCGACTAAACAAATCGACTGGAGTTAGCTAAAATAGAATACTGTACAATACTACAGTTGTTCTTCCCATGAGAAGGCTAATAATGATAACTGTCACAGCCACTCTTATCAACCCTTCAGTGTGCAGCGGCCAATGACTAGTCTACCATAGCCTAATATGTTTGTGGATAGATGACCACAGCGTAACCTGCTCTCCAGGGTGGCCTTACTTAACTATAATCTCCATTCACTTATTTAGGATCACATCCAGTCTTTTACATTTATTTGAAATCTAAAATTGCATCATTGTCCTAGTAATTCCTGAAATATGTATACAAGTGTGGAAAAATAGTATCCACGTTACTCACATAACTCGTATTTACACCAGCACAACACATACACAGTGGTACGATAAATTTCAGTATTGTCTTTCATTTTGCCTCACAAAACATATGTTGTCAAACCACAACAGAAATAATATGATTCGCAGTTTGAAATCAAGTGATGAAATTTTTGGAACCAACAAACTTATCAGAACACTGTGAAAGAATTTTTATATTTTGTTGGACTAAAAAGTGGGTTGATGATGTTCGCACTTGCCAGTAGTCAGTAATTCGACTCTAAGAAACTAAGACTCTTTCGTAGCAAAAGCAGCTACAAATTCATTTTTACCATGCTTTGCTGAAGAATTATAGATTTCAACTGCTTTGCTGCCAGGAATGAAAGGCAGGAGCTTTGATTGTCGGACCACCGAAAGCGAAAATGAACAGGACGTGAGGGTACGAATGGAATGGACAGCAGTCGATTGAATCTGACAGCCGCCAGGAGTAAACAGATACTTGGGAATTTTAACCGCGCAAGAATTGTTGGACAACCTGTGCCACTTAGCCGGTCAGCGGTGAACTTGTACTACTGCATTCTCAGTACAATGTGTGTGTTTTTTTTTCCTGACGATTTTATTCAGCTCAGGGGAGACTTTTCGAGGTAGATGGGTTTGATGTAGACTTTTCAACTCCATTGCTAAGTGAGTAAAAATGACGAATACGATTGTTAGAAATTAGTATGAAAAAAGTTAGGCATGAGACTGAAAGGGTTAAACTACTATAATCCCTTCACTACGGTGGCGCCATTATCCTTTATGATGAATTCTTGCCACCAACAGACGATTTTCTTCAGCTAGGGGAAAACTTTTACAAATGGATGGGTTAAAAACAGAATTCATTAAATCTTTAAGATCAAGGGCTCCCCTAACCTTAATAAAATCGTCTGGTAGTAGCATAACATTGAAAATACATCACCGGACTAAAAGGCATAATACATCATGCTGCAGAAGTGAACAGATGGATCGTTTCTGTCAAATGAAAATCCTTCAACCCGATGAAGCGTTTTTTATTTCACACCCCGAAGACAAAATGTGGCTTAGAGAGGACCTCTGTCTACATTAATGAGTGCTGTCTTCAACCTATCCTTCTGGGATAACCTGTCTAATATTCAATGAAAGTGTCTGGAGCCATCAAGAATAAATGAAATAAAAAAGAAAGTCCTTGAATATAGTAAACAAGAACTTAATATAGGTTCCGTTGCTAGGCAGTCAAAAAGTACTGGTAAGACTGCAACTGTCAGGCTACCAATAGGTAATGGATAGACTAGGAACAATAAACAGACATTTTATGACAGATTAGAGTAGACCGGCTACTGGGAATTAACAGACATGTTACGGTATAACAGACAGCCCACAGGAGACATGCTACCGAAAATGAACAGACAAGTTATTACAGATTACAAAAGGCAGGCTGCCGTGATAAAATAATGATAAGAGACAGACTACAGACAACAGGTTACCGCAAATGAAGAGACATGTTATTACAGACTGCAGGAGACATGCTATGGGGAATGAACAACCCAAGCATATAACTGTATAGTTTTTATGATAAGGTGTGTGGCTCATCTGTTGGGGATGGGAGGGAAGCTGGGCCTCAGGAAATGGACTGCCCTCAGAGTCGGATGCATAATTCAAGAAGGCTATCAAGAGTGAGCAGACACATTATACAAGGCAGATTTTGACAGACACCGTACCAAAAATGAATAGACTAAACCCTTTTCACGTTACCTTGGCCCAGATTTTCATCCTTTTGCTTAGTACGAGTATTTCCTGTAACTGAGTGCCAGAAAAAGACAGTACTACGTCTATACATCTTTTCCATAGCACTTCTTTGTGACAAATATTATATTCCAGTGTTAATCTATTGCAGGAAACCAGCGGTCATGATGGAGAGAAACCAATTTTAGGATATGTTAGAGTGAAGAGAATAGTTATGAAAAACAGAAAACTGTAGCCAGATTCCCAGAGATGAGTTACAGGGGTATACGGAGTGAGAGGACATGCTGTGAGAGCCACTCTAAAGCAGACAGGCTACAGCAAGAGAAGAGGCAAGCTACAACAAACATATAACTATAGTCGCAGAGCGCGACTCTGAGGTTGTTGTTATCATGCCCTGACAACCTATAATTCAAGAGTGCTCTGATTTTGTGTATAATATGAGATGCCTGTGATTCGTGTATAATATGTTTGTGTATAATAATATTCGTGTATAATATTTTCATGCATAATAATATGATACGTGTATAATATGGTACGAAATCGGTCGCACTTTTGAATGGTAAGTTGCCAGGGTACGATAATGACAACCTCAGAGTCGTGCGCCGCGACTACAGTCAAGTGGTTCCAGGCACAACAAACCTCGGCCAACAGCAGTTATTTTATTGTTGTTATATACTGACTTGTTTCTACCATATAGCGTCAGTGCTCAGTTAAAGTCTAAGGTAATGCCGCAAATGTTTTTAACGCTGTTTGAGAAGAAAGATATTTATAAGTATACATGGGTGAGACAGGAGGGTGGAAGGGTTGTTGATAGAGCGTTGATGGACTATGTGGTTGTGTCCAGGAATGTAATAGGAAGATTGTTGGATGTGAGAGTTCTGAGAGGGGAGGGTGGAGGTATATATGACCACTACCTGGTGGAGGGAAAGTTAAGTGTAGGTAAGAGATGGATGAGAGCTAGGAGGGTTAGGTGTGGCAAGGAGGTTTTGAAAGTAAGTTGGATAAAAGAGAGAAAATGATAGAGTATCAGGAGAAATTGAAAGATGAGTGGAATGCAGTGAAAGATCAGGAAAATGGAATGGTTGTGGAGAGGTTGCATTAAGACAACTAGACAAAATTCAGAATAAAGCTGTTAGAATCATTAACAACCCTGCCATTACATATAAACTACCTCCCCTGCAAGTAAGAAGGAATGTTGCCTCCCTTGCATTATTTTACAGATTTTTTTTGGCAAATGCTCAGACGAAGTTGCGTCCATGGTGCCACCTCTCCATGCCTTCCCTCGTGCTACACGGGCATCTGGTAGCGCTCATGACTGGAATGTCACTCAACCATATTGCAGAACTTCTGCCTATCAGAATTCTTTCATTCCCCGAACTGCATCACTCTGGAACTCGCTTCCCCAGAGTTGTTTTCCTCCAAATTTCAACCCACAACTGTTCAAGTCTAACTGTTACAGATATTTTATGAATAGAGGACACCAGTAATCTGATGTATGGATTATTTTTTTTTCCCCATTTGTTTTTCCTTCCCCCGTTCTGTTAGTAAAAAAAAAAAAAAAAAAAGTGTGGAGGAGGAATGGCAGTTGTTTAACCCACCGCGTGCCGGCTATTTTTAGCCCTATGGGTCACCCCAGTACTGGCCATTTTTCGACCTTTCTTTTTTTTGGCTAAAATGATATATTTTGATGTGGAGACAACGAATTTCGCCATTAAAATGCTCACCGAGTCTCGGAAATCAATTTTATTGAGTCCTGCATACTCGTATACAGGTATAGCCGCTCTCTCACGCTCACCACGTACGTCAGAGAAAGCCGTTTACTATATAAGGTATACTCAGGTATTTATGCTGGGAAGGTATAGCAATGTTCAGTACACTTTTCTGATTACTTATTACTTCAGCATCTATCACAAATTGTGTGTCTTTCTCACTATGAATCCATTATCTTACACTTACTTGAAGATAGGTACAACCTGACTTCATTAAGTACAGTCCTGGTACTTACAAGAAGATATTTACAACTTGACTTCACTATATAGTCCTTACACTTGCAAGAAAGTATTTACAACTTACACTTACATGAAAATATTTACAAAATGCCTTCACTATGTACAGCACTGAGTGAGGCACACAGGCAGAGTGAGGCAGAGTGAGCGTGAGGGAGGGAGTGAGTGAGTGTATGGCCTTGACAGCCTGGGGGATGGTAGAGGAACAGTTACCTTACATGCCTGCCAGTTTTTACCTGCGAATCTTGAAAAATTCGGTCACAGTGAAGTTTTTTATATTATACTGTTTTAAAACAGCATTGGCACTGGCCGCGGAATTATGTCAGACCGTTTTATAACGGCACTGGCACATGGCGGGTTAAGCTACGCCCTCTGAAAATCCGTGATCTTGCATTTGACCTTTCAAGGTCACTCAAGGTCAAAGGTCATGCTGCCAAATGAAAGCCCATATGAGGCTTCCTATATCTTGGTAATAGTATTTGTATCTCCAACGAGTTTCGAGTTATAGCCCCCTGAATATGCGTGACCTTGAGTTTGACCTTTCAAGGTCACTTAGGTCAAAGGTCAAGGTACCAATTAAAAACCCGTATGGAATTTCCTATATGTTGATAATAGGAAATAGCTTGCTAACTTCAACCAGTTTCGAGTTATAGCCACCTGAATATCTGTGACCTTGAGTTTGACATTTCAAGTTCATTCAGTGTCAAAGGTCTTGGTGCCAAATGAAAACCCATATTACGAGTTCACATAATTATGCTCCTTATAGTAAATATCTCTATATTCAACCGTTTTCAAGTTATAGCCCTCTGAAAATCCGTGACCTTGATTTTGACCTTTCAGGGTCATTCCATTACTTCCAAAATTTAACCACTTTCTTTGGGGACCAGTGCCCACGCATCCTGAAAGTTTCATTTAATTTCATTCAACCATTTTCCCGTATTGTTGCAAACAAACAAAGAAACAAATTCGACCAAAAACAATACGTAGTCGGACTCCGTCCACGCGAGGTAACAAGGTACAACAGGCAGACTACGGAGCACCGGTTTTGGCGACTAGTCAACTGATAGACTATCTGGTGTGAATAGACACCTTCCCAAAGTAGAGGCACAAGTAACAGACCTAACAGGACACAAACCATTAGAGTCAGACTACAGGATTCAGAATACTGCAGGCAGGCTGCCATTATCGAACAGATAAACTACGTACTTCCATGAGTGGCCAGATCAGAAAAAACAAAAAGGTTAAAAGAATATACACAGAGACAACCATGACTGAACGGACAAACCATGAAAAGCATATTAAAAGACAGGGTACAAATTAATGTAACAGACAAGCTAGAATAGCAAACAAGTAGGCGACAAGGAGGGAACAGAGGCTCTCATTAATAAAGAGAAAGTCTACCCAGAGTTTTAAAAGAGTGTTGTAACAGACATGCTACAACGGACAGGATGCTAGGAGTGAATAAACAAGCTATAACAGACATCCCATAGTACACAGATTACAATACAAAGGCCACCTGGAATGAAAAGACAGGCTAGAAGACACACATAGCGAGAAACAGGCTAATATCAACAAACCAGCGACCAGAAATTAAGAAATAGGCTATAAAGAGTGAACAGACAAGTTGCAACAGGCAGACTACTCACTACTTAGAGACGACAAGAGATACTAGGAGCCGTAATACGAGACGGACTACGAGACAAACTATACGAGCAAAATTGAATGATACATACACATACTACCAAGAGTGAACAGACAAACCACGGCAGATACATCAAAGGAAACAGACTACAGACTACAATTGACAAGATAACAGGAGTGAACGGATAGGCCACCGAGTGTGAACAGAAAAGCTACAGCAGAAAGAGTACGGCAGAAGAACTACAGAAAAAAGACAGAGACAGACAGAGACGACAGAGATACTACAGAAGACGGTCCAGAGAAGAAGAACTACTGAAGACAACTACGGCAGGCAAATAGACGAAAAGTACAACATGACACAGACTGCAGGAGGCGCTGCAGGAACCAGGCTACTGGAGCCAATTTACAAGAGAAAGAATAGAGGAGACAGACTACAGCAGCCAGACTAAAGTAGCCAGCCTACAACAGACAAGGTACCACAAACGAACAGACGTGATTGCAACATACAAGACACAATAGACAAGATGTAACATACATGATGCAACATGCTTGATATGCAAGATGCAACATACAAGATACAACAGACAGGATGTGACATACAAGTTGCAACAGGCAAGATGCAATAGACAAGATGCAACAGACAAGATTTAACGTACATGATGCAACAGGCAAGATGCAATAGACAAGATGCAACAGACAAAATGCAACAGACAAGATGCAACAGACAAGATACAACACACAAGATTCAACATGCAAGATTCAACATACAAGATACAAGATACAACATACAACATACAATATGCAACACACTGTATAAGATACAACATACAAAATGCAACAAACAAATGTAACATACAAGATGCAACGTACAAGATGCAACAGTTAAGATCCAACATACAAAATTCAGTATACAGGTTACAATAGACAGGATGCAAATGAAAGCTCACACGGGTCAGATTACAGGAGCTGGACAGTGTACGCCAGACAACAGGAGACAGACTACAGGTGCCTGACAATAGACCATCTTGAAGGAAGAAATGGTACCAACAGTGAAGCTAAGAAGGGAAAAACTATGATAGAGAGAAAACACACACACACACACACACACACACACACACACACACACACACACACACAAAATAAATAAACACACACACAGTAACACACAGCTTAGCTGAAAGGAACAGATAGTCTACTAGGGCTGACAAAACAAACTACGAGACTACATGAGACGGACTACAGGAGACAGAGGAGAACTGTAATGACTAGTCAGGTGAGAGGCCTGGCACAATGCACTCCCAAGACATCACCACCCTCACTGTCTAACCTTACCTTCCATGACAGAAGTGATGGACAAGCCACAACAGACAAACCACAGAAGACAGACCATACGAGACAGATTACAGACGATAGGCTATAAGAGACAGGCGACTGAAAACAGACTATTACAGGCGAGGTACTAGGAAGGGCACTAACAGAGACGACCAGCGTAAGCAGTCAAACTCCTCTAGACAAACCACAAGACAGATAAAAAACACACATCATACAGGACAAACAACAGCAGACAAACAGTACAAATGAACAGACAACCCACAACAGACAGACAACAATACAAGGACTAGGAGAGAGACCAGAGGAGACAGAACACAGTTGGTGGTGACTGGTCAAGTGAGAGGGCTTGCACAGCGCAGTCCCCAGGCGCCACCACCCTGATTGTCTAACTTCCCGTCTGTTTGTGTTTGCGAAACTGGATAATTGTGCTTGCAACTGCCAGTATACGCGCGCGTCTGCCTCACCCTGTGTGTGTGTGTGTGTGTGTGTGTGTGCGCGCGCGCGTCAGTGTGTGGGTGTGTGCGTGCGCTGTGACTGGTGGGAGAGAGAGAAGGAGAGAGACTGGTTGTTCAGAACAAAGTATACACGCAGTGATTTTTTCGAATCCGGTATTTAAAGTGTGTGATTTGAAGACACGGAAATTCAGCTTTCATATTGTATTGCCAGAATGTATGCAGACATACTTCAGTTATTCCCGTATGAACAACAGTGATGCGTAAAATGCCTCGGAACTTACAAGGAACAACTCGTTGAGGAAGCCTATTCTGCACGTAATATTTGATTTTAGTGGCATAGTTTTTATTTTTTTACATTTTTTGGTATAATTTACATTTTTTCTAATTGCCGTTCGTCAGGCAGTCATTCTGTAAATGTTACACTTCGAGTAAACTATCCAGTGAAATGACACATTTTCTATTTACTTCACACGTTCAGAGAACATGAGTAATTTTAGTCCATTCTGTTGCTTCATCCTTTATTGCACATTAGGAGCGTAGGAGTTCGGACTAGGCTGTTCAGCTAAGATATCAAAGATATCTAAGGCAAGTGTGACCAGCTGCTCGCACTTGACTGGCATTATGTGAGCAACAAACCTACAGCATTGCTTGACTTTAAACCCATATGGGCCACATTAGCCTTGAACATTTTAATCAACTAGAATATCAGGTGTCTTTAATCAAACTAGGATATCCTCACGTGTGGTCACACACAAATTATTCACTTATGATTCATCTTCAGTAGACTGTCTTGTCTTCCTCGAGAGCAGCTTGAGGGTAAGAGGTATGGCAGGCTGTGTACCCTTTGAGGTAAATAGTTCCGATGCTTGATTACCGTAGCTCAAAATATTTAAATGGTAACAAAAAGAAGTAGTGCCAAGGCACAGCAAATCCGTCCCCGACAGTCATTTTAGTGCTGACGTATAAACACAATAGGATACCTAGTCAAAGATGTCACATATCAAATTTGGAGTAAATCGGGTGAAAGTTGACGATTATATTTCCACTTGAAATTTTAGACCCGACCCACCTGACATTGATCCCCCTACCACTAACTGGGGGGGGGGGTGACCCCCCTGATGTAATGAGGCATGTTATGCGATGCAGATTTGAAAGATGCACCTCTAGGTTTTGGTTTCATGTCGATATGACGAATTTGAAAGGAGTTATGGCGAAAACACTCACGTTTACTTTTTTTTCGGCCTACAACCTAGGCATTGGCCCAATTTGGCCCAAATTTAATTATGTAATCAGAGGTCTTATCCCATCATCCCTAAAATTTTAGTAAAAATCGCACCAGTAGTTTTCGCGTAAAGTTGGTAACAGACAGACAGACAAACAAACAAACAAACAAACCGAGGGAAAACAATATCCTTTCCCGAGCCCCTCCTGGGCGGGAACGGGTAATCAATGTCCAGGGTGGCAGTATTGTGCGTTATTGAAAAGTTTCCACTCACCTGCTGGAGTTTCAAATTTATGACTGGAAGGCAAAACCGTCCCTCTTAGTGGTGCCTTTTGTAATCACTGTTTTTCCTGCCAGACTATGCATATTTTTCCTAGGTCTATGATATGTGATACTGTGGAAGGCGACTTTGCTTCATGTTTCCGCGAATACATGATTATAAGCTATACTGCATATCACTGGAATATATCTATAATAATAAGCAGGACGTTAAAGCGAGATGCCAGCGTAATAAAACCAGAGGAAAATATAACACAAATATGAAGCTCCATGCCTCGAGCCCTGGCTTCATCATGTCGGTGTTAAAAATCCTATAACTGGCGCGATGTACTCGAGTGCAGTAAATTGATGTAACCAGTCGGATAATTCCTCGTATGCAAGGAACTTTCTCTACAATTTAATGCAATTACAACAAAAGTTTGAATGCTCTTAACTGCATAACAGGACTTGGAAAAAGTGGGTGAAAAAAATTACGCAGCCCAAGTACGTACCATTTTTTTTTTCCTGTATTTTTGGGGAAACTTCGTTACTAAAGAATATGTTCACATATTTTCCTATACTTCCAGCTCAGCTATACTAAAAGATTTATACGTTATTTAGTTTTATAAAATGCATATACGTACGCATTTAAATATTTGAATGGTCATAATAAAGTGCATAATATTATATTACATATATAACTGCTATATTGATTTATAACTCGGACTCTTACATTACACTGCTCTTGAAATCTAATCAATCTGACTGGTAAATAAAAACGAAAAACTTTACATCCACCGGAATGGCTATGTTCTTTAAGCCCTCTCTAATTTGCATCGTGTATTTCATTGCAAGCAGCGCCATGCGATTTTATTCAACTGAGTGTGAGTATGGGAGTCGGAGATAATTAATATTAGTGCTATTATCTTCTAATTAGGGAGTGTTTCGCTACATCGTTATGAATGCTGTTTTATCTGTGGGATGAGCCAACTGACTGGAGACGGAATTACTCTGATTATTGTTCTGGATTATTCACGTTATTTGGTGAGCAATGGAAATATCACGATAACGACGATGACGAAGAAAAAAGTATTCACCACTGTGCAAAACAGTGCAGAACAAAAAACGAGAATCTGTAAAGAAAACTGAATAAAAGAAAACTGAAGCATTTTTTTTTTTTTTTTATGCGAGGAAGAAGGAACCAAAGGCCATGAGCCCGCAGTAACAGTTCCCTCCAAGAGAAAAACAAAATACAATAGAGAGCCAAATTCAAGATCCGATCATTTTGAGATGCCTGGACACACTGCGTTTGAAAGACTGGAGATCATAGGCAGCAGGAAATACAGACAGAGGGAGACAGTTCCAGAGTTGACCTCTTGCATAAATGAAAGACTGGGAGTAACGGTTAACTCTCGCATTAGAGAGTTGGACAGAAAAGGGATGAGAGTTTGTTGCCAGACGGGTGCTACTCGCCCGTCGTAGAGGTGGAGGAATGCAAGCAGACAGTTCAGAGGAGCAGTGACCATTAAAATAGCGATAGAAAAGAGATAAAGATGCAACAGTGCGGCGAAGAGACAGAGGTTGAAGAGAGTCAGTCATTTCATTCTGAGATGCCTAAATACAATTGCGTTTAAAAGACTGGAGGTCATAGGCATGAAGAAAGGTAGCTTGAAGAAGCCTGATACAGACCAACCAGTTCCGAGAATGAGGAATTCAAAATACCAGTTAACTGTTGCATATGAGATCTGGAGGGATACGACTGTATTGTTAGGCGCGTACTGAGGGCCAACCGTAATTGGGGAAGGATGCAGGCCAATTCAGAGAAGAGCAGTGACTACTGACATAGCGACCGAAGAGAAAGAGCAATATGTAACACAACGGTGAGTGGCGGTAAGCTTAATGGGGTCAGTAAAGAAAGGGTGGTTAATGAAAGGGAAGACCTGTTACACCGTGGTGTTTGAAGTATTGTCTGTGTAGAACCCCGTTACACAAGAGCTGTACTCTGCACAGAAACGAATAAACGGATTCAGCAACTCACTTGGGTTAAACAAAGCATTCTGCGAATTTCCGACACCTGACTTCTGGGAAGCATATTCTTCATGGAAGTAATGTGATTTTCCAACATACATTACGAAGAAGAAACAGCAAAGATACTGAAAAACTAGTAACGAGTAAATTTTATGTTTCTGGGAGTAAAGGTGGAACTCCGTAGAAGATGTCGGGAGCTGAAATGTAGAGGAGTCGAGCTTTCGAGGCTCTTAAAATATAGGAGCTGAAAAGAGTACAAAAGGATGCGATAAGCAGACCTAGTAGTCCTTTCGAAGTTTTTAATTACAGAAAAGACTATAACCATGCTATCTTATTTTGTGGGTTGATAAAAAGGCTAGTAAAACAAGGAGGCTCCCCCGCCCTCGAATCCTTTCAGCCAGAACTGGCAAGAAAATCCGAAGACCACCAAGGAATAGAGAAAAGCTAATGGAGATTCCTTAAGAAAGGATGAGTGGAAAGTATATCTACACTGCCTTAATCAGTACTAGAAAAATGCAGTTGAAATTCGCAACGATGTTGCGCTAATGCTGTATTCTACGTGATGTGCATGAGAGATCATAATTAGTCAGATTTTTGCATTCGTGAACTAAGATCGTAAGTTTTACATGTTCGTAAATAAAAGCGTTTTCGAGGCATTAGAAGGCAGAAACTTATCTCAGGGACTTTTTAAATGTTATTAACGTATCGCATTTTTCCACATGCCGAGGCACTATGTTCCACTTGTTTATATCTCTGTTCTACAAAAAAAAAAAAAAAGTGCATTATTTGGCTGGAAACTTTTAGTAATAATTTTATAACCGTTACCTACAGTGTAATTCGACCACAATAGTATGTGGAGGGGGCTGCTGATCGACTGTCAGATTAACATGAACTTTAAAACTTTATTTACCTGAATCGGGTTCCCGTCTTTTCCTTTCACATTAACCTCCACAATTAAATTATTTGCAAGAAATTCACACACTTATAGATACCGCCAAGGGAATACTCTCATTCCTGGCCGACTTCACCCTCAAATTTTTCTTTCCTTGGCAAACACCATACATCAATGACATCCTAAGTGCTTACTCCGTGTTATTGTCTTCAAAACAAATTGCAGTGACTACTTTCTGCCACGTGAACAAAGGTAAACCGTGTGTGAATATCTTCTCTGTCTTGTAAGTTGGAACTTTGCTCATGGCCAATACTATTAAGGAAGTTGTCAAGAAACATTTCTTAAGTTTAACAGCGGAATTTTGAATGTTTGATAGAACAAATAGTTCTAGAAAAACTGAAGCTAAAACAAATATGGCAAAACATGATATATGAGCCAATAACAATCGTAATTTCGAGAAGGAAACAACAGCCGATAGTTGCACTTTGAATAGCTTACGTCCGACAATGACTAGTCAGAATATGACCGGAATTACTTAAACATTTCCCTCTAGAACAATATACAGTATATGA
Organism: Coenobita brevimanus; assembly: GCF_032717465.1. Lineage (NCBI taxonomy): Eukaryota > Metazoa > Arthropoda > Malacostraca > Decapoda > Coenobitidae > Coenobita > Coenobita brevimanus. The sequence continues at coordinate 21,557,436 of NC_137048.1, forward strand.
CTCTGACACGGAATTTGCGTCTTTCAAAACTGGAGCTTGAAAATACGTGTCCAAGGGAGGTGTTATAAGCTGATGACTTGGTGTTGATCTGTGAGAATTAGAGGGTGAGTGTGGACAGATGAAATGGGATACAAGGGTTTGACACTAAAAGCGGATAAAATAAAGGTGATTATATCCAGGACTGGTGGTGGTACTGTCAAAGCAGTGGGAGTGTGGCCATGTTAGTTTGCCACAAGGGTGTGGGACATAAACTCCATCTTGTGCAGTGTTTATGATAAGTGGGTGCATAAGAGCAGGCTCTAGCACCAGCCGATCACGGCGTTACTCCTAAGGAAGTTGGGAATGCCAGTGACAGGGAGAGCTGGAGCTATTGTTTCACTAGCCATCAGGATATCCTGACCATCCCCTTTGCTGACCCTTTCAGTGTGACACTAATACGAAGAGCAGTCCAGCATACCTTCCCAAACACTTTTCTCTATCTCATGCATTATCCTTGAATGATTATTGCTTCAATGGCAGACAGCCCTCTAAGTGTGCGTAGATGATTGCGGAGGTTATTCTCTCGGGCATGGGAGGATACATTCCCTTCTTATATCCTTTGACTAATAATACTAATAAATAAAATTGGTTTAATCACGCTTGATCTACTATTATCCACAACAAGGTGAAGGCCAACAAAAGGTACCGGATTCAGTCCACTCCTGAATCGCACCTCTTTTTTTATTTCAGCCTAAAATCGTACTAGGTCTTTTCTTTGCTCTGTGAAAAAGAAAAAATCATTCATACTAAATGCTCTGAACTCTCCAACTCGAATTATCCCCACTCCTTCTGGCATCTTGCCAATAACCTTTCTAAAAACATTACCTCATCATCCTTCCCTCCTCTTTTCCACTCTGATGGCTCTGTAGCTATTTCTTCTACTGATAAAGCAGAACTCTTCACTCAGGCTTTCTCCTCCAATATCACCTTAGACGATTCCGGTGCTGTTCCTCCATCACTTCCCTTCTCTAATTTCTTCATGGCTGACATAAAATTTCTTCAGTTGATGTATTTTCTGCCATCACTGGCCTCAAAACCAACAAGGCATATGGGCCTGATGGGGTCCCTCCTGCTGTTCTCAAGAACAGTGCCTCTGTGCTTACACTCTGCCTAGGTAAACTCTTTCGCCTTTGTACATCAGCTTCCACCTTTCCTTCTTGCTGGAAGTTTACTATCGCTCATCCTGTCCCAAAGAAGGGTGACCATTTCCATCTCTCTAGCTATCGCCCAATTGCTTTAACATCCTGTGTTTCAAAAGTATTCGAGTTTATTCATTACAAAAAAAATATAAAGCATCTTTCCTATCACAACCTTCTTTCTGATCGTCGGTATAGGTTCCACCAGGGACGCTTCACTGACGAACTTCTCACCTACCTTTCAGATTCTAGGTCATCCTCCTTTCGGGACTTTGATGAAAGCTTTGCCATTGCACTTGACATTTCAAAGGCTTCCTATCGAGTCTGGCATAAATCTGTAATTTCCAAACTGTCCTCTTACGATTTCTATCCTTCTACCTGTAACTTCATCTCTAGCTTCCTTTCTGGTCATTCTGTGGCTGCTGTTGTAGATGGCTACCATTCTTCTCCTAGAGCTGTAAATAGCATTGTCCCTGAGGGTTCTGCCCTATCACCAACTCTCTTCCTTACATGCATCAATGAGGAGTAGACTGTAGCACCAGTCGAGCAGGGCAGTATTCCCAAGGTGGATGGAAAGCTGATGGCAGGGAGAGCTGGAGCTCCCGTTCATCAGCCCTCGGGAGTAGTTCCTGACCATCCCCCATTGCTAAACTCTTTCAGTGTTCCAGTAACACAGAGAGTAGGCCAGCATGCTCTCCAATCCAAGTTTCTCTAACTGTCAACACCAATCTACAGTCACAGTACACACTACACTTCCTTTTCAAAAAAAAAAAAAAATGGCACATAATAACCAGGTCTCGGAGTTCCCCGGGAGGGGGGGACCATAAATGCTTCATCTGCCCCTCTCCCAGTGACAACTCAATGAGATGGCTTGATCCACTGTCGGACTCACTTCTTTTCTGCAACTCTCGCGGCCTTTCCTCTAACTTTCTCTCTGTCAAGGCCCACCTCCCTTCCTCTAAACCTCACCTTCTCTTCCTAATAGAGACTCAGCTGTCTGAAGCAACTGACAGCAAACCCTTTTCTGTGTCCTCCTACTTTCTCTATACTCATTTCAAAGCCAAAGGTGGCTGTTGTGTATATGTATGCGACGACTTACCTTGCTCTCGTGTTCCTGAACTTGATTCTTCTGAATTCTCCACACTCTGGCTTCGGCTTTCCTGTCATTCTTTGACTAAATATATCTGCACTGTTTACTTATCCCTTAATTCTACTGACTATGAAGAATTCTTCGACTATCTTGCTTCTACAATGGAACACATTCTATCCATTTCTCCTTTCCCTGAAGTCTCCATTCTAGGAGATTTCAATGTTCGCCACCACCTTTGGCCCTCCTCTCCTTTTGCTGATCCACTTGGTGAACAAACCTACATCTTTTCTATCCTCAATGACCTAGAGCAGGTTGTACAGCACCCTACCCATATCCCTGGCTGCCTTGGAGAGAGCTCCAACATACTTGACTTCATCCTTAAAACTGACCCTTCTGCTTACACTGTTAATCTTTCCTCTCCACTGGGCTCCTTTGATCAAAATCTTATTATCTTAACCTGTCCTGTCGCTCTGGTATGGCCTATGGACTTTCCAAAGAAATGTCGACTGTGGCACTTTGGAGCTGCGAATTGGGAGGCCCTCAGGGAGTACAGGCATACCTCGGTTTAACAGTGTAATTGGTTAGGTAAAACCCCATCTTTAGGCGGGGTATCATATATCGGGGTACTTTTATCATGAATTTCAATGTGGACTGTTTACCAGCCCTGGGTTTCCCCCCAAACCAAATCCAACACCCATCCAAATGAGCCCAAAAACAGGTTTAAAGGCAATCTAAATGGCCTAAAAGCTGTCAAGGAAGCTTACCCGAGCCTAACACCTGTAAATAACTCACTGAAAGCAACAAATAAAACCTGAAAATCATAAGTAATAGGTTAGAGAATGTCAAACACCTCTCATCATTTACTTCTTGTAAGTCCACGTCCAGTCCTGGGCATCATCCTTGCTATCCCCTCCGAGGCTAGGGGACATGTGGTGCTCCCCAACACTCAGTCCTCCTCCTCAAAGCCCTCAAACTCTATCTCCAGGGGAGGGTCAGAGGAGGTTGGCGATGGGGTGTGATGTGCTGGCTCAGGTGGTAGCGAAGAGGTGTGATGCGATGGCTCTGGAGGTGGCTATGGAGTGCGATGTGATGATTGAGGAGGTGGTGTGGGAGACAGCTGCGATGTCCGGTGAGGTGGCGAGGGAGACCGCTGTGATGAATGATGAGGTAGTGATGAAGTCAGCTGCATTGGCTCTCGTCGTGACGAGGGAGACAGAGACAGTGGCCGAAGTGGTGTGGGAGATGGAGGGTGGGATGAGGAAGGCAGTGATGGAGTGGCAGAGTGCTTTAGTAGAAAAACAGGTGACATGGGAGACAGCGATTGGCTGGAGGTTAGGTCCAGTACAACGGGCCGAGCACGTCCTCAGCAGGAGATGTCCCTCGGTGTTTCTCTGCTGGTTGAAAGTTGGGTAGATACTATACTGGTTGAAGGCTGGGGAGATGCTCTGCTCGTCGAGGGCTGGGGAGATCCTGTGCAACTTGCTGGCCTGTTGGGGGCCTGCTTAACCCCTACACCTCGGGCATGTTTACCAATGTTTTGCATGTGCTGCGGGGTTATTCGGGCTCCGACAGACTCTCAAAAAATATTTGCCAAAAATCAGTTATTAGTCCTAGAATATTAAAATTATATATGCTTATGGCACATACCTTCAGCTTTCTCCTGGAATGTTTGTTGAGCCTTCGTCCGTTACCGTAGGACTTGTGGAGACCTCTGAAGTTGGGTAACGAAGTCTCCACTTTACACATCCCGACAACCCGTAATATGATTACCACAGCCAGATATTAACACTATAAACACTACTCTATGATTTTCAAGTAGTTTGGGATCAATACTCCAAAAAAAAAAAAAACACTGTGAAAGCAATGAAAATTACGAGCGCGTCTGACCGTCGCACTTGCGCTAGTTCGCTCTTGGTACTCTGTCATTTATTATTCATAAAACCCCTCACACTTTATATTTCTATTACTATATAACACTTATATATCTACAGTCTTTATCCATAAGTTTCCTTCAGTAGTATTAGTTTATTGTCACTGTAGGGATTCAATTTCTTTCAGTAAAATACGTAGCATTCACTTTCTCGTCCTGTATACTAGCATTGAGGGTGAATGTCACTTTCATCTTCACTCTCATAACTCATAGTATTCAGACATGCTAGAGTGAAACTTTCACTTTCATTACTCCTAGGGTATATACTCGTATTCTTATAATACTACTCATTTACATTTCTATTTACGTTCTCTATTTTATTTACGTTATTTACATTTCTATTTTATTTACACTGTGTTATGCACTGTCACTTGAAGTAACTTATAAAACTATTTTCCACTGTTCATGTATATTTACATTCATTACTTTCACTTGCTGTTTACACATTATTTACAATTCCACTTGCACTGTTTTACTCAATAGAAAGATCGTAGTCACTCTTTTATCAATTGTCAGCCCTTTACCTCTTTCCACACGAGGTTTAGTACAGGGTAAAGGTCACAGGGCCCTTTGCATGGGGGTGAAAAGTCCCTGATGCTAGCAAGAGCGAACAGACGTACCTCCACTTCGGAAGATGAGAGTGAACTGATAAGGGTGGGCCGGGGTGGTGGCCTACCTAGGGAAATTCATGACTACCGTTAGCCTCTTGACACAGCTAATTTCTAGCAGTGAAATGATTGACAGGAAATCTAGACAATACATTATAAATTAGGTAGTTCCAGGTGAATGTAAATATCACTTAGGCTTCTCCCTTCCCTCCTTATTTGTATATTTATTACGAAAATAGATTATACGGCATATTTCAAGGGAAAATAAACAGCGAAAATTAGCAAACAAGTGCACGTGAGGTGTTGTCAGGTGATAATTAGCCAATTCCAGGTGTATGGCACTATCACTTACCTTATTTCTTTCTTGTATATATTATTTGGTATAAGAATAGGGCATAGGGCTTATTTCCATGGGTGAAATCAGTGAAAAATTCCAGGGAAGATTTACTTAGCGTAGCACGGCCGGGCAGGCGAGAGGATAGGGTAATGGAGGGGGGGTAGGGAGGGGAGTCAAGAACGGGGAGAAATGGCTAAATTGTCAACAATGGATGGGAGTACAGATGAGATTAGGGATGCTGACTAGTGTTGGACGTTGGCAGTACTGATAGATGATACAAGCCCCCACTTGGAAGCCCGGGTGAATTCAAAATAACACAGAATCACAAAAGCGACGCCCCGCGGTATGATCCCTTGCTCCCAAGCATCACGAAAGTGATTCCCTGCGGTTAAGGGGTTAAAGGAGCCTGTGATCGTTGTCTGTCTGGCCACCCTCTTCTTCTCCAGCATCATCCTGTACACTTTCATACCCTCCTTGAGCCGATTAGCTATGTCACTGCTTCGTCCTGGGAGGGGGTCGTGTGCTTTTGTAAGGTCTATAATCTCGTCCAGCTTCGTTAGCATCTTCTTCTTCAGGATCTTGATGTTAAGCGCTTGGACCTCAGGCACAACTTCCTTCTTCTCTGCTGCGCTTGCTCGATCTCCATATTGACGAGCTCCTCGTTGCTGAGCTCCTCCCTGTGGCTCTCGAGAACTTCCTCCACATCATATTTGTCAACCTCCCCAAAGCCCACCTCGTGCAACAACTCGACAATGTCCTGCTGCACATGCTAGACAGGCGGAGGTTGCACGCCCTCAGGGAAGCCAGAGAAGGAGGTCACACACTATGGCCACAGTTTCCACCACACACCGTTCATCGTCGCCTGGCTTACTTCATCCCATGCCTCTATTATATTCTCCAGGGCGTGATGTATATTGTACCTTCTCCAGAACTGCTGTACAGTTGTTCTGTCATCACTGTCGCAGGCCCTTACCAACTGCTTCATCATGCAGTGGAGGTAGAAGGCCTTAAAGGCAGTGGTCACCCCTTGGTCCATTGGCTGCAACACAGACGTGGTGCTGGGGGGTAGGAACACCACCTCAATATTGCTGGCCTATTTCATCATTGCGGATGGGTGGCTAGGCACGATATCCACCACCAGGAGAAATCTGTTTGCCAGATTTTCACGAGACATACCTCTTCAGCACACGAGAGAGGTACGTGTGAAAATATGACGAACAGATATCTGAAGTCAACCAAGCCTTCTTCTTTGACTTCCAGATAACCTCAAGGTTCTACTTAACATACCCCACCAGAGCCCTGGGGTTCTCCGAGTGGTAGACTAGGATCGGCTTCAACTTGAGGTCACCCTCAGCATTGCCTCCCAGTAGCAGTGTCAGCTGGTCCTTCGAAGGCTTGAATCCTGGCGTAGACCTTTCCTCCATTGCGAGATATGTCTGGGAAGACATTCTCTTCCAATCGAGCCCAGTCTCATCAAAATTCAACACCTGTGTCGCACTATTGCCACCCTTCGTGATGATGCATTTCATCTCATTAGGAAATGCTGCCGCCACCACCATATTTGCACTCGCCACCTCACAGTACATCTTCATATGATTGAGATTTGCCCGCCTCTTAAACTGGTCAAACCACCCATGGCTAGCCTTAAAGGTCTCACTTTCATCAATCCCACACCTTACCTTAAGCTCATCCCAAAGCGAGAGAGACTTAGTGCAAATAATAGTCTGGCTCATGGGTGCCTTGCGCTGGTTCTGATCTCCCACCCACGTGCAGAGCATCTGCTCCACCTCCTCCATCGCAGGGTGATATGGGAGGCAGATAAGGTTGCAACCTTCCCAGCATCAGCCTTAATGGCTTTCTTCTTCTTGATGATGGAAGACAGTTGACTAGGCCAGGTGGAGAGCCAAGGCGATAAAGCACGCACCTTCACCTTTGTCAGGCAGCTTAAGGATGTCCAACTTCACCTCCAGTGACACAGTCTTTCGGACACGTTTTGCGGGAACATCACCAGCACCACCACTAGCAGGAAGCTTGCCACCATGACTAGGCCCTTCACTAGCACCACCACTAGCCCCACCACATGCAGCACCCTTACCAGACATTATCTCACTTATTTGGGTCCCAAAACACACAATATTTCACTCCACACATGATTAGTGTCACTGCTCTACTCACGGTACCGCTCGAACACAGTTACGATGTGCTATGATAGCAACTTGCGTAATGTCGGTGGTGCAATACCATACGTGGTGGGCGTAAGGGAGATCCTCACCCTGAGATGGGCAGTACGAGAAGAGCGATATGGGTGAGTGTGGGGTGAGCGATGAGTATGGGGCCTGCGCAAGCATTTCTGCACATCCTTGGAGGTGGGCGGGCTCAGCTGGCCACAGGAACGTGTGCAATTCAAAATTTCAGCCCGTCGTCTGTGGGTGCGACATCAGAGAGCCCATCATTAAACTGGGGCTCGCCCATCGGGTACCGGGGCCTTGTGCAGTTTGTACCCCCATTGCTAAGCCGAGATATCGCATCTTGGGGTATCGTATATCGGGGCATTACTGTACTTCTTTGATTTTCCCTGCAATGATTGTTGTTTCCAAGGCCGAGAGCCATCTGAGTGTGCTTTGAGCATTACGGAGGTTATTCTTTCGGGCATAGAAGCATACATTCCCTTCTCAAAACCTTTGACTAATGCAAGAAAGCCTTGGTTTAATCACGCTTGTTCTAATGCTGTCCGCAACAAGGAGAGTGCCTTTAAAAGGTACCGGAGCCAACCCACCCCTGAATCACATCTTGTTTATGTTTCTGCCTGTAATCATGCTAAGTCAGTTCTTTGTTCTGCTAAAAATAATTTCATCTGTACAAAATGCTCTCAACTCTCCAACTCGAACTCTTCCTGCTCCTTCTGGCATCTTGCCAAAAACCTTTACCTCATCATCCTTCCCTCCTCTTTTCTACTCTGATGGCTCTGTAGCTATCTCTTCTACTGATAAAGCACATCTCTTTGCTCAATACCACCTTAGATGATACCGGTGTTGTTCCTCCATCACTTCCCCCCTCTGACTTCCTCATGGCTGACGTTAAAATTTCTTCAACTGATGTATTTTCTGCCATAATTGGCCTTAATACTGCACTAACAAGGCATATGGGCCTGATGGAGTCCCTCTTGTTGTCCTCAAGAACTGTGTTTCTGTGCTTACACCCTGCCAGGTAAACTCTTTCGCCTTTGTCTTTCAACCCGTACCTTTCCTTCATTCAGCCAGTCCCAAAGAAGGATGACCATTCCCAACCCTCTAACTATCGTCCAATTGCTTTAATGTCCTGCGTCTCAAAAGTTTTTGAGTCAATTCTTAACAGAAAAATTTTAAAGCATCTTTCCTATAACAACCTCCTTTCTGATCGTCAGTATGGGCTCTGTCAGGGATGTTCCACTGGTGATCTTCTCACCTACCTTTCAGATTCCTGGTCATCTTCCTTTCGGGACTTAGATGAAAGCTTTTCCATTGCAATTGACATCTCAAATGCTTTCAATTGAGTTTGGCATAAGTCTTTAATTTCCAAACTGCCCTCTCACAGTTTCTAACCTTCTATCTGTGCCTTCATTTATAGCTTCCTTTCTGGTTGTTCTATAGCCGCTGTTGTAGACGGCCACCATTCTTCTTCTAGACAGTGGTGTTCCTCAGGGCTCTGTCCTATCACCAACTCTCTTCCTTTTATTCATCAGTGACCTTCTAAGCTGTACATCTAACCCTTTCGACTCATACGCTGATGATTCCAGCCTTCACTTTTCCAATCGGTTCCCGCGACTTCCATCTCAGCAGTTACTTCAATAAACAAGGGATGAGGCTATGGCACACATATTGTCTGACTTGGCTCGTATTTCTGAATGGAGTAAAAATAATCTTGTTGTTTTTGATGCAGCAAAAACTCAGTTTTTACACCTATTAACCCAACACAATCTTCCACAGGAGTACCCACTAATGTTTAATAATATCCAGCTGAATCCTGTATCATCCTTGAACATGCTTGGGGTTTCATTCACTCGGGACTTATCTTGGAAAGATCATATTGCACCTTTTGTAAAATCTGCTTCCAAGAGATTGGGTGTGCTAAGCCGATTCCGTACCTTCTTTACCCTGCACAGTTGTTGACTTTATACACAAGTTTTTTTCGCCCCTGTGTAGAGCACAACACTCATGTGTGGAATCTCAGTAGGGTGAAGTCAAAGGCCTTTCGTCTCTAACTCTCCTCGTCTTACTGGCTTCCTTTAACCTCTGTCTTTTCATCGCACTATTGCATCTTTATATCTTTTCTGTCACTACTTCAATGGTCACTGCTCTTCTGAACTGTCTGCTTGCATCACACCACCTCTACGACGGGTTCGTAGCACCCGTGTACGAGTAGCAACAAACTCTCATGCCTTTTCTGTCCATCTCTCTAATGCAAAAAATAACCGTTACTCCCAGTCCTTCATTTATGCAACAGGTCAACTCTGGAACAATCTTCCTCTGTCTGTATTTCCTACTTCCTATGATCTCCAGTCTTTCAAATGCAGTGTGTCCAGGCATCTCAAAATGAATGGATCTTGAATTTGGCTCTATTTTGTATTTTTTTTTTTTCTTGGAAGGAATGGTTTTCAGGCTTGCCTTTTGGTTCCTTCTTGCTTGCATTAAAAAAAAAGCTGTACATTCAACCCTATCCACTCATAATCTGATGACTCCACCCTTCCTTTGCAATTGCTTCCTGCAGTGTCCATCTCAGCAGTTACTCTAACAATCAAGGGATGAGGCCATGGCACACTTAATGTCTGACTTGGCTCATATCTTTGATTGGGGTAAAAATAATCTTGTTGTTTGTATTGCATCAAAAACTCAGTTCTTACATCTATCAGCATGACAAAATCTTCCACAGGAGTACCCTCTAATTTTTAACAATATCCAGCTCAATCCTGCATTATCTTTAAACATACCTGGGATTTCATACTCTCGGGATTTATCTAGGAAAGAAATTATTACCTCTGTTGTTAAATCTGCTTTCAAGAGATTAGGTGTGATAAGCTGACTCTGTGCTTTCTTTAAAACCTGGCACTTTTGTTGACTCTATACACAGGTTCTGTTCGCCCCTGTGTAGAGTACAACTCTCATGCGTGGGGAGGCTCCACACATAAAGCACATCTCAACAAGGTGGAGTGAAAGGCTTGTCGTCTAATTAACTCTTCTCCTCTTATTGGCTCCCTTCAGACTGTCTCTTCACTGCACTGTTGCCTCTTAACCTCTTTTCTATCGGTACTTCAATGGTCACTGCTCCTCAGAACTGTCTGCTTGCATCCCGCCACCACTATGGCAGGCGCATAGCATTAATCTAGCATCAAACTGTCATGTCTTTTCTATCTAACTCTTCAATGCTTCAGCGAACCATTACTCCCAGCCCTTTGTTTATGCAACAGGCCAACTCTGGAACTGTCTCCCTCTGTCCATATTTCCTACTGCCTATGATCTTCAGTCTTTCAAAAGCAGTGTGTCAAGGTATCTCGAAATGAGTGGATCTTGAATTTGGCTTTCTGTTACCTTGTTTTTTCTTTTTTCTTGGAGGGAATAATTTTCAGGCTTCTGGCCTTTAGTTCCTTCCTCTTTGCGTAAAGACTCTACATGCTCTTTACATACCACACAACATACTCCACTATGTCACAAGGGTTGACGCCAGCAAGGGCATGTGGCCAGAAAACTTTGCCTCAGTTACCAAGTGGCAGACCTATGGGGAGGCATGGGGCAGGCTCCACCAGCATGGTTTTGGGGACTGGAACGGGCTCGGGCTCGGATCTGTACTAGAGTGTACAGGGCATTGTGGTCCCCAGGCTGCCACTTCCTCCCAGCAGAGAGAGACCTGAAACTGGAAGTAGCACCTCATGAGGCTCCCCTATCAATGGGTGTATAATGGCGGGACAGTTACAGTGCCAAGGCATGCTTGGAAGATGTCCTTGTAGCTGTCCTAGCAGGGTGTCCTCAGGCCTTTGTCAGAGCTACTGGCCATGGCTGGTGGGCTATGCATCCCAGGTTCCATGACTAAACTCAGAACTGTGCAGGTTGGCAGGGTCTGTGGTGTCTTCTTTTTTTTTTTTTTCTTTTTTTTTTGGCTGACATGACCAAAAATGAAAAGAAGGGGCAAAAGCAAGTCTGAAGAACCTAAATCAGCCAAGGGATTCTGAGTAGCTTCATGGAATGTGGATGGTTTGAAGGGTAGAGCTGTGGAAGTGGTTGAGGCTATGAGTGGGAGGCAGATTGACGTCGGTTTTATACAGCAAGTTAGATATGCAGGAGGTTCAGCCAGAATGATTGTCATGATGGATTGCAGGTACAAACTATTTCGGCAGGGAAGTGAAGAAAGATATGGTTGTGTACGGGTGTTACTTGAGGAAAAGTGGGTGAATGTGTCATGAATGTAATGAGAGTGAATGAGAGGATTATAGCAGTGAAAACGTTTTTTGGGCAGAATGGTAATTTCATTTATATTATTGTATGCCCTACAGGCTAGCTTAGATAATGTAGAAGGTAGATTTTCGGATGACTTGATACATGTGATAAGTTTCGGGAGGGGACTTAAATGGTCATGTGGGTGAAACAGCTCAAAGATATGAAGGGGTGCAGTTGCCCCAAGAAGTGATGGCAGAGTTTCAGATTGTTTCGGTCACTCTGCACTGATATACATTCAATGAAAACTCAGTGAATATAACGTAAAACTTCTGTGCCTCCATTTCGTCATATAAAATAAAATATATACATCACACTAAGAATTATGTAAAACTAATAACATGAGGTAGTGATATATTAGAAGTTAACACTCAGATACTTCTCCTGATTTGAATGAATGTGTAATGTATTTCTCCGTGTGTGGTGCGCAGTATAAACCTCACAGTCCTTGTGTATTTGCTTCCCAGGATTTCAAATACAGATGCTCTAGTTTCGAAGAGCAGTTAAGTTAAAACTAATGTGACTGCAATACACTACCTTATTTCCATATGCTATGGTGGTGATACAGCAACAAAAAGGATGCTGCAATAATGAAGTTTTTCTTAGTAATGATATCCTACCATGGCAGCAGCAGCAAGACCATTCTGCCTTTTATTTCTTGTCTTCCCCTCGCTTATAATTATTTGCGACTTTATTCCTACTGCATGCAAAATTATTTCAAGTTGTAAAATTATTTCAAGTTGTAAGAAGATATTTGTGGTAGGTGGTGGCGACCATCATCCACTCACTTGATGTAGTGCTGCCTACTTCATCCCTAGCCTTTATCATTCTTTTTCTGTGCCTGCCCTCCTATCTTCCTATCTCTCCCATCTTTCTTGTCACTTCTTATTGATTTTCTTTCCTTTACAGGTGGCTTTACATTGAGTAACAAGCCAAATGGTTTCCTGTAAGCCAAGAAACCATTTATAACGCTGGGTGGTAACCATATAACCAAACCATGCGTGCTCCCTATGTGTCAAAAAGTGGGTTGGTCGAGGGTTAGTGCCCCTCCCCATAAAACAAATAATGCAGAGTCAAATGGCCACCCTTTGCGGGATTGTGGCATCTGGTAATAGATAGATAGATAGAAGAAGATAGATTTTACCTTTTTCTCATACACTAGGCAGTGAAGAGGACCACAGCATGGGCACATATTTTTGCTCTATCTCTAGTATCCTTTTTAAATAAACTTCTGTATCTTGCTAAACTGAAAATGCTGATATGAAAGTTTTGAACTTAGTTATTATTTTGTTTATGAACATCTGCGTTTTCTTTCTCTTGCCATATGTTTGGACACTGAGGATACTACACTGTAGGCTATGACACAAGGTTGTCATTCTCCTAGGAGCTCCGACTCTCGGCAAATTCCGAGGTTTTCCTTATTTTTCATTCATTGATAGTCCTCTGGCTTATCTTAAAACTTCTAGATAATTTTCTTAATGAAAAACTGGCCAGATGCAGTGCAATAACTGCATGTCTTTAGTAAAAGCGTTTCCTTCCGTGCATGTTGATCGAACCATTTAAAATAGCCTTCTAGCTTACGCTGCATTCCTGCTTTCTGTCGTCATCCATGGAGACAAAAATGGAAATAAATGACTTTAAATTATTCCTTAGTACTGTAACAGAAATTACTTATAAATAATAGTGACTGATTTTAATTAATATTATTAACCCCTTAACCACGGGGCGTCACTTTCATGACGCTTGGGAGCAAGGGATCATATTGCGGGGCGTCACTTTTGCGATTCTGTGTTATTTTGAATTACTTTCAAGTGGTGGCTTGTATCATCTATCAGTACTGCCAATGTCCAACACTAGTCAGCACTCCTAATCTCAACTGTACTCCCACCCATTGTTGACAATTTAGCCATTTCTTCCCGTTCTTGACTCCCCTCCCTACATCCTCTCCATTACCCTCTCCACTCGCCTGCCCGGCTGTGCTGTGCTAAGTAAATCTTCCCTGGAATTTTCCACTGATTTCATCCATTGAAATAAGCCCTATCCCCTATTCTTATACCAAATGATATATATCAAAAAGAAATAAGGTAAGTGAGAGTGCCATACACCTGGAATTGGCTAATTATCACCTGACAACACCTCATGTGCACTCATTTGCTAATTTTTGCTGTTTATTTCCCCTTGGAATATGGCGTATAATCTATTCTCGTAATAAAAATATATATAAGAAAGGAAGGGAGAAGCCTAAGTGATATTTACATTCACCTGGATCTACCTAATTACTGCAGGCCACCACACTGTATTCTACACTAAGTAAATCTTCCCTGGAATTTTCCACTGATTTCATCCATTGAAGTAAGCCCTATGCCCTATTCTTATACCAAATAATATATACCAAAAAGAAATAAGGTAAGTGATATTGCCATACACCTGGAATTGGCTAATTATCACCAGACAACACCTCATGTGCACTCGTTCGCTAATTTTCGCTGTTTATTTCTCCTTGACATATGTCGTATAATCTATTCTCGTAATAAAAATATATATAAGGAGGGAAGGGAGAAGCCTATGTGTTATTTACATTCACCTGGAACTACCTAATTTATAATGTATTGTCTAGATTTCCTGCCAATCATTTCATAGCTATATATTAGCAGCTTTCATGAGGCTGACGTTGGCAGTAATGCATTCTCCCTAGGTAGGCCACCCCGGCCCACCAATATCAGTTTACTGTCGTCTTTCAAGGTGAAAGTACGTCGGATTCGCTCCTGCTAACTTCCGCCGCTTTTTAGCCCCATGCAAAGGACCCTGTGACCTTTACCCCCTACTAAACCTCGTGTGGAAAGAGGTAAAGGGCTGACAATTGATAGAGAGTGACTACGATCTTTCTGGTGAGTAACAAAGTGCAAGTGGAACTGTAAATAATGTGTAAACAGCAAGTGAAAGCAATGAATGTAAATATAAGTGAACAGTGGAAAATAGTTTTATAAGTCACTTCTAGTGACAGTGCATAACACAGTGTAAATAAAACAGAAATGTAAATGTAAATAAAATAGAGCACGGAAATAGAGATGTAAATGAGTAGTATTATATGAATACGAGTATATATACTAGGAGTAATGAAAGTGAAAGTTTCTCTCTAGCATGTATGAATACTATGAGTTATGAGAGTGAAGGTGAAAGTGACATTCACTCTCAACGCTAGTATACAGGACGAGAAAGTGAATGCTACGTATTTTACTGAAAGAGAAATTGAATCCCGACAGTGACAATAGGCCTAAACTACTATTACTGAAGGAAACTTATGGATAAAGACTGTAGATATATATAAGTGTTACATAGTAACAGAAATATAAACTGTGAGTGTTTTTATGAATAATAAATGACAGAACACCAGTGGTGAACGATGTCAAGTGGGAAGGTCATACGCCCTCGTAATTTTCATTGCTTTCACAGTGTTTTTTTTTTTTTTTTTTTTGGAGTATGGATTCCAAACTATTTGAGAATCACAGAATATTGTTTCTAGTGATAATATCAGGCTGTGGTAATCATATTATGGGTTGTCAGGAAGTGTAAAGTGAAGACTTCGTTTCCCAACTTGAGGTCTCCACAAGTCCTACGGTACTCGACGAAGGTTCAACAAACACCCCAGGAGAAAGCTGAAGGTATGTACCATAAGCATATGTGATTTTAATATTCTAGGACTAATAACTGGTTTTTGGCAAATATTTTTAGAGAGTCTGTCGGAGCGCGAATATGCCTGAGGGAGCAGCAAGAAAAAGCAAAACAAGCCCGCGGTTAAGGGGTTAAAGCACTTTTCATTTTAGTATTACACTACTAAAAAATTATTGCGTTTGATCATATTAGATATGAACCCCACAAATTATTCCTGACTGTCCCTGAGACATAGTTTTGACATTTCAATTAGTTCTGCTTAAGATTTTCTATTATCGTAATAAATGAACGAACTGCTTACTACAGTTTTGAAATATACCGGCACTTTTTCATTTAATCGTTGTTTTCTGTGACAGTTTTATATAATAGGTTTCACTTTGTAAAGATGTAAGGACGAATATGTTCAGTCAGGGAAAGTTCCACATTACCCACTGTTCGGAGCATTGGTGGTCGACGAATAGTCACGAGGCAGCAGCCAGACCCCACATGTCTGGTAACTGTGCGTGGGAGGAAGGGTGGCCGGGGGTGGGAGAGTTTGGGGAGTTGTTCACATCACAGTATCAGTAGCCAATGATAATGCGTCCGACGTACCGGCATTCTCAGAATGCAATAGCAGTATGTTGTTTGCATGGTGTCACACTTTTCTCTGAGTCTGTCTACATTACTGCATATATAATACATGTTTACTCTCAAAGGTTTGCTTCTTTGCCTTCGTTTTGTAATGTTCGATAAGAATGATAGTTTCAGAGACTGATTTTATAATTAGGACTTCCCATGTCATTCTGTCTAACTCTAAAGGAAAACGAAAAGTCTGTTAATCGCTCATATGGATTGTTTATTATTATTGTTATTATTATTATTATTATTATTATTATTATTATATTATTATTATTATTATATTATCATTAATATTATTATTATTATTACAAACCACACTAGACTCCAAGTTCGAGAGTTCGAGATAAATAATTAACAGAGTAATGCTGGAAAAGTTTGCAGGTGGATGTTTATTGTGGGATGACAGACTGAAATTTGCTTAATTATTTATCCTCTATCTATCTATCTCCCCAAGGAAAGGGAGGTAGCCGAGACAGGATGACACACTCCCCATTTACTCGCCCATTCAAACACATTCATTCGCATCTTAGCCCCATAGGGGGAGAAGGGACAGATCCTCACCGCACCACACCGCACAAGGGTCAACTGCGCAGTGCAATCAGTGACATCCGCAACAGGGCCCGAAAG
The DNA here is from genome assembly GCF_032717465.1 of Coenobita brevimanus. NCBI lineage: Eukaryota > Metazoa > Arthropoda > Malacostraca > Decapoda > Coenobitidae > Coenobita > Coenobita brevimanus. The sequence goes on from NC_137048.1 coordinate 21,573,957, forward strand.
CAGAGGTGGTTTACCCCTGCCACATCATAATAGACCTATCCCCTTACCCACACCTGACCTGACTAGCTGACCAGACCAAATACGGGAGAATATTCCCTCAGGGCTGTGTCATCATTTATTCATTCACAATTTCTCTCCATTTATTTCTGTCACACACAGCCACTCTTCCTTGCTCAACAGACATCCCTTTCACATCCAGCGCTCTCTTCACACTGTCCATTCATCCTATTCATGGTCTCCCTCTCAGCCTTACACCTCTCATATCAGATCTAGTTATTTTTTTCACCAACTGCTCATTATCCGTTCTCCCCATATGCCCAAACCATCGCAACACCCTCTGCTCAACTCTATCAGCCATCTCCCGAACAACTCCAGTACTCCTTCGCACTTCATTATATCGCACTCGATCCATACACGTCACTCCACACATACTCCTCAGACACCTCATCTCCATTACATTCAAACTTTTCCTCTCTGCTACACTCATAGTTCATGTTTCAGCCCCATATAATGCAGTCGGTACCACAACACCCTCATACACCCTTCTCTTTACATCCATTCTAACCGAATGACATCTGAACAGTTTTTTCATTCCTCCCAGCACCTTTCCTACTTCATTCATTCTAAACTTCACTTCTGCATCTATTCCTCCATCCACAGCAACATGTGACCCTAAATATTTAAAACACTGCCTCCTCAAGCAACTCACCATTCAATACTATATTCATCCCCCTACCATCTACCAACCTCATACACTTCATCACTTTACTCTTATTCTCATTTACTTTCAATCTCCTCCTTTCACACACCCTTCCAAACTCCCCTACCAACTGACTCAATCTCTCCTCTGAATCAGCCACCAGTGCAGTATCATCTGCAAACAGCAGCTGCTTCAGTTCCACTCTCCACCATCGACATTCACCAGACTTAGACCTCCACCTAAAACTCTTGCATTCACCTCCCTTACAACACCATTCATATAAATATTAAACAACCAAGGTGACATCACGCATCCCTGTCGCAGCCCCACTCTCACAGGAAACCAATCACTCACAGCATCTTCCTCTCTTACACATGCTCTACTATGTACATAACTCTTCACCCCTTTTACTAACCTACCATCAAGTCCATACAATCTTAAAACAGTCAACAAAGCCTCCCTATCAATTCTATCATACGCTTTCTCTAAACCCATGAATGCCCAAAGCACATCCTTGCCTTTCGCTAAATACTATTCACACACTTGTCTCAAAGCAAACACCTGATCCATGCATCCTCTCCCTCTCATAAAGCCACACTGCTCATCACCAGTCACTCCCTCTGTACCCTCTCTAACTCTCATAATTAACACTCACCCATACACCTTACCTACAACACTCAAGAGACTTATAACCCTAAAGCTAGTACATTCATACTTATCACACTTGCCTTTATACAACGGGACCAAACAAGCACTTGCCCAGACAACTGGCACCATACCTTTCACAAAACACTTGTTCAAAAATCTTACTAACCAGTCAACAATAGTCACTCCACCACCCTTCAGGCATTCCACAGCACACCCATCCATACCTGCAGCTTTCCCTGTTTTCATCTCCTTTACTGCCTTCTCCACTTCCTCCTTGGTGATCAAAGAATCATTCAACTCTCCCACCTTATTTATTCCTTGCACCTTTCCATCTGCCACAATCTCAGCCACCCTTTCCTCCTCTGCATATAACAATCTTTCAAAATAATCTACCCAACTCTTCCATACTGCATCCATCTTGATTAACATCCTTCCATCCTCTGCTTTTACTCATTCTTCCTTCCCAGACTCTCCTTTTCGCACCCTTTTCACCTCCTTCCAGGACATTTTCTTATTCTGTTGAAAATTCTCAGTCAGCTGCCTACCCCACCTCTCATCTGCTGCCACTTTAGCATCACGCACAGCCCTTCTCGCCCTATTCCTCTTTTCCTTATACCTCTCATATGACACCTCATCCTTCCTTTGCAGCCACACTTCATATATACGTCTCTTCTCAGACACAGCCGTACTTACTTCCTCGCACCACCATTCACTTCCTTTTCTTACACCACCACCCACACGTCTCACACCACACACCTCTTCCGCATGCCCCACCACAGCACTCTTAACCCACTGCATGCCAGTGCCGTTTTAAAACGGTCTGACATAATGCCGTGGCCAGTCCCAGTGCCATTTTAAAACAGTCTAAAATGTAAATCTTCACTGTGACCACATTTTTAAAGATTCGCAGGTAAAAATTGCCAGGCATGTAAGGTAACTGTTCCTCTACATCCCCCAGGCTGTCAAGGCCATACACTCACTTGCTTCCCCCCTCACGCTTGCTCTGGTTCACTCTGCCTGTGTGCCTCACCCAATGCTGTACATAGTGAAGGCATTTTGTAAATATTTTCATGTAAGTGTAAGTTGTAAATGTTTTCTTGCAAGTGTAAGGACTATATAGTGAAGTCAAGTTGTAAATACCTTCTTGTAAGTGCCAGGACTGTACGTAATGAAGTCAGGTTGTACCTATCTTCAAGTAGGTGTGAGATAATGCATTCACAGTGAGAAAGACACGCAAATTGTGATAGATGATGAAGTAATAAGTAATCAGAAAAGTGTAGTGAACATTGCTATACCTTCCCAGCATAAATACCTGAGTATACCTTACATAGAAAATGGCTTTCTCTCACGTACATGGTGAGCGTGAGAAAGCGGCTATACCTGTAAATGAGTATGCAGGACTCAATAAAACTGGTTTCCGATCCTCGGTGAGCATTTTAATGGCGAAATTCGTTGTCTCCACATCAAAATATATAATTTTAGCCAAAAAAAAAAGGTCGAAAAATGGCCAGCACTGGGGTGACCCATAGGGCTAAAAATAGCCGGCATGTGGCGGGTTAAACAACTGCCATTCCTCCTCCACACTGCCATTTTCCTGATCTTTCACTGCATTCCACTGATCTTTCAATTTCTCCTGATACTTTTATCATTTTCTCTCTTTTATCCAACTTACTTTCAAAACCTCCTTGCCACACCCAACCCTCCTAGCTCTCACCCATCTCTTACCTACACTTAACTTTCCCTTCACCAGGTAGTGGTCAAATATACCTCCACCCTCCCCTCTCAGAACTCTCACATCCAACAATCTTCCTATTACATTCCTGGACACAACCACATAGTCCATCAAAGCTCTATCAACAACCCTTGCACCCTCCTGTCTCACCCATGTATGCTTATAAATATCTTTCTTAAACAGCATATTTGCAATCACCATCTCTCGCTCAACGCACATCCCTATCATTCATTCTCCATTTTCATTTCTTCTAGGCACACCATGCATACCAACTACATCTTCAACTGCTACATTTCCTACTCTAGCATTCAGATCTCCCATCATTACCACATTCACATTCGCTCCAAAACTCTGCAGACACTCATCAACATCATTCCAGAAAGACTCCCTCTCTTCCTCATCCCTTTCACTACCAGGCCCATATGCACTCACAAACACCCACAACTCACGTTCAATTTCGCTTTCACCCACATCAGTCTCGATGACACCTCCTTCCATCCAGTCACACACTGCTGTACTTCCAGACTAACTAACAAGGCCCTTCTCTTGCCCTTCCTTTATCAACACCTGACAATCTTCCATTCACACTTCCAAACATAGACTCACCCTTCCCTTTCATCTTCGTTTCACTCAAAGCTAACAAATCCAACTTTCTTCTCACAAACATTCTCCCAGTCTCCTCCCTTTTAGCCTTAATCGTACTACATCCGCGCACATTCATAGACCCAATCTTCAGGGTATGGGGATAACTCAATCCCTTATCCCTTTCTCTGGCCTGTCTCTTTTTGAGAACTAAAAAACTGAGGTGGGGGCCCTAGTCCCCTCACCCCGCCCCTTTTAGTCACCTTTTACGACACGCAGGGAATACGGTGGCAGTATTCTTCCTAACACAACCTGGCCGCGGAGTAGTAGTACCACTCCATAGTGCAGCCAGATTGTGTCCTCCCCGCCACAGGGGGAAAATTTACATTCTTTATATAATATTGTGACTGTTGTCGAGTCGACACAAAATATTAATTTATGTTATATCGTTAAGAATATCTCCTGGGGAAACGTCTTATGTTAAAGTTAAGAGGGAATGGAAGCATTCAAACCTCTGTCCGAACCCAGCAATCTTCAAAACGTTGCCGACAACACTAACTCTACAGACATCTACATTTTTTTTTTTTTTTTATAGACTGCCAACATATTGTCATATATCCTTACTAAATTAATTCAAACACACCGTCCAAGTCATACATTGCAGACTTACATGTGATACTCAGCCTATCACCAAACCTCCTGTGTCCCCAATCCCCCACCTCCCCCTTCTTCACACTCACAGTTACCAGACACATGAGATCTGGCTGCTGCTTCACATTCACCCGTCTCACTCCATTGCTTCGAGAGGTGGGTAATGTGGAACTTTCCCTGACTGTACATTATCAATGACCGAAACCTTCTGGATACTCGGCCGTCACTTCTTAGGCCAAATGTACATGGGAGATGCACATATCAAATGAGGAATGTGGAAGGGGAAAAGATACTCTAATGCAGGGAGGCAATGAACATGGTTTTGTGCAGTGTGGATTTCAGGAAGAGAGTAGGTTGATTGCATATGAATCTGGGGAAATGATTGACTATTTCCTGGTCAGGAGGCCTGGTAGGAAGTAGGTGAGGGATAATTGTTTGGTGTAGTGTATGCAGCAACACAAATAACTTGTATGTGACATAATCTTTAATAGAGGGTGATGAAGAAGAGGACCTCTGCACCAAGGAGGAAAATATGGATGTTGAAAAAACAAGCATTAATGCCTTTTATAACAAGATGAGTAAGCTGTTGTTGAACAGAGAGCTGTTGACTGAAGTGTAAATAAACAGTACAAAACTTTCAAGAACAATCTCCTGAGAGTTACTGATTCATTGTGTGGATGGACACGGGGCTCTCCAAGACTTAATGTACGGTAACATGATGGTGGGACGAGGGGATAGAAGATGCAGTTAAGCAGAAAAGAAGTCTTTCCAGGAATGGGAAAGGGATGGTAACATAGAGGAATACTTGGCTGCGAAGCGTAAGGCCAGAAAGGAGGCAAACACGGCAAAATCTGAGACTCTGAAACTTTTACTGGATAACCTAAATGGTGATGAAAGGAAGAATATGGTATTTAACCCCCTCGTGCACCATAAGTTTCCAATAAGATTCCATTCCATTCACAGAATGAAAACATCACTCAGGCTGGCTCCGTGCATGCGGCAAGGGAAAAATTTCTATGGCCCAATTTATCCTGGAAAAGTGTTTATACAGTTGTAAATCGCTTCCCATCATCTTCGTTGATGTTTATACTATAAGATAAGAGAAAAAAAAACATAAAACAGATGAATAAATGTACAGAAATGATGCCTGAATAAACCTTATTTATGCGAAAACTAGCTTCTTATAAGTTTCCAACATCACCGTGAAAAATTTTTACCGTGACACGCGGCTGCAAAGGACATGTCTATATGCAGAATTTCACGATCTTTCATCTGTGAAAATTTCAAGTTGATATGTCCAATAGTTTTCGAGTAAATCGATAAAAACTACGAAAATAGCCTAAAAACGTCTGATTTGTTTATTATTTCGTATGGTGTTAGTGACAATGTAACAAACATAAATTTAAATTCTATCCAGTTTTGTAGCCCAAAGGTTAAGGAAGCCCATGATATAATTCACAGTGTTATAACCATTATTGTTAGGGAGAAAATGAATTTTGAAAAGTTACAATGGGTTGTGCGCGGTTTGCGTTGTGACAGCATGTACACTCAGGCCCATAGGCTGAGTATGTTCGTCTTTCCTAACTTTTCCCCATTTATGGTCACACATATGTTACTTTGCCTTACAAAAGTATGCATAGGAAATCATCAGCTTGATCAAGCTTTCTTCAGATTTTTTATGCGACCTATACTTTACAAGTAAAATGACTGAAAGAATAGCAGTGAATTGCACCACATTTTCCCTACGAGAAATATATGATAAACACACAATTTATACCTTACAGGACAATTGTATAAAAACTACATAAATAACGTGGTTACTCACGTCCTCCAGCAGTGTTGTAGTGTGTCTTGAGAGGATATGGAGTTGCAGAGAGGAGGACAGGTACGATCACAGCTTGAGTGTGTGTGTGAGTATTTGTGATGTGTGAGTGACTGTGTGTGCGTGTGTGTGTGAGTGTCTATCTGTGTGTGTGTGTGTGTGTGTATGTGTGTGTGTGTGTGTGTGTGTGTGTGTGTGTTTGCGATGTGATTTACTGCTGTATGCTTTCATCAGTTTGGTGGTCTCTAGAAAGGTGAAAAATGTTGTCTGAGTAATGGTAGTAGGAGTTGTAGTTGCACCAGTTGTGGCAGTGGTGAAAGGACCAGTGGTGGCAGTGGTGAAAGGAATTGTGGTAGTGATGGTGCTACTACCATTCTCTACAGTGCTTATCAAGGCGGCCTTGACCGCAGGTTTGCCCTTATCACTGGTAGGGTCTTATTTCACCCTCGTTCTCCTGCTGCTCACTCTCTCCTCCTCAACATATTTATTTTCCATTTCACTTTCACTGCTTTTTTCACTCTCACTTCCACTGAATGAGTATTTCATGTAATCTTTCCCAGATAAGCACTTGCAAGACATTTTTTAGGTTTGGTGTAATGTAACAATAGCAAGGGAATGGTAAAAATCAGTTAGGAATTTTCAAATCTGGCTTTCTCTGAAAATACATAAGAAACACTTATAACTGTTCTTCACAAGCACACTGCACTATATACAACACAATATCACTACACAAACGTAAGGTATGGACGGTGTTGTAGTAGCCAAACGTTGGTTTAAATGCCCGGCCACGCTCTCACATACCCTTCCAGCCTGACTGATGGGACAATACTGAGCTAAATATAGGCTGCTTATCTTTCCAATAAGCTCCCAGCTATTGCCATATATTTCCCCTGGACCTGGAAACCCTTAGCTTTGACTCAACCAAATTTGACGAAAATCCATACACAGGAAAAGTTTCTACGACCATTTAGAGGGAAGTTGCATTATGTTGCATCATCGGTTACTCTTCAGAATGTAAGGATTATGACTTACATTGCGTCATCATGTGCGAAGGGGTTTAAATGGCAAATCAGATGAAGAAGGATAACAAGGATATCATAGGTGAGCAGTGTGTGAAGAATGATGAAGGAGAGGTAGTAGGGGACAGTGAGGATATTAAAGATGGCTGGAGAGAGCATTATAACCAGTTGCTAAATGTGGAGTTTAACTGGAACAAGGAAAGTTCAGCAGATCTTGTGTTTGGCCCTTGATCTTTTGATGCCGGTGCTGTGAGCACTACATTAGACAGGTTACAGTTGACGAAGGCAGCAGGTGTGTCTGGGTTGACTGCTGAAATGCTGAAGGCATCAGGGAATACAGGAGTGGGATTAGTTGCTGATTCGGTAAATACGAATGTACAGTATACTAGTGTGTTGTCCCAGATGACTACCTGAAGAGTGTGACTGTAAATGTGTACAATGGGCCTAAAAAGAGGAAATTATAGAGGCATAAAACATTTGGGCCAGATAATGAAGGTAATGGAGAAAGTTCTAGAAGGAATGAATAGGGAAATTGTTAATACTGATGAGGTGCTATTTGGGTTGAAGCCAGGTAAAAGGACCGCTGGTGTCATATTCATTGTTTCCCAGCTTCAGGAAAAATACTGTATATAAGAAAGAAAAGAGATCTGTACTTTGCTTTTGTTAATTTGGAGAAGGTCTTTGACAGAGTCCCTCAGAAGGTGGTGAAGTGGGCAATGAGAAAACATGGGGTCAAAGAGTGGCTGGTTAGAATGGATAGAACGGTTATGGCTATGTATGTGGGTGCTCACACCCTGGTGAAAATGAATGGAGATTTGAGTGATGGGTTTTTCGTGAATATTGGAGTGCATCAGTGGTCAGTCTTAGGCCCCTTATTGTTTGTCACGGTGCTTGCAGTTCCCTTACGTTGCTTCAGAAATGGACTCCAATGGGAGATGTTTGCTGATGACTTTGTATGATTGCAGGGAATGAAAGGGAGGTGGAGGAATTATTTCAGAAATGGAGAGATGGAATGGAGCACAAGGGTTAGAGAGTAATCGTAAATATGGATAAACAAAAGTGATGGTGGCTGTACTGTCAAAGTACGAGGAGAGTGGCTATGTGTGGCTTGTCACAAGGGTGTGGGAAATAACTCCATCTTGTGCAGCATTTGTGGTAAGTGACTGCATAAGATCCATCCATCCATCACCCAATCCTACATTGCCCCATGAGGAGCATAGCAGCCCGGGGCTAGGCAAGTTTTTCCTGACATTTAAGATGAAAGTGACCAGCCTCACTCATATCTAAGTGGCATTGCTTGAGCAATAAACCCCAACCATCCCTTGGATATAAACCTTCACTGGTTCAGTCCGATTGGAGTGCTGTAATTACCCACTAAACCACCAGGAGCCAAAATTTGGCTATACAGTTACCACCCAGCATAGGAAATGGTTTCCTGGTGTACAGGAAACCATTTGGCTTGTCACTTAGTGTAGAGTCACCCAAAGGCAGAAGGAAGAGGAAAGAATGAAGGAAAGAAAGACAGAGTGTGTGGAAAGCCACCCGCAGGCAGAAGGACGAGGAAAGAATGAAGGAAAGAAAGACAGAAGAGGATGGAAGGAAGGAAGGATGGAGGAGAGGAAAGACCAGACACCCGTGAGCAGCACTACATCGAGTGAGTGGATGGTGAGCACCCCCACCTACCAATAAGAGTGCATGAGATATATAATATTATTAAAGGTAGACTTCGAGATAATGCTAATTTCGTGTGTGATTGTGTCAGGGAAAGCATATTGAAGTTAATCGGTCTGAAAGGATTATCTTGCTGTTGGATCTCTTGAGTGTGTGGAAGTTTTGTTATTTGGGGGACATTTTATGTGCTTGAGGCGGGGCTGGCCGTGTGGCTAGAGCCGCTAGGCCCTGACATTGAGAGGGTTCTCTCTCAACACTAAGGTGTCTTTGTATGTGGCGTGTGTTAGGAGTGTAATGATGTATGTTAGTGAAACCTGGGCAGTAATGGAAGAGGATATTTGTAGGTTCAAACATACAGAAATGACGGAGATTAAATGGATGTGCAGTGCATCCTTGAATGCAAGACCTGGGGGGGGGGGTAGGTTTACGATTGAAGAGTTGAGAGGAAGGATGAGACTGAAGCATGTTGGTGCTGTGATGAGGAGGGGCAAATTGAGGAGGGACAGACTGAAGTGGTTTGGGCCTGTGGAGAGGATGGAGGATGACAACTGAGTGCGGAATATAATACGTGTGAACTTCAGTTGTATGGTTGCGAGAGTAGACCAAATAAGACCTTGGATGCGGCCATGGAGTGTGACGTCAGGGATAAGGGACTGAATAGGGAGCAGCATGGCGAGCCGCCATTAGGTGACCAAGGGCGACACATACAAGCATGTTAGAACCTTTATAAACGGTACAAATAATACATTAACAAATGTAATGGTATTAGAGGCAGGCTGCGAAATCATTCAGATTTCGTGAGTGCTGTGTGTCAGGGAGAGCATGCAGAGACAGAAAGGTGGGAAAGATTTAATCTTGTTGAAGAGGCTCTTCGATGTGTATGGAGAAGTTTCGTTATTTGTGAGACATGATTTTATGTGCTGGAGGTGGGTGTATGGTGCAATAAGTTCAGGGAGTTGTTGCTTCCGCGATATGGGTTCCATGTATACAGTATGTGGGAGTGTAGAGCTGTACGGTAGAAAGACTTGGGCAGTAAAGAAAGAGGATATATACTCTTAAGCCTAAATGTATACAGGGATGGTAATGAATAGGAGTGGGGGGTGAGGCTTGCGATTGAAGAGTTGAGAGGAAGGATAGGACATGAATGTATTAGTGATAAGATAAGGAGGGTATATTGAGATGATTTGGGCATGTGGGGAGGATGGAGGATGATAAATGGGTACAGAGGGTAAAAGGTATGAACGCTGAGGATAAGGTTGCGAGAGGCGGACCGAGAAAGACTTGGGCCGAGGTCCTAGAGATACAGCAGCGTTAAGAGCCGTCATCAGGTGACCAAGGTTGACGGATTCAAGCATGTTGGAAATGAAAACATGATCAAAACTAAGTACATTATTCCAAATATTGGTGAATGTTACTAGGAACTCCACACTCGGAGACAATATTATCTAACACACCACTGGCCATCCTTGAGCCAAAGACCAGACCCCTGTCTAGAGGGAGGCCCACGCTAAATATATCAAGGGTCAACACACGCAAGAACAAGAAAGTTATGGAAACCATAGAGGCCTCTGCAACACTACCAGTGTTGCCAACCGTAAGGTAATTCAAGCAGTTCTTCCGACCTGTAGGGTGGTAGAGTAATTTTCCTAAAATAACTCAGACTGTAGGGTAATTGTGAATTATGAGCAAGAAAGTAATATTTGTTAATAAAGCAAATATAATTAAACCTCTCATACATTTACAGAGTACCATAAATTTCACTCTTTAGCCTACTCGCTATAAGGGAGTAAGTAGGTTTGACTAGACTGTTTTGTCGTGTGCGTGGTCTCAATTTCTTTTTCATTCATGCTGACTGTTCACACTATGCTCTGCTGTGTCTTATTCATCATCAAACAAAAATGAAGGCTTGATAATCTACAAATAACAGTAAACTCCTATCCCATATTTCCTCTTTCGAAGAGTAGAGTGCTCAGGGCTAGGTAACTGGCAAACCTACCGATACCAATGTGTACCCCCCCCTCCAAAAAAAAAAAAAAAAAAAAAATCCATCCATCTCTGGGATTTCGAAATTTTCCATGCAAGTCACAGACATCACTGGTGATTTCTAACCAGAACACCTCCAATATTCTGAAGTATGACGGGGAAAGCCGCAAGTTAAACAAACTGCTTTTGCAAGGTTTTACTACTTTCCATGAAATTATGGGCAAGTGCAAAAAATAAACATATACGTATGAAAACTTACTCTGAGCCGTTGGATAATGAAGGCTGATGAAGGATAATTTCACTCTCCCCAAAGGGTTCAGCAGTGTCGAGTGGTTGGCATCACTGTCTACTATCAGTTGATCATTTTATAATAATTTTCTCTATTACATGTAAACATTTATAGTATGACCGTAGAGAGAATATATATTTTGCACTTCAAATGCGACAAATTGCTGTAAAGGACTTGGCAACCGACACTCATTGTATCTATCTATCTAATGCCAGACACCTCAATCCCGTTTGGGGTGGCCACAAACAAATCGCCTCCAAGTCGCCTTGTCCTCCGCCATTTCACTGCCCTGCTCCCAACTCACACCCCCCTCCCTCATATACCTCTCCACCCCTTCCCTCCATCTCATCCTCGGCCTCCCCCTCCCTCTTCCCCCCCTCCACCTCACTCACATACACTCTCTTCGTCAATCTCTCACCCTCCATCCTCTCCACATGGCCAAACCACCTCAGTGTGTTCCTCATAACACTTCCTATCACATCCACATCCACACCACAACGCTCCTTTATATCCTCATTCGTCAGCCTGTCTCTCCATGTGACTCCACAGGCTCCTCTTAAATAACTCATTTCCACTGCTCTCACTCTTGACTTGTGTCCTTCCAACAACGTTCAAGCTTCACTTCCATACGTTAGAGTTGGTATCACAATACTGTCATGTAGTAACTTTTTCACTTCCATGATCACTTCCCTGTTTCTTATCACTGCTTTCAAAGAACCAGCAACCTTTCTTCCCTGCTGTACCCTTTCAAGCACTTCACCCTCCAAACCTCCATCCTTACTCATCACACTACCCAAGTACTTAAACGTACTCACATTTTCCAATTCCTCACCATCCAACCTCGTTGTACATTCACTGACTTCACCTCTCTCAAAGACCATCACTTTACTCTTCCCTACATTCACCTTTAGATTCCGTTTCTTACACACTCTCCCAAACTCATCCACCAAGCCTTGCAGCTCCCCTTCGTCTTCACTCAACAACACAGTATCATCTGCAAACAACAGTACATGTAGTTTCCAAACACTATCCTCTCTCACCAGGGCCACTCCAACATCCACTACCCTACCTTGTACCTCTTTTATTACCCCATCCATGTACAGACTGAACAACCATGGAGACATGACACATCCCTGTTTCAACCCAACTTTCAAAGAGAAAAATTCACTTATTTCACCATCCACACGCACTGCAGCCTTAGCACCATCATACATACTTTTCACAGCATTGAACAACTTCCCATCTACTCCATAATTATATTCTTAATACTTTCCACAGTTTTTGTCTATCCCCCCTGTCATATGCTTTCTCCAACTCCATGAAAGCCGCATACAACTTCTTTCCCTTTTCTAGAAACTTTTCCACTAAAGATCTAAGAATGAATATCTGATCTACACAACCTTTTCCCTTCCTAAAGCCTCCCTGTTCTTCTCCAACTAATTCCTCTGTTCTTTCTCTAACTCTGTCAATAAGTATCCTACCATACACTTTTCCTTTTTATTCTAAGAAAACAAATGCCCTTATGATTACCACACACTTCTTTTTCCCCATTTCTTTCGTACAAGGGAATAATTATACCTGACTTCCAAACCTCCGGGACTCTACCTTCCTCCCAGGCCAATCTGCACAGCTTCCACATCCATTCTACTACAATCTCTCCCCCATGCTTCAGCATTTCACCACACACTCCATCAATTCCTGGGGCTTTCCCCGATTTAACTTTCTTCGTTGCTTCCACAACTTCTATCCTACTGATTTCTTCCTGTCTTCTCTCCTTTCTCCTCCCAGCCATTCCCCAGCCACTTATACTCGCATTACTTCCATCCTGTATGTTCAACAATTCCTTAAAGTGTTCTCTCCATCTGCTCACTTTTTTTCCCTTTTCCACTAGTAATCTACCATTTTTATCTTTCACTCCCCTGCTAACCTCACTTCCACCCTGTCTTACTCTCTTCACCTCTTTCCAGAACATTTTCTTACAGTCCCTCCACTTTACACTCAAATTCCTTCCAAATTCCTCATCCACTCTCTTCTTACTCTCTCTTACTAATCTTTTCACCCCTCTCTTTCTTTCTGCATATAACTCTCTCTTCCGCCTCTCAACTTCTTCCACTCCCCTATTTCTCATCCATTCATTGTATGCTTTCTTCTTTTGTGCCACAGCCTGTCTCACCTCTTCAGTCCACCACGCAGAACCTCCATATCACCCGTGTGTGTGTGTGTGTGTGTGTGTGTGTGTGTGTGTGTGTGTGTGCATGCATACGTACATACATCCAAATATATCACATACAAGAAATGATGCCGAGGCACAACAAACCCTTCCCTGGCAATCATTTTAGTACGACATATAAACACAACAGTATTTTTAGTCAAAGATGTCACATATCAGACTTGGAGTAAATCGGGTGAAAAATGACGATTTAATACCCATTTACAATTTTAGGCCCGACCCACCTGACATTGACCTCCCTACCACTAACTGGGGAGGTGGCCTCCCTGATGTAATGAGGCATGTATATTATAGGATGCGGATTTGAAAGATGCACTTTCAGGTTTTGGTTTCATGTCGATATGACGATTTTGAAAGGAGTTGAGGCAATAAAACGATTTTTACCCATCCCTTTTTTTTTTTGGGGGGGGGGCTTACAGCCTGGGCCTTGGCCCAGTTCTGCCCAAAATTTAATCAGGTGATCACAAAGTCATAGCCCATCATCCTTGTAATTTTAGTCAAAATCGCACCAGTAGTTTTTGCATAAAGTTGTTAACAGTCAGACAGACAGACAAACAAACAAACAGACAAACCGAGTGAAAACAATACCCATCCTCTAGCCTCTTCGGGGCGGGGACGGGTAAAATGAACGTAGTTCATAGATATGGTGTGGATCGCAGCACATACATAATGCATACATAACATATATACCATGCAGACATACACACAAGCATACATATACAGTATACATACATGCATGCATACAGACACACATTTCATACAGAATCTTGGTATAAGGAAACAACAACAGAGGCCTACCTTCCACGACCCTAACCATATCACAATCTCTGTCTCACAACCTAACACAGTCTTTGGGTTAAATTATGTTGACACAATTCAGCTCAGTTTACAAATAATCACCAAAATACATATATATTGTTACATTTTGATTTTGGAGATCGTATTAGTACTGTCATATTACTGTAAGTTTCGGTTATACTCCTGATGCACCTTTGAATTGGGTAACGTCAATTTCAGTTTATTTTTACAATTTCCATCTGTCTATTGTCAGACACCTCAAACCCATAAGGGGTGGCCATAAACAAATCGCCTCCATGTCGCCCTGTCCAACGCCATTTCACTGCCTTGCTCCCTACTCACACCCTCCTCTTTCATATACTTCTCCACTCCATCCCTCCACCTCATCCTCGGCCTCCTCCTCCCTCTCAACCCCTCCACCTCATTCGCATACACTCTCCTTGTCAGTCTCTCGCTCTTCATCCTCTCCAGATGGCCAAGCCACCTCAGTGTATTTCTCCTAACGTTTTCTGTCATATCCACATCCACACCACAATGCTCTTTCGCTTCCTTGTTTGTCAGACGGTCTATCCGCGTAACTCAAAATGCCCCTCTCAAATAACTTATTTCCACTGCTATGACTCTTGACTTGTGTCCTTCCAGCAAGGTCCAAGCTTCACTTCCATTTGTTAGGATAGGTATCACAATACTCTTATGCAGCGACTGTTTTACTTCCATGCTCACTTCCCCGTTTCTTGTCACTGCATTCAAAGAACCAGCAACCTTTCTTCACTGGTGTCCTCTTTCAAGCACTTCACCCTCCAAACTTCCATCCTTACTCATCACACTACCCTAGTATTTAAACGCACTCACATTTTCCATTTCTTCCTCATCCAGCCTCACTGTAGATTCAGTGGCTTCATTTCTCTCGAAGACCATAACTTTACTCTTCCCTACATTCATCTTTAGATTCCAGTTCTTACACACTCTCCCAGACTCACTGACCAAGCCTTGCAGGTCATCTTAACAATACAGTATCATCTGCAAACAAGAGTACAGGTAGTTTCCATACACTGTCCTCTCTCATTAGGGCCCCTCCAACATCCATTGCCTTATGTTGTACCTCTTTTATAAACCCATCCATATACAGACTGAACAACTATGAGGACATTACACATCCCTGTTTCAATCCAACATTCAAACCAAAAAACTCACTCACTTCACAATCCACACACACTACAGCCTTAGTCATACAAACTCTTCACAGCCTTCAACAATTGTTTTTAACCCGCTGTGTCCCATTGACGTATATATACGTCCACACGTCAGTTTTGTCACTGTCAGTCCTGTTTACATATATAAATGCGCATCAATTGCAAGGTCCCTAATTTGCATAATTTTCAATTTTCGTGTGTGATTTTTGGTATGTATACACGGGACACTTTCCTCTATGAGATGCCAGGCAGGGACAATGCCTTACCCCGCATGCCATTGTCTTGGCAATTCACCTGTTACCAGTGACCAGGCCAGTAAGGACATGTTGTGCCACGGTACGAAATTCAGGGCCTGAGTGATTTCCCAATCGATGACAATGTGAAGGACAAAGTTTACATAGCATTAGAGGAAGAAACAGTCAGAAATGATGACCAGGTAATATCGCCAAAAAAGGTCAGGTATGTTGATGTGTTTGGTGAGTGTAACAATGCTTATATTGTCTCTATTACTGTGTGAAAACCAATATACTCTCGTACTACATATAAATTCATACCAAATAAATAAATAACGTTTATGAGTGGTGTGGAATAGTTACCCTCCCATACAACTCGTTTTCTATGGAGCCAGCCTGATAGAAAACCCAGTAAGGTAAGGGGTACTGCTACCTGTATCGAGTATTTTAACCCCTTAAGACCACAATTGTTTCAAGCAGGGTACCTCCGACAACCGCAATTCAGGGGTGTTTAGGTGACTTTCACCAAGGGCAAAATGACTGTGTTCTGGCTAAAGAGGAGGAATTTACACACCTGACAATGCAATCCGTACCCCCATAGGCCTAAGGGTTACTTCACAATCGCGCGTCCAAGTTAAAAAAAAAGTTTATGATAGTTACCCCTCAAAAACAATCGAAAACATGAAAATTTTGAAAACTACCTATTTTTCTTATTGAAACAGGTCATTTCAAAGTGTTTTGTCACAAGAACCATGAAAACAGATGTATGTAGGTGTGGGGAGATTACTACACCGTGGCGAGATAAAGTAAGCTGTGGAGAGTAGGCCTATAGGTACGGGGGTTGGAAATAACCAGCGTTTCGTATGAAAAGAAAGCACTTCATTGTGTTCTGTAACATCTACCATGAAAACAAGTGTGTATGTAGGTGTGGGGAGATAACTAGTGTGGGGAGTAGGCCTACAAGGCCTTGATGGTACTTGGGGACAAAAATTTGCCAACAACCAAATTCGCTTGTGGAAACCCTCCATATCAATGGGATTTGTCATACCAGCCATAAAAACAGGTGTGTATGTAGGTGTGGGGAGATATACAGGCATGGGGAGTAGCCCTATCAGGCCTCATAGTCATTCCAAAACAAAAACAGGCGCATATAAATGTTTATAACCATCAAGGACATCAAAATAAAGTTGAATAATGCTTTAAATGCATGCATAAGAAAGGAAAAAAAAAAAGCAATAATTTGTTTCCGATTTCTCTTTTTACTGTCCCAACTTCTCGTTACACATTTATCACACCATTACAATTATCACATTATCATTACACTTCATCACACTTATCATTACAGTTTCAGCAACAACTAAATTCTCTTGTGAAAACTCTCCATTTCATTGGAATTTATCACACCAGCTATGAAAGCAGGTGTGTTTGTATGTGTGGGGAGATGAAACAGGTGCGGGGAGTAGCCCTACAAGGCCTCATAGTCTTTCGAAAACTAACAGAGAGGGACACTACTCAGAGGTGCTAATCTGGGCAGGTAGGGAGAATGAAAAAAAAAATAAAATAAAATGAAATAAATGAGTCGTATGTAGTACAGCATACAGTATTCTCCAACGACGTATGTACAGAAACTGGTAGGTACGAAGTGAGAAATGATCAGAGTGAGGTGTTAAAATTTGGGATGAAGTAGGAATAATATGAAATAGGTATGTACACACAACAAAAAAACTATCGTTACACCTTCTGCGCGATATAAAATGACACACGAATGAATGTTTTTGATAACAGCCTCCTCCATTGGTATCCCTGCGTGTGTTTGTTGCATATTTATTATAAGCTATATCCATTGCTTCTCCCATGCATATTTCTATCTCGTCCTATTTGGCAACTCACCCACTGTCAGACTTACCAACCCTAGCGAGACAGCCAGGTTGTTCAGTATGAAACACATCGGACCCCCCTGTAACGATAGTTTTTTTTGCCGTGTGTACGTCAGGCCTGACACTCGGGGGCCTGCTGGGGGTTGGAAGGGTAGTGAGGGACAAGGAAGGAGAGAGGGGGTGGGGCTTGGGGGGGGGGACAAGGTTAGCAGGGAGGGAGGAGGGGCAAGAGAGGGTGGGAAGGGATGTAGGTTGTTGTGCAAGGAGAGATGCAGTTGCGTGGAGGGGTGGGAGAGTGATGGGGGACAAGGAGGGCATGAAGGAATGGAGTAGAGGGTGGCACGGAGGCGGCCGAGAGGGAGGTGCCCGAGAGGGAGGTGCCCCCCCACCGCCCAGGTTGGTCCGATCCCCCCTCACGCCACATCAGGGGCGAGTTCTCATTGGCCTGATGCCATGTACGTCATAATCAGGTGTGGAGCAAGCTCTCCACAGTTTTTTACAGGCCGTGTTCAATTTATGCAATTAGGCATTTTCGCATAAAACTCAAATCACATCAATTGATGATTGTGATTAGGACTTAACAAGTTAAACCTCAGGTGAGCGATTTCTCTATGAATTTTCGATGTTTCTCACCAAAAGCGGAGGTTTGAGCCAAAAAATTTTTTTTCCAAAATTGGTCGGGACTGGGGGGAGTATAGTGGTGGATAATCGGTCGGGATGGGGTGGGTTAAATGACCTTATTCAGCTTAACCTCTCGTACTGAAGGAGGAGATGAAGATTTCATCTAAATTCCCCAGTTAGGAGACTCTGACTGAACGGGTTAATACTGATACCCCAGTCAGCTTATTACCAATACTATCGATGAACTGAGGGGGAGGGGGGGAGGAAAAGACTCAGCCAGGCAAAGAGAGCCATCTCAGACCACTCGAGTACGGGTTTTACACTCTATACATTCAGCGTCCCACGTATTAAAATGTTCATTCCGATTACCTTTCTTATTTTATTCCATCTACATCCAGGCAATTTTTGTTCAGCTTAGAGAAGGCTTTTCTCGTACTAGAGGATTTTGGTATATATATAAAGCCTTCATTAAACTCGTCACCACTAGGCGGGTCATCTAAACTGAAAACAGTCCTCTGATGGCAACAAGAATACAAAAAAAAAAAAAAAAGACATGGGAAGCCTTTGATAACTGCACCCATGCGTGTAGTATTTTAAGTGGAGAGAAATTACAGGTATTAAGGGTTAATTGCTCAGACACCCTTCTGGCTTTGGCCGTCCTAGTAGGGTTACAGTTTATTATCCTCTTTTCTTCGCCTCTGTGTCATAAGTACGGCTACTCCGGCATGATGCAGGTATCCAGTAGCCCAGATGCACACCACATGCACCTCAGACACCCCCCCAGACAATCACTAGATGCACCATGTCTTGACACTCCCACACGACTTCTTTATAGCTTTAATATTTCTTTAGCATTTTCATCTTTGCTTGAATGAATCTGCATGTCTGAATGAGAGCTGTTCACCACTGAAACTTCTTATTGATATAATACTTTTGTTGGAAAAATGCATTTATGTTTGCAGGTGGTAACCCAACATCTGCTCACTTGATGTAGTGCTACCTTCAGGTGACTTTAGTGTCAGTAACTACGGTGGTGATAAACTTGTAAGTAAATGGAGACCTGGTGGTCTAACAGGTTAAGGCACTCCAGCCGGATGTGCTCAGTAAAGGATGGCATTTGAGTGGAGGTTGAGATTTACCGCTCATGAAACACTACTCAAGAGTTAGCAGCTTATCACCCTTGCTTTAAACGTTTGGTCTACCTAGCCTGGCCGGGCCGCGAAATTTTTTTTCCTGCCCAGTTCCGTCACTTTGCACATATGGCAACGTTGCCCTGTGTTTAGTTTGGCAACGCCGCGCAGCAGTGAGCCAGATCGGATGCCAGGTTTAGTATTCATCACAATTATTTACCTTTTTTATGCTTGACTATAAATATAATACCTGACTATCTATATTTTACATGGATTGAAAGAATAATAGAGACATAGAGGCCATATAGTTTTCGCTGCCTTAGCTTAAATAAATATAAAAAGGGGCCATACCACTGTCTTTACTTCGTCACTCGTCTGCTGAGAGAGAGAGAGAGAGAGAGAGATTGAAACAGTATAAAATAATAACATGCAGGGTCATCAATAAAAAGTGAGTATGCAAGGAAGATACTCTCTACACTTTGCTAAAATTAGTTATATGTTGATTTAATGAAAATGCGGTACGTCTTAGGGGTGGTACATGACTGTTCGTTGAGAACACTTATCAGTAACATATGTTGTAGGCCTATACTACTTTACCTGTCATTTCTTGTCATTGCTCCCAGACGTACGATTCAATCAGCTGTGTTTACAGGAGAGAAAGAGAGAGAGAGAGAGAGAGAGAGGTTAATGACCCATAATATTTTATCACCTAAAACGCTTTTCATGATCATTCTTAAGGGTTAACCTTGGTAATTTCTGCTGCAAGCTGGGAAATATTGGTATCAATGATGCCTGAATATCAATGTTTCATTAGACATTTTCTTAGGTATATATGTCAGGTTAGATTTCAGATTATTTTCTTGTTTTTCTTAGGTATATTAGTAAAATCATTTGTCAGGTTAGATTTCAGATTATTTTCTTGTTTTTCTTAGGTATATTAGTAAAATCATATGTCAGGTTACATTTCAGATTATTTTCATGTTCTCATGTCCTTTATTTCATGTTAAGTATGCTTGAAGGGTTTTTGTATTTGATGAAATGCAAAGCTTTATTTGTTACGGTATAATCTTTATTAAATATTACACAGCACCAGGCACCATATGCTATTTCCCATGTGCTGATGACAGGCATTGGGTCAGAAATGAGACATTATAGACCATTGTGTGCAAAATAAGTAAATCAAGAGAAACAAGGAATTAAAAAAAAACACTCAATATTTTCTATTTGGTAATAGCATTGGGCTGGGAACACATTTGCTGATCTTCAGTGAGGGACTGAATGTAAAATAATGATTGGAAAATAAGCAATTATTGTTGTCATATTAAGGGTCTACTTTGTTGTTCGTGAATAATCTCAGACAGTCTGTGCAACTGACCCATCTACCATAGGCAAGCAATCGCCCCTGCAAGTTTATCCTATGCAGTGGTTTTGGCGCTCCTTCGGTGCTGCGCGGCGTTGCCAAACTAAACACAGGGCAACGTTGCCATATGTGCAAAGTGACGGAACTGGGCAGGAAAAAAAATTTCGCGGCCGGGCCCCAACGCTTTCGATTAATCAATAGGTACAATCGGCATCAAAAGTCATGTCGTCATTTCAGCTTTTCGCTTTATGGATTTTGAAAATAAGTGTAGGTAATGAGGAGCAGGCGACACTGATAATTCTTTTGGCCACAGGTCATTGTCATAAGTGTCCTATGCTATGGATTCATGAGACTGATTGTCAAAGTTCAAGGAGAAAAAGCAGAACAGACGAAACGACTTTTGATGCCGACTGTACATAACTAAATTTGATGGCAGTGTAAAGACAGTACATTATGACTGTCAGAAATATTTATCCTACAATAGTGTTACAAGAGAGAAAAACTGATCGTTGCCACATCCGAGACTGTCGGTACATTTTTTTTTTTTTTTAATCAGAATCATCTTCAGAGTTCATGTATCGGCTTAATAGTTTGTAATGAGCAATGAGCAATTTGTCGAATGAGTTTTATAGATTCATCTTGTGGTTACGCAAGCACACGTGGATGTACTTTACATAACATCCGACACATTCCCAAAAGGCTTGTGTGCGCACTGAGCATTATATAACTTCTGAGTTTGTCTTATGAAAAACAGAAATTTTTGTTTTTCGTAGATGAAAATATAGTTCTTGGAAATCGTTTTTCCTATTCTTTTCTCGAAGAATACATTTCTCCCAGACCAGAAATTTCTGAGTAAGAATATCAGTCTGGCAGTGCGACCTACCGTAAACTCTGGTTGGGTTGGAATGAACAATTCATGGCTGTAATAGTTGTTCTCAAAAGAAAAATAAATATGTTGCCTGGTCCTGTCCTCAAATCGACGTTGCAAGTTGTTGGCAGAAAAACGTACAGTTCGTTTTTTACTTTTATACTGATGTTGGTCACTAGAATGATAATGGTTCTTACCATCAGTGGAACAGTACAGGCAACTATATCGATATTTACAAGTATGTAATTATCTTCTGTTAACGACACTGTTTTATTTTAGGGGAAATTACACACACACACACACACACACACACACACACAAAATAGCAGGGGTACCTTGCGTTCCCAGGTCAAAAAAGGTTTACACTCTAATCCTATTTGTTTTAGTTCAGTCTTTCTATTTTTCCCCAGAAAGAACACGTACCTCTTATGCTTTTGAAGAGGGATTATAAGAGGTCAAGAACTTTCTGTTTCAGCTTTTGCAGACTAACGCACAGTATTTGTGCGCACTTGTTTACTGTTACCGGTGACAAAAAAAGTCATGTCGTCAAATAACCTCTGAGGTAAACCTCACATGGCCTGTCCGAACTGGAGGTCATGTGATTCCCCATGCCAAAAATTGGGCTGCTGGTTCCAGTCGTTCGAGTGTGTATTAAGGGTGACTTCAAATGACCTCCTGACCAGTGACCTCAAATGACCTCGGAGGTCAACCTCACATAGCCTATGTCCGAACTGGAGGTCACTTGAGTCTCCAAGCCAAAAATTGAGCTCCGGGGGTACCCGGCGTTGCCCGGGCCAAAAAGGCAAACACTCATCTGGTTACCTCAGATGATCCAGATCTGAATTTTGACCCGCCTAAATCCATCCTTGGGTCACCCTGATTCAGAATATATATGGGTCTGATGGTCTCTGGCTCTTGGTTTTGGGGTGATATAAGGCCAAACAAACAAACAAACAATAAACGCGACTTTTTTATATATACATTGATGTAAACATTACTCTTAATGGGTTTTATGCTGTAGATGACCTTTAGTAGTGGGTCACTGCTCAAGTCAAAGGGTGGTTTCATAATTACTGAATGCATACTACTTTTATAGAAATTCATTACTAGGGAAAATATTTTGTATTTTTCATTCTTAAAAATGATGAGCCTGAGATGGCCAAATGATCAATGAATTACGGTGTGTATGCCTTATCTGAATTTTATTTCTTCTCATAACAGACTTTAAATACACAAGAGCAGCAATATAATTTTCGTCCGGGAAATATTCAGGAATGCCAGAAAACCTCTGTTACATCTCTCTCCTCCGAAAGCTGAGTGGAGAATTGCAGAAGGGCTGTTTCTGCGTGTGGTCCACCGAGTTCACGTACAGAAGAGACTGAGGCTCCAACAACAACACACTGTATATGCTAAGTTTTTGCGCTTTTCTGGCACACTCCTTCAGAGCCTTTTTTACATTATTTCCATGCCTTAAAAATATATTAATAATTCTTTCCATCTGTCAGATGGAAAGAAGTTATATAAGGAAGATACTCTTCCATTAATTTAAAAAAAAATCTCATGTTCAAAATAAGATGTGTGTAAGCATCAGTAATTCGCTTAACCATGTACTCGTCTCTGTAGCTTAAGTGTTTTTAGCATGAGACGGGTTATTAACCCAGTGTCTTGGGATAAAAAGCCAGTGCATCGTCCAGGTTACCACAGTTAATTCCTAGGTTGGTTGGACACCCGAGACGAGTGACGTCAGTTGCACCACCCAGGATTTGAAACCTAACAGTATTGGCCCTGCAGCTTCGCAGCTATAAATGCTATTAAGAAGGATTCATTTAATGATTATCGACCTCACAAGGGTTAGTAAGTCAGATATTCAGAGTTTGTTAATAACCAATCTTCCACAAGGGAACGACACGCACAACTATAAATTTACAGTCCAGGTCCTTATTTCTGTTGTAAGTGAGGGTGAAAGTTTAGTGTGGGTAGGCAGGGATTGTATTACGAAGCTTTCTAGCACTGTCCAGCGTTTAGTCCAGGTCTTTATTTCAGTTCTAGTTAAGGGTGATGTTAATATGGGTTGGTTGGAGAGCATCGGTTGCGATACTTGGCCTTATATTACCGTCCTATGTACAATCCACGTCCCTTTTCAGTCTTAGGTAAATGTGGTCTTAGGAAGAGTGGTTAGGGTCCAGTGGCCACATATTGGTTGGCTTAGTAGGCTTTCCATCAGCTCTTCCCAAGCAATTTATTTTGCATATTACTCTCTGCTATTTTTCAGGATGGTCTTTATCATTTTTATATCAACTCAAGTTACATAAATTAGAGAAAGAAAAAAGTTTACCTAACAGATACATAAATAAACAGATAAGGAAGAGATGGCAGAGAACCGCCTTAGAGCTCTGGCTGTGGTTGCTGCAAGAAGGTTGTTTATTCTACTTCGTATCACACAACTTTGTAACACTGACATCATTCCTGGTATTCAAAGGTTTAAACACTACCTCCTGTGACCCTTTATCTCCTCTTCCTCCTCCTCCTCCTCCTCCTTCTCCTCATAGTCATCACCATAATTATGATTATCACTATCGCCATTATCAATACCATAATTATCGTTATCCACATTATCATTATCATCATCATCAACATTGTCATCATTATCATTATAATTGTCTCCATATCATTATCATCACCATTATTATCAGCATAATTCCACCTCCTTCTCCCATCCTGAGGTTGGATGAGGTAAAAATACACGAAAATCTGGGATTCTATCCTGAGACCATCCAGTTCCCTGTCTGGCAGTCCGCCTACCATGCCTGTGTGTGTGTGTGTGTGTGTGTGTGTGTGTGTGTGTGTGTGTGTGTGTGTGTGTGTGTGTGTGTGTGTGTTCGCGTACCTGTGAACGTGTGATGATAACAAACTACTGTTACACAGTGGAAGTAATTCGGCTAACAATAGACGATTTTATTCGGCAGAGATACCATGATATCAATGGGTTAACCCACAAGATTACAGCCCCGGGCTCATAAACTCGCCACGAATGAATGGATTTGTTTTCCTTGTTCTTTATACTTTAACCCTTTTAATCAAAAGACGTATTTTAATTAACATTCGTGCTATCTCTAGACGATAGTATTAAGCTTAGGTTGGACTCTTCAAGCTGGATGAAACAGAGACAGCCTTCATCGACTCCTGCAAAGCGAAAGAGTTTTTATAAGATTAATAAAACTGTCCAAGGTTATCAGTAATTATCTCCATATATATCTGCATATAGTCAGAAGCCTTAAGCCCGGAAAGGGTGACCATAAATAAATCGTTCCAAAGTCATCTTTTCTTCGCCATCAGGCTGCTTTATCTCCATTTCACACCTCTTCACCCATAATCTTCTCCATCCTATCTCTCTGTCGCATCCTTGTTCATCACATCTGCCTAAATATATATGGCATTCACTTTTCCCATTTCTTGACCACTTATCCTCAGTGGACTCTAAGGCTCCGTTCCTCTGAAAGACCACATCTTCACTCTTCTCTACTTTCACTTTTATATTTCATTTCTTACACTTCCAAAGTCACCTCGCATCTCCCATCCCTCTTCACTTAATAGCACAATATCTGTAGTGTAGTACTGTACCTGAAATGCATTTTACAACGCCTAAATCCTATCGAAAGGACTCACCTTTCAGTGAGGAAATGTTTCCTTGTAAAGAGTAAAGTCGTTTGGCGTTACACAGAAGGTATTAAGATATAATATTCAGAAAAAAATCGCTAAGGAAGAGATGCTACGAACTCTCAAAAAGCTCCACAGCCACTTACAAGTACAATCCCGTCATGGCATTCCGGCTTGATGTAGTGTGAAGCTTTGTTGCAAAGCGGATTCTGTGAGGGGCAGGAGAGCCACTCATGCCCTTTGCCCATTACTGTTTTCCCGTGTGTGTGTGTGTGTGTGTGTGTGTGTGTGTGTGTGTGTGTGTGTGTGTGTGTGTGTTTTTCAGCTTTCTCATGGTATTCTGACCATTTTAACTTGGTCCACAACTGCCTTCTCTCCAACTTGAATGCTGAAGTGTAAATGGAGACTAACAACAGAATATGAGGAGGTCAAGAAGTGGTGCCAAAGAAAGGATGCAGAGTCGTATACTTCCGTCTGCAATAGGAGATTAACGCAAGAACAAGATTCTACTCACAAAGAAGTGCAGTGGAAAGGATGTAGAGCCGTACTACTGCCGAATTCTCCCAGTGAGCAAAGAAAAAAAAAACAGGCTGTAAAAGGATGTCTCACCCAGGTCAAGATGGACGAACTATAGGTGTATATAATAACCATTTTAATAACCATTCATCTCTAATAGGCTTTTTTTTTTTTTCTTTTCTACCAAGGCTGCCGCAGTGGATAACCTGCTTGACCCTGATCAGATAGTCCAGGATTCGATTCCCGGCACGGTGCAAGTGGACTGGTGTTAGCTTATCTTCCCTGTGGTACTGCAGCTTACATATAAGTTAACAAGCAGTTTCACTTATAAGTAAGTTTATGAATACCACGGCAAGACATTGACTCCCCCCTCCCATGGTACAAAGCGATACCTCAATGTAGCCTATGTGAAGATGTTTTCAGTGACGTGCCTTGTTGTTTTTAAGATGGATCTATATAATTAATTCGCATTTCATAAAAAAAAAATTTCTTTGTGTACTAATTTCATTGGATCTTGCGAAAGAAAAAATAATAGCTTATCTTAATGAGCTATGAACTCGAGTTCTCTTATGAGTCCCATTCGCAACGTATCATCTTGCAGACACCTTCTAGATGTCTAATATGTCTTAATAGTCAGCGGGTTCTGGTCTGATGAGAAAATAACACTTGTGACTGGTCGTAACAAGATCAAGGACAAATATTGTAAGTAGTATCCTCAGATGGTGATGCTGATGATCGTATTTTACCTCTATTGTTCAATTGAAATCCAGAAAACCACTGTTTAATTGCGGACCTCTACTGCTACTAACTACTACTGCTGCTGCTGCTACTACTACTACTACTACTACTACTGCTACTACTACTACCACTACTACTGCTGCTACTACTACTACTACTACTACTACTGCTACTACTGCTGCTGCTGCTGCTGCTGTTGGTTATGAACAGTAATTTACTTTGTGCATATCGTGATATTGATAATATGACTTCTTTTTAGATTTGGAGGTATTATAATTATATTCACATTATAGGCTTTTATTGGCCGTTCACCAAGTGTTTATACCCCTTTTCATTCCTTTATAAACTGGCTATAAAGATGTAATACTGTTCAACAAGAATATCCTATTTCTTGTTACATATCTTAGTTTTATATAATTCTCTCATTTTCATGTATATTTTATTGCTCGAGGAACAGCAGATTCTTTTCCTTTTTTAAAAGAAATATACACTGTTAACACAATAACAAATTTACCTACGTAAGGATGTATCATGTATGTGGCGAACTGTCTTTAACTGATTCTATTCCGTAACCTGTGAAATCATCAAAGTTGACTCTTTGGCTCGTGGGGCGTCTTTTTCGTTTTATTCTTGCCATGTTCTGGCGATTTCATTCAGAATGGGACACGTTTTTCGAGTTACGGTGGTTGGATATAACCATTGAGGTAGGATAAAGGGGAGGCGGCGCGCGCGGGGTGAGGTGTCTAGGGAAAGTGAAGCCAGTCTGCCCCGCTCTGGCCAACGCCCAGGACTGGCAGAAAGGCCGCGCCGCGCCAACCCGTAGTATCAATTGTTTCGTTATATGTTAACGTACTACAACCATTTTTTTCCTTTTATACTAACACATTTTTTTTTATTTCAAGTACCTTGCATATTGATATTCAATTATAATATATGAAAACAAGTACCCACGCAAAAAAAAAAAAAAATATTTTCAGTGTAATGATCTACATAATAGAAATAGAAATGTTTTAGTAATCGATTTTGAAATAAGGAGAGCCCTGTTTTTTTTTTTTTTTTTTATATATGTTGTGGATAATAAATATTCATTGTACACCTAATAATACCTGATTTATTAGTCTGCTGTAAAATACATAGTTATAAGTACATTATTATACAATCACTAATCCTAAATATAGTTTGTATTTATTGGCCACTAAAATGAATAAGTTTGGTGTACAACTGACGGCTCCTTACCTTAACATTACTTGCTAACTTATTAGTTATCTGTGTACCTTCATACTTAAACCGTACCTGCAAATATGTCTCGGCAACTGCCTTAACTAACAGATGCAGGTGGTTTACCTGAGGGTCTGTGTCATACATATGACTAGTTAAGGTGGGGAATATGTCCTTTTGGTTACAATAAGCCAACACTGAAGTAACTAACTTAGTAATAGCCCCCTGCCCTGCACTGTTACATGACACTTTTTCTCTGAACAGTTTTTCTGCAGTTACACAAATGTCAATGACACTATCAGAAGGATACACCAAGTTTCCTCTGTCCTTTACTTTAGCTAGTGAGTGAAGGTTGCTTGCATCATCCTTATCTAAGCTTAGGGCGGAAATGCATGGTTCACAGTGTAATGACCTCATCAATTTATATGCAACAAAACCGGCAATATATGCCACAATTTTATTCACACACTTTGAGAGGTGGGAATGACTTGGAATATATATATAGTCACCTGCTTCTTGATTATCTGCATCATCTAGTATTCTTCTTTTAAGGACTGAATTATTAATCAATTGAAGAGAAGAATTACTTTCAGTGTTTCTTACACACCTGCTGGATACATTTAATATTGGCACAGACTCTAGTGGTAAGCAGTTGCCTCGAACAATATCTTGTAGGTCATTGTGCACAAGCAATTTCTTATATGCAGCAGAAAACTGCCTTACTGTTGGATTGTTGTTCCAACCTCCCATACCTCTTACTAGCCCAAAGAGCAACTCAATATGGTCCTGACTTAATTTGTATGTCATCAGAAACTTAAGGGTGGGTACTGGAGTTGCAATTAAGGTTTCATTGAGGTACTGTTGGCTTCTTATGCAAAAAAGAAAACCAAGAAAGCCTATCTTTCTATTTGAAGATATGACGAGCTGCCCATCAGGGAGCGCTAGCGTTCTAATATATGTTTCTGCTGATATTAGAAAATCCTTGATTTTATCTGCATTTTTATGTTGCATAGGGCACTTGTATCCAGTTGCGTTTAGATTTCTAGAATTCATTATATCAAATAATGTGTTGAAAACCATAATGAAATCAATCGTGGCTTCACAACCACCAAATTCACTGATTTGTTCATCAATACATAATCTAAGAGACTGTGCTACTGATTCACTGAGTAACTGTGCAGCTAATTTAACATTCATTTTCTTCTTGTGCCATCTTATATGTGCAACTCTCAGTTTATTCCCTAAATTCAGCTCTTCGTGTTCTTGAAGTCTGTGCAACTGCTTAATGTACTCCCACTTCACAAGGTTACAATTCCTATCAAACTAGGGTG
Organism: Coenobita brevimanus; assembly: GCF_032717465.1. Lineage (NCBI taxonomy): Eukaryota > Metazoa > Arthropoda > Malacostraca > Decapoda > Coenobitidae > Coenobita > Coenobita brevimanus. The sequence goes on from NC_137048.1 coordinate 21,602,824, forward strand.
CGGCTGGGTGCGGCGGACACCTGCTGCTTCTTGCCAATCCCAAGATGGCGGATCTGACTTCACTTTCTGGACCGCGCGCCTCCTCCTCCTTAATCCTACCTCCATGGATATAACATCAACAGACCCCTCGATGAAGAGGACATTGTCTGGGCTGGATGGGGTTACCTTTCGGTGGCGGGGGCGGGGGGTTCAGGAGGTTAATTATGCTGCTATAATTATGCTTCTTCTCAGGCTACTGCTGTTGCCTCCGCGGTTTATACTACTACTGCTACTGCTACTACCACTACTACTACTACTACTAATAATAATAATAATAATACTAGTAATAATAATAATAATAATAATAATAATAATAACAGTAGTAGTAGTAGTAGTAGTAGTAATTATAGTAATAATAATAATAATAATAATAATAATAATAATAGTAATAATAATAATGGTAATAATAATAATAATAATAATAATAATAATAATAATAATACTCTGATCCGTCATGACTATAATCTAAGAAGTTTCACACACACACACACACACACACACACACACACACACACACACACACACACACACACACGTCAAGCAAGACATCACACCTTTCTGTTCGTGCAGGTGTAAGATAAAAAAATAAAAGGGGGTGTTCTCCAAATATTACCCCCTCCCCCCAAAAAAAAACTGTGCATCCCCAAAGCAAAAACATGACAATCTTAATATTTCCCTAACGAAAAAGAAAAAAAATGATAGCCTTGGCATTCTAGGAGCACAGAAATCAAGGAGATAGGAAGTCGTACTCCTATGCCTCGTCTTCATCCCGACCTAAGGGTTAACAGGGTATGAAAATGCGAAGACTCTCGACATCCATTCGGATTAAGGCTGATCCCACGCTCGGCTGGCGCTTCTGAATGGCGGTTTGTTTCGGAGGTTTGATCCAGTCATTATAACATGTCAGCTTTCCCCTCGGCTGGGCTCGCTCTATACAACCATCGGGGGAGGGTTGGGACGGCCTCGTGAGCTACCTCGTCCTCGGCCCTGCTCTATCGCCCGAGCCTAAATCTTCGTCAGACAAGTGAGATGTACCATCACGTCTTCTTTACCCTCTTGACCTACCTCCTGAACAGGAGGGTTTGGTGTTGTCAGTTGTGGTTTTTATTCAGACAGCTGTATATGAGGAATCTGATTTTCTAAGTGCTCGATGAACTGCATGATGGACAAAAACTCCAGAATGCTGCTGCCTGCATGTATATAGGACCATAATATAATCACGCAAGAGCGTACTGATGATACCTGAAATGATCAATACGGCTTTGGATGTCTATGGAGGATTATTATATTTTCACATAATTACATATAATTACAATACTGTCCCTGGATAAGATGAAGGTGTTACTGACAAGCGATATGTTGAATTTGATGAAAGTAGAGCTACAAATGTCGGCTAGGAATAACGTGAATTTGTGATGCCCATAGTCTGTAGTGTTATACGGTTTCGTACATAATCCGAGCAATATTATGTTTACCATCTTTACAAGTTAATATATTGAATTTTCGAAACAAATATTCTGAACAGATTGGAAACTCAAATTAACGTGCCTATTCACATTGTTTTTATTAACGGGGTTTCTTCGATAACAGTTTCAAAGCACTTTTTCTTGAAATCAGATCTAGTACAGTATGCAGGGATGGGAGGGGCATCATACCATTTAAATATATGAACATATCACGGTTGACCCCCTGACGAAGTTTTGAGTGGAAGCTGTTTTCAAAGCTTCACTCCTAAACATATTTTCAGTTATGTTTTCCCATATTTAGAAGATATTATTCACCTCAGGAGAGACTCTTCCCACATGAATGGTTGTCCTTCACTGACCCCTTTGCTATAAAATGTCTCCCTGAAGAATCTTGAAATCGTCCTTAGGTAGCAATATTAAACAAGTAAAATACGTCACCAGATTCGCAAGGTTACCAAGAACGTTTATCGACCACATACCTGCACCGCTCTGGTATAGTCGTCAGCTAGCAAAACGCCAACAAAGCTAACCGGCAGCTGTCACAACCGTCAACTGTTGCATCGATTCCTTTTAGCTCGTAGCCTGTCAACCACGTATTTTACTTGTATACTCAGCCAGTGCTGTCCAGATCCATTTTTGTCTCTTCAGGTAGGTTACAGCCAGCACAGGTTCCGTCCATTGTCGTCAGACCCGGGTTATTCAGGTAAAATTGATTTCATTAGGTAATATAATGTTAAACAAAATCCTTTACCTTCAGTCTGGCCCATTCATGTGAATTGAGCTTCATTCATGGCCATGCGGCACCAGCTTGGTCAATTCAGGTTCATCTATACCAAATCAGGTCCAGTTAGGACGTCATCTGTTTCAGCTTTGTCAGATGATTTCGGATCCACTTAGAGATCTTTAGGTCTGAGAAGTAGGCCCTTTCAAGGCATTTGGGTTCATTAGGATCCTTCATATCCGTCCACTCTCGGTCAAGTTAGATTAGGTTTGGTCCATGGAAGGTCTTGAAATCCAGTCTGGGAGTGGGGGAGGGGAATCAAATATAATCTTATCCATTCCTATCACTTTAAATTCATTCTAAACTTTTTTATTCATTTCAATCATATTCGCACCCAGGTGAATGAATTCTGGACTATTTTAGTCAATTAAAGTCCTTTCCAGCCACTTAAAGTCCATCAGATTGATTAAAGGTTATATAGATCGATTCACGTCATGTCTGTGATGGCCTGTGCCAAGACTCAGTCTTGTCGAGACAATAGTTTTTTTAATATATCGAGTTATGCTCTCCAGGACTGGGTAGTGTTTGTACAGACGGGTGGTCGAAATGAACTGAGGTGGTACTGGGTGACAGGCTTAGACAGGCAAAGTACTCTCTGCGATGTTTTTTTTTTTCTTTCTTTCTTTTACTAGTCTTGAGGTAAACAGAGACGTGTAGGTGGGATGGGATGGGATAATAAAGGGTGGCAGGCTACGGTTAAGGAAGTATATCATATGCATTTGAGTGTTTTAGATCGGCTGGTAGTCAAAACTGTTATATTAATATACACTATACAATATTTAACTTACTAGGAAAACATTTTCTTCTAAAATGATTGTTAAGAAGTAGAAATGGCAAGCGTAAGCATATAAGAGATGAAAAAAGTGCAGAAACAAGAGATCATTCAGGATGGGAAGAGATTTGAGACCTATACCCATTACTACATTCCACAGTTTAGCCACTGACTTGTAGCTGGTAAAATGTAATAATGGGTATAGGTCTCCAGTCTCCTCCCATCCTGAATGATCTCTTGTTTTTGTGCTTTGTTCATCCATTATCTGTGCACTTCGCCGTTCCTACTTCTTAACAATCATTTTAGAAGATAATTTTTGTTTTCTAATATATGATCTTCTTGTGGAAGTATAAATATGCATAAAGCAACAGTTAGATTTGGATTCTTACATGTATAGCATACTGAGAGACTAAAACGAGGGTGCCTTCCCATGAAAAGAAGTGTTTTGGTACGTTTTTTAACTGATGGGCGAGCTGTAGCTTACCAATATTACGCAAAACGGCATACTCACAGGTGACTGCATTGCGGTTTGCAGGCCGTAACTCGCGAACTGTAGTCTGAATGCTTTTCTAAACATAATAAACATCTACACTTGACAAGCAGCGTTTTGGTGTATAGTGCGCTCGCATACAAGTTTTTGTTTTGGAGTTATGACTGATGAAGAAGAAAGAAAGAAAGAAGTACCAAATTGATAGTTTTGCAGTTCAATTATGCGACTCCTACCGAAAGTTAGCATGAGTTTGTGAGTAGTTTTGCACTTGAATAACGAAGGTTTTTTAGTTTATAAGCTTAGAATTAATCTTTGCAACCGTTTTCCCTTGCGAATGCTTTTATACCTTATAAGAGAGGACGCCACTGAACCTGCGCCTCTTCTACTTAACCCGCCGCTTCCCGTTGACGTATATGTATGTCCACACGTTTTGTCACTGTCAGTCCCGTTGACATTAATAAACGCGCATCAATTGGAAGGTCCCTAATTTGCACAATTTTCAAGTTTCACGCATGACTTTTGGTATGTATACACAGGACATCTTCCTCTACAAGATGCCAGGCAGGGACAATGCCTTACCCTGCATGACCTCTCCACCCCCTGTACGCCATTGTCACTGCAATTCATCTGTTACCGGTGACCTTGCCATTAACCCCTTCTTTACTGACCCCTCCCCCAAATGTAAACATTACGTTTACCCCCCATACTGACCTGATAGCTCCCCCTCCCGTAGTGTGAGGGGTAGTGTATATTTTTTGCCACATCGAAACTATTCACTCTTTTTCATTTGTTTGTATACTGATGATCACATAAACCCAGCATGATGTAGGTAATAAAAATATATTATTTAATAAATCATTACGGTATATAAGTTTACATATCTTATGCTAAAGTACTGTTACCCAGGTAACTACTGTACAAACTGGCTTGAAAAAAATGTCCTGCACAGATGGATGGCTTATTTATTTATGTTGTAAACTAAGCATGAAGTATATGGACACACGTGATGGTGATGGCGACCTTGACCCACTTGTTGCCGAGAGTGCAGCGTTACTAAGCTCCCTACTATTTTCCTTCTCCTTCCTCATACACATCAACTTCGCTATCATTTTCAGGATCACAGTCATCTACTGACACATCAGACACTGCTCCATCATCATCTGATACATTTAAATAAGTATCCTCATGAGGAATAAACTTGTCACTCTCGGAATTTGCCAGAGATGCCATGAGAGAAAAATATCCTGTACACCCTCTCTCGTGGTCAAGTGCGTGGTAACTGACTCTCTCAGGCAGGCCAAGGGGTGTAAATTTTGCCATATGTCAGCAGAAAATATAGTACGATATCTGTAGTAGAAATTATAAATAAAATAATGATTGGTCTAAAAGAGGTTACATAACAGATGAGTGAGCAAGCCATTGGTGCCACCTCAACTCAGTCATGACGTATCTTATGATGTCAGAATTCGTCAGAACTTCGTCACAGTCTTTGTCGACAAAACACAGAGCTGTTGCTAACACGAGGTCCTCAGAAACAGCCTTACCGGGCTACCCTGAGGCCCATAAGCTGCCATTCATTAGAGAGTGTACCAGCGTACAACGGTAGCGGTTCTGGTGTCTCACGGGTGTTTACTGGCGATGTACGGGGGTACATCAAAACACATTTTCGATAAAGAAGGGGTTAAAGACATGTCGTGCCACGGTATGAAATTCAGGGCCAGAGTGATTCTCCAATCGATGACAATGTGGAGGACAAAGTTTACGCAGCAATAGAGGAAGAAACAGTCAGAAATGATGATCACGTAATGTTGCCAGGGTCAGGTATATTTATGTGTTTGGTGAGTGAGTCAATGCTTATATAGCCTATATTACTGTGTGAAAACCAATATACTCTCGTACTACATGTAAATTCGTACCAAATAAATAAATAAATACCATTTATGAGTGGTGTGGAATAGTTACCCTCTCATACAACTCGTTTTCTTTGGAGCCAGCCTGATAGAAAACCCAGTAAGGTAAGGGGGTACTGCTACCTGTATTGAGTATTTTAAACCTCAGGTGAGCGATTTCTCTATGAATTTTCGATGTTTCTCATCAAAAGTGGAGGTTCGAGCCAAACATTTTTTTTTTTCCAAAATTGGTCGGGATTGGGGGGAGTCAGTGGTGGAAAATCGGTCGGGATGGGGCGGGTTAAGGAGTGCTGCCTCACTTCGTGATAAGAGAAGAAATACAGTGGATGGACCGAAAAGAATGGGCATGATGGTAACCATTTCAGGGCAGATTCTTTCATATCCTGTCTTTGAAAGCTTGTGTGAAAAAAACAAAACAATCCCAGTGTTGGAGCAACTGAGATATGTCTATGCACGATTTGCAGGACAGAGTGGATTTAGCGGAGATGAGTTGTTGGAACGGCCGAGATATACAGTATGTGGTTGGCATTGACAGAGTATACCCGTATGTACCCTGTGAATATGAACACTGTAGACTGGCAGGTAATCCAGGTAGTAATTTTTTCTTTCATTACATCACAGCAAAAATGCGGCCGGGGGGGGGTGGAGGTTGTAATGGAGTAGATGAGCTGAGATGGATAAAGATGGCAATGAACAGCAGACTGTGTTCTTGGTGGACCTGGCAAGGTCAGGTTATAAGTGAAGTAATAAAAAAATGGTTGGGTTGGCGGGAAGGAATGAGCAAAATAGGTGGGATAAGCTACGTTGGTGGTGTGTGGGTGGGCAGATCATGGTCATTACACCCTGTGAAGATGTGGGTGTTGTATAAGCAGCTGCAGTGGCAGTTGGATAAAAAATCATAGGTTTTACATACACGGGCTATAAATAGGGTGTGATAGGTTATAGGAAAAAAAGTGGGTTGAGCAGGGTTGGATGATGGTGGTCGGTGGAACAAGGTAGGGGTAATGCACACGGATGATGAATATCGTAGGATGAATGATATGGCCGTGGTGATAGTTTTTTTTCCAATATTGCTCAGAGCAGAACAACAGTAACGGGGAGAAAGTAAGCACGCATTGCTCTCATGTACTTGACATCTCATGACGGAGGTAAGAATCAACCTATATGGGAGATAAATTTCTATCGTGCCGAGTTTTGCACAACATCCTTATTTTAACATTTTGATATGAATGCCAAGTATGTTTAAATGCTGTGTTACATAGAAACATCCACAGACAGACCTTGTGAGACATACCATAATGTCTGTTTTTAACATTTACCAGATTTAATGGCATACTAATGAAAATTCAGATTTCGGAGTAGAAGATAAACACCCAATTCTTTATACCATCTCCGAAAAACATGATGGAATAAGTGTGAACTTTGATCTTTCTGCGTCACCGCTGACTTTACTGAATAGAATGGAATGCATTCTAACTAATCCCTGCCTCTACAGGTGTTTCGAAAGTGAAACACCATAAGAAAGGGCTTGCCTTTCTTTTTATGCAAGGAAGAAGGAACCAAAGGCCAAGCGCCCGCAAACCGTTCCTTCCAAGAAGAAAAACAAAAACAATACAAAAGAGAGCCAATTTCAAGATCTGTTCATTTCGTGATGCCTGGACACACAGCGTTTGAAAGACTGGAGACCACAGGAAGTAGGAAATAGAGACAGATGGAGACAGTTCCAGAGCTGACCTGTTGTGTAAATGAAGGACTGGGAGTGACAGTTAACTTTTGCATTAGAGAGTTGGACAGAAAAAGGATGAGAGTTTGTTACTAGACGGGTGCTACGCGCCCGTAGTAGAGGCGGAAGAAAGCAAGCAGACGGTTCAGAGGAGCAGTGACCATTGAAGTAGCGATTGAAAAGAGATAAAGATGCTACAGTGCGGCGAAGATGCAGAGGTTGAAGGGAGCCAGTAAGAGAAGGAGAGTTAATGAGACGAAAGCCTTTGACTCCACCATACTGAAAAGAGCTGTACGTGAGGAACCTCCCCACACATGAGAGTTGTACTCTACACAGGGGCGAATAAAACCCGTGTATAAAGTCAACAACTTCGCAGGGGTAAGGAAGTATGGAGTCGGCTTAGCACACCTAATCTCTTGGAAGCAAATATTACAATAGATGTAATATGATTTTTCCAAGATAAGTCCCGAGTGATTGAAACCCCAAGCATGTTCAGGAATTATGCAGGATTAAGTTGGATATTATTAAACACTAGTGGGTACTCCTGTGGAAGATTTTGTCGAGTCGAGAAGTGTAAAAACTGAGTCTTTGATGCATTAAAAACAACCAGATTATTATTACCCTAGTCAGAGATACGAGCCAAGTCAAGCATTAGGCTTGCCATAGTCTCATCCTTTGCTTATTGAAGTAACTGCTGAGATGGACGTTGCGGGAACTGAATGGAAAAGTGAAGGGTGGAGTCATCAGCGTAGGTGTGGGGAGGTTTAGATGTACAGCTTAGAAGGTCATTAATGAACAAAAGAAGAGAGTTGGTAATAGGACAGAGCCCTAAGGAACACCACGGTTGATAGCTCTAGGAGAAGAACGATGGCCGTCTACAACAGCGACTATAGAACGTCCAGAAAGGAAGCTATAGATGAAGGCACAGATAGAAGGATAGAAACCGTAAGAGGGCGTACACTTTCTGCCTCTCAGTTACTAATCATTAGACAAAAAAAATATTAATGCTGTCGTGCAACGTGTATTTGTTGCATTGACATTTATTTCGTCATATCACACAGCTCACACCTAATAAAAATGACTGGCACAATGGCATTACTTTTATGCATTGAAAAATAGGCCATAGCCAACTTACAAGCAGTCTAACACAAGATTTACGCATTCAGTGCCGAGGAGCAGGCTCAGAGGCGTTCCCATCAATTATGGTCACGTACTCCGGCCTGAGCTTTACCTCATCTGGATGCATTACTTATTGAGCGAGAGAGAGATAACACAGAATTTTGAGATGTGCCAGAGGAAACATGTTGCATCCCTGTATTTTTATTATCTGCTTATGACACGTGTCGTTGCATTTCTGCATGAGCAATGTCGACAGAAGTTGACAAAATATATAATTTCTTCTTCTATGTCCCTAGCTCTTTGTTCTTAAATTATGTTCTGGAAACTTACTCCTTTCACTAGTATCCTCGTCGGAAAGAAAAAAAAATCCTGCCCACTCTATGTCTATTTTAAAGTAATTTGTATGTGTAGGCATGTCTGGGTCAAATCTGAATACAATAAGTAGGGCAAATATGCTAGAAATGAAAGTAAACGCAGTAAGAGAAAAGAAAGTGAATTGTGATAAAGTCAGTACATTATAGAGTAGTAAAAGAATAAATGTGTTTGCTATAAAGGATCTCGATATGGAATACAAAGCTGAACAGAGGCTGAGAAAAGACTGTCAGAGCATGCTGGTGCCCACATTTACGTGTGGATGTAAAACATTGGCATAGCATTAATAAATTCAGACCTAAGTGTAGTCGGAGGAAATTAGAAAGTTGAAGATTATATCAAATAGATAGTACAGGAATTACGAAGATCGTAAAAAAATGTGCACTAAGAAATACTGACATCAGTGAAAGCTTCACTGAGGAAGTCAACTGATCCACGGGTTAAGAAGCTTTAAATTGTATGGTTGTTTATCGTGAACAGATTTAATTAGGACGGTATAATGGATTTATAATTATGAATGAGCCTGAGGGTTGGAGAGGGCATGGAGAAGGCTAAGGTAAAGAAGTTTTGATACCTGTATGGCAAGTGACTATGAGAAAAATGAGAAATCAGATGATATTACGAAGTATAAGAACCACATGGATGAAATAAGAATGATGATGAAGAGGGAAAAAGTTGAATCATTTGGTAGCCGATAGCTCTGCCCTACGGGTGTGACTTATCTGAAACACATGGCAGTCGAAGGAATGGCTTTGTCCCACAGGTGTTGGGACGGTGACTTTCGAGTAAAACACCTTAACCTGTGGCGTCCCGTCGACGTACTTCCACGTCCTCACGTTATGTCACTGCCAATCCCGTTGACGTACTTCAACGTCCTGCAATTGCAAGGTTCATAATTTCCACAATTTTCAAAATTCGCGCGAGATTTTCGATTCGCCCACGTACCCAAGCCTCCCCTACCTGCCCCCAGGCGGGCAGCGTCCCAGACCCCGCGTGACCTGCACTCACCCTTGTCTCGGTCACTCACCTGTTAGCAGTGACCCAGGTCAGACATGGCGCGAAAAGGTCTCTCAGACAATGAAATACAATCCGCCCTGGATGCCTTCACTGGAGATAGTGATTCTTCACTTGATGATGATGTGGTGGATCGAGATTATGTGCAGCCTGAGGAGGAAATAACGAGCAGTGATGAGGAGATCCCTTCGCCCCGGAAAAAGCGGTATGTCACGTATCGTAAGGCAAGGGAAGGCCAGCCTGCACCCAAAACACCTGCATGGACCTCTCTCCATCCCCTAGAGAGAGATTCTGATGAGGACAAGGATGAGGACGATGACGATGACGGCGGCTTAGGACGTGATGTTGCCTCGTGGTTGGGGAAGGAAAAAATCTCACCCCGAGGATCAGAAGGTGGGGCGAGAAGGCAAATAAAGTATGACCTAGTGTTTTGTCTGGGGAAGGTGAAAGTGGTGTGGTGGGAGTGCGGGGTGAAAGGGAAGTGGTGTGAGGGAGGCAGCACGAGCACGTGGTGCATGTAGGCCAAAGGGAGAGGAGGTGGAGCCACTCCCCAGCACGTCTTTCACCATACAATATTCCCAAACTTCCTCCACACAGCCCCAGGATGTGGGGAAAGGAAGGAAAGGGAAGGGAAAGGGTAAAGGAAAAGGGAGAGGGAAGAGAAGTGCGAGTGATGAAAGGCACCGCTCTCCACCTCCCCCACCACCACCAATGTTGCGTTGTGCCTTCAGCCATGTTTCAGAGAGTACCATAACTTCCTACACTACTGAAACTGTGTGGGATGGCAATATGACGCTCAGTATAATGGTAAGGCCAGTCAGTATGTGCCAAGTCTTATATAAACTTGAAACGGGTGTAATGTTTGCAGGAAAGTAATGTATAAGTTGAGAAATAGTGTAAGTTGAATGAAGTGATATGAAAACTACACCCACTGTATAAATCTGCGAAAATATGACGTTCAGTATAACACTCTGGTCAGTAAATATGTGATAGCAAGAATATAAAGTGGAAACGGGTGTAATGTTAGCATGACTAATACGTATAAGTTGAAAAATAGTGTAAGTTGTAATAATTGATGTCACGAGTACACCCACTGTGTAAATCTGCGAAAATATTATGCTCAGTAGAACATTCTGGTCAGTAAGTATGTGATAGGAATTATATAAAGTGGAATTTGTTGTAATGTTAGTAGTAAGGTAATTTATAATTTGAATACTAGTGTAAGATGAAACAAATGATATCGCGATAACACTCCCTGTGTAAGTACGCGCTAATATGATGCTCAGTTCCATCGTAAGTTCTGAAATTATGTGATATCAATTATATCAAGTGTAAACATGTGCAATGTTAGTGGAGAATTATTATATAAGTACAAAAATAGGTTGTAAGTTGAAATAGTTGTCATAGCGACTTCACCGTGTGTGTTATTATGCGCTATTATTACGCTATATATTTACGTAAGGCCTGAAATAATCTCAAAACAGTTCTATAAAGTTGAAAAGTGTATAATAATATTAGAAAAGTATTATGTAAGTATAAAAAACACAATACGAGTTGAAACAACAGTCACAGCGAGTTCACTCACTACGTAAATAAGCGCTAACATTACGCTAAATGTTATCAAAAGGCCTGTGAATACGTAAAAACAGTTCAATAAAATGTAAAATGGTATAATGTTATTGTAGAAGTATTATGTAAGTAAAAAAAAATGATATGTATCATGATTTTAGAATGTTAGCAATTCATCGTGATGAAGTTGCCCGATTTTGCTCGTTTCGCACGATGGTACAATGCTTATTTCTGCTCTATTTTTGTATAAAATCCAATATACTCTTTTATCACATGTTTTTATGTTTGTAATAAATTAATAAATACATAACTACTTACTTTCATTGGTTTCCCAGACTTACAGTATAATACCATAGAAAACGTTAGAGGCTCAGACCGCCTACGGAGAACACGGGGCCAGGTGGGACCAAGGCATACCTGGTTAGGGTAATTATGGACCCCGGGGAACAATTTCTTTGCCACTGACCATTGTTTCTGACCAAAAGCGAAAGTTTTAGCAAAAAAAAAAAAAAGAAAGGGTCGAAAAATGGTCGGGATTGGGGGGTACCAGTGATCAAAAAGTGGTCGGGACGGGGCGGGTTAATGTGAACGATTCTTCTTGTGAGTGGGAAAATTTTCCCCACACATGTGGGGAATCCAGACTACTCCATTTCTAATAGTAAAAACAGAGTATAATATAATATTAAGCAGCTAAAGCAATGTGTGGGGGTTTGTGGAGGCGGGACGCTTTACACACACACACACACACACACACACACACACACACACACCGATCATACCAATGCCTGTTCCTAATTTGCGAGTGTGGGTGAACTAAGTGAACTGATTATTCTCTTCGACAAGGAGAGTATGCTTTCACCCCTGTTTGTTTGTTTGTCAGCATGAATACTCAAACAGTTGGTAGGTAGATAGACCATGTCACAGTGAACATTCGATTAACTTTTGTGGCCGATCCGGATCGTACTACAGATTCTGGATCCGGAAAACACTTTTTACGAAACTCTAATCAGTGATGTGAAAACCTAATCCATTATGAAGAGTGGTTTGGAAACTACGTTGCAGTTGTCGGAGAGATGCGCTCCGTTGAGTGCCCCTCTAGTTAAGTACCGCATATGTATTCCTGTATATATTTATCTTTGTACTGAACTTATATACAGTATTATATATAATCTGGTTTTCATGTGAAGCATGTTTAAGCCAAAACTATTTTAGGTTATTTTAAAGACGCTATATGTTTGACTGCAGATTTAACTGAATTTCTGATCTGAAATTTTGATTAGTTAAAATTAGCTTTGTTTGATAATTTGCATCCCATGTGTCATTAAATCTATCGAGTTGTGTAGCAGATGATGATGGACAGAGAAGCTGGTGAGAGAAATAAACAGAACAGCACATATCCCAGATTTAAATATTGATCACAGTCACAATAGTCAGCACTACCTGCAAGCCAAGTTTCATTTATCCTCTTGCGCCGATGAGTTGGTATTTCATTCCCGCTCTCTGGCCATGTACTGCTTTGGCGGACACAAGGGATAACTATATATATAACTATATATATATATATATATATATATATAAATATATATATATATATATATATATATATATATATATATATATATATATATATATATATATATATACATATATGTATGTATATATATAACTATATATATATTTATGTATAAATATATATATATATATATGTATAAATATATATATATATATGTATGTATATATATAACTATATATATATATATAACTATATATATATATATATATATATATATATATATATATATATAACTATATATATAACTATATATATATATATATATATATATATATATATATATATATATATATATATATATATATATATATATATATATATATATATATATATATATATATATATATATATATATATATATATATATATATATATATATATATACGGAACAGAGAAAGATAATGTACACTTTAAGTGAGAATGCTAAAAATCACTACTGTCCCGTAAAGTTCCAGGTTCAAAACAAAAGAGTTAGGTAAAATTACAAGTTAAAGTTTAATGCTCAAACTAACAACAAAACATTCAGGACTCATAAGGATAATGTAATGGCAAAAAACAGGTTAAATATATGGTTAACTGCAATAGCCTCTATTAACACGAAATTAGCAAGAGTAAATTTATCTAAGTCAGCCCTGATAAAATGAGATACCAGATAATACTCAGTGAATGCCAGATAAATTATTACAGATACAAACTATTATCAAAATTGACTGACATAAAACCCAACACCAATCAAAAACCTCACTAGGCCTAAGAATTAACCTTATGCTACACAGTACAAGAAAAAATACAACAGTTACACCCAAATTACACACAGCTGCTAGATGTTTGGAGATTTCTTGAGCACTCACAATAATAATATCTGTACAGGGGAGGACAGAGATGTGAACAAAATGAGGAGCAGATCTAAGTGGCAATGATGCAGAGACTGAGCTCATTATATAGGGGCCAGGAGAGCTTGATACAACTTGTAAGAAGGACGCGCAAATGAAGCCATGGGGACAAAAAGCTGAAAATCCCGCACTGACAACAGAAAGGACGACTTACTCTACTATAACGGTAGAAGAGGGGGACTGAGGCAGAACACGCTCGTGATCAAACATGCAGCAACTGTGCGTTAAAATTACACAAAGGATGATGAAATCATAGGCTATGTAACACCTCCCCACAAAGAAAAAAGAAATTTACAAAGGAAATTTCTTATTACTCTAAAACAATCTGTATATGGCATTACAGACCATGCAAAGGTCTTTCCTAGTGTTACAAAACATGAGATCTCCCTAGCACGTTCAGTCATAGGTACTTGGCAGTATCCCTTTAACAAATCAAACTTACTTATGTACCTAGCCTTTCCGATCTTGTCTATGCAATCTTCCACGCGAGGGAGAGGGTAAGTGTCTGTTTTGGTTATCTGATTAACACGTCTGTAGTCGATGCAAAGCCGCTGTGACCCACCTGGCTTAGGGACTAGAGTGACAGGAGTACTCCACTTGCTCTGACAGGGCTCAATCATCTTGTGGTCCAACAGGTAGCCAAGCTCCTTCTGGATGAGAGGAACTTTCACTGGGTTCACACGGTAAGGAGGCAATTTAATTGGCTTTGCGTCTCCAACATCGACATCATGCATCAACACAGTGGTTCTTCCTGGAGTGGCACGGAACACTTGCGGGTACTCCTGCAGTAATGCCGAAAACTCCTGCCTTTCCTTGGGAGGTAGATGAGAAAGCTTAGTCTGGAGATCATTCATGATATCAGGATTCTTCCCCAAACTATCACTCAGGCTCATACTGCATGGGAGAGCTTCACTTGCAGACTCGGGTGGAACAGCTACAGTGCAGACTGGATTATTTTCATCCCGCCTGTGATATAACTTTAGCATGTTGATGTGACATAGTTGCTTGCTCTTTCTACGATCTGGTGTGGCGATGACATAGTTGACATCACTGAGTTTCTTCTCCATGAAATAAGGACCACTAAACTTGGCTTGAAGAGGTTGCCCATGAACTGGTAGCAGAATCAAAACCTGATCTCCTGGCTGAAAGTGGCGTAATCTGGACTTCTTATCATACCAAGTCTTCATCTTCTCTTGAGCAGCTCCTAAATTCTCTCTCGCCAGCTGTAAAGCAGTGGACAGCCGTTCTTTGAACTTCATCACATACTCCAGCAGGTTGACGTCATCTTCCTCCGACAGCCAGCATTCCTTGAGTAACTTAAGGGGTCCTCTTACTTCATGGCCAAACAGTAGTTCAAAAGGTGAGAAGCCCAGTGATTCATTTGGAGATTCTCTTGCGGCAAACACAACGAATGGAAGACCTTTATCCCAGTCTTTCTGATGTTCCAAACAGTATTTCTTGAGCATCGATTTGAGTGTTTGATGATATCTCTCCAACGCTCCTTGGGTCTGGGGATGGTAAGCTGAAGACGTGATCTGGGTGATGCCCAACTCTTTCAGAGACTGCTTGAAAACATTTGACATGAAATTACTTCCCGGTCTGACTGTACCTCCTTGGGCAGACCAAACTTTGTGAAGAACCCTAGCATTTCCTTAACCACGTTCTTTGCTGAGATGTTTCTAAGTGGAATGGCTTCAGGATAACGAGTAGCCATATCAATCATGGTCAACACATAAGAAAATCCTGAAGAAGTCTTAGGAAGAGGGCCCACAATATCCACCAACACACGGGTGAAAGGCGCCTCAAAAGGAGGAATGGGAACTAGAGGTGCAACCTTTTCGGTCTGATTACACTTCCCCACAATTTGACAGGTGTGACAAGACTTACAATACCAGGAAACATCCCTGAAGATACCTGGCCAGTAGAAGTGTTTCAAAATGCGTGCCACAGTCTTCCTCATTCCAAGGTGTCCTGCCAAACTGGAATCATGAGCCACTCGAATGATATCCTGCCTACAAACACGAGGGATGACAACTTGATGTACAACCTCCCATTCACAGTCGGCTGATGCTGTTGGGGGTCTCCACTTCCTCATAAGTACTCCTGACTTTACATAATAACAAGTAGAAGCACCGGCTGACTCTTCTTCACTGTAAGCAGAGTTAGCTAGACCTTTCAGCTCAGGGTCAGCAACCTGCAACTCAACCAACTCTTGACGAGACAAATTATCAACACTACGGGGTACTGCCTCATCTGGTGAATGGTCCAAATTAGCAAGAAAAGTGTCAGCTAGGATAACATGATCATCATCATTATCCTCTAAATCACCAGTAACTTTAGACTTAGCCCTAGTGACAGCACATGCAGGGAACACATCAGGGACATCACAATCCTGGGACACAGCCACTGGCTCACTAGACAATTGAGGAGCTGGACACACTTGACTTCCACCAATATCATTTCCAAGTAAGAAAGTTACACCTGACATTGGGAGTGTCTCAAGCAACCCAACCATAACGGAACCATTAACAAAACCAGACTCTAAATTCACTCTGCACAGAGGGACAGAGAAGTAATTATTCCCTACACCTTGTAAGATTACAGTTTCATCAGAGGAATTAACATTAGAGCCTAGAACACTGGTCAGCATAAGGGATTGGCAAGCACCTGTATCACGATATATTTTAACTGATTTCCTGTCATTACTGTCCAGAGGACTGACAAAACCATCAGACAGGAAATTAGCACATGAACTCTTGAGAGTGTCACCCACGTTACTGCTCAAAAGAGGAGCTCCATCATGAGAACTTAAGTTACCCCTCAAAGCAGGTTCAGTTAACTCAGTTAAAGAATTCTGGGAACTCTCAAGAGTGAACACTAGACCAATTGACTGAATATTTAAAGACTCCTTTTTGTTCACATCATGCTGTCTCCTGAAACATTTCTCCGTAGTATGACCAAGCTTACTACAATAAGTACATTTAATTTTCTGAAATCTAGAGGTGAAGCTGGTATATACTTCCTGAGAAACATCATCTTTATTCTCTTTCCTGTTACCTGTACTCTGAGTAGAGGCAACGTACTGACTCTCAGCTTTCCTTTTTCCTCTAAAATATCTCTTGTGAGTGAGAACATATTCATCGCTAAAACTGCAGCATCAGACAAATTATCTATTCTTTTCTCATCAAGATATAGGCTTACATCTTTATAAATACACCTTTTGAAATCCTCCAGCAAAATCATCTGCTTAAATATACCAAAATCAGAATCCACATTCTTAGAATTTAACCACTGCTCTAACAGATCTTCTTTGATTTTTGCATACTCAACATGGGATTGCTTATCTTGCTTGTAAGTTGTCCTAAATTTTACTCTATAGGCTTCAGGAACAAGCTCATAGGCCTTAAGAATCAAGCTCTTAACTACATCATAATTATCAGATTGATCCTGAGGCAAAGATGCATAAGTTACTTGAGCTTTACCGGTGAGAACAGTTTGAAGGAGTACTGGCCAATTCTTTTTGGGCCAATTAAAACCTGTAGCTACCCTCTCAAACAACTGAAAATACTTTGTTAAATCAGATTCATTAAAAGGAGGGACAAGTTTAACATTTTTAGCCACATCAAAATCATCAGAGCTAGATGATCCAGTTCCACCTTGTTTCATGCGATACTCATGGTCTGCCTGAATCCTAGCAAGTTCAACTTGTGCCTGTATCTGTGCCTCCTGAATCCGAGCCTGAGATTCCGCCTCCTTAGCGTGAGACTCAGCCTCCTTTGCACGTGCTTGAAATTCAGCCTCCTTTACACGAGACTCCGCCTCCTTAGCCTGAGCCTCCTGCAGGGCTAGCTGTAACTTAGCTAATTCAATCTGCGTTTGCTCATTTGGAGGAGTTACATTAAACAAGCTTTCATTAATCATGTCAACAATTTGATCTTTAGAATGATGAGAGCGAACAGCAATTCCCAATTGTTGAGCAACAAGCTTAAGTTCATTCTTTGTTCTGTTTTCTACATCACACACTGTTTGCACATTTGACAAAAAATCTTTGGCTTCATCAAGTGTAGTAATAGTAGACATCATGAATAAGTAACAGTCACAAAATATCAAGCAATATCCTTATGATAATATCCTGAATATCCTGATAAGATGTCGCCAAATTTATGTTACGGAACAGAGAAAGATAATGTACACTTTAAGTGAGAATGCTAAAAATCACTACTGTCCCGTAAAGTTCCAGGTTCAAAACAAAAGAGTTAGGTAAAATTACAAGTTAAAGTTTAATGCTCAAACTAACAACAAAACATTCAGGACTCATAAGGATAATGTAATGGCAAAAAACGGGTTAAATATATGGTTAACTGCAATAGCCTCTATTAACACGAAATTAGCAAGAGTAAATTTATCTAAGTCAGCCCTGATAAAATGAGATACCAGATAATACTCAGTGAATGCCAGATAAATTATTGCAGATACAAACTATTATCAAAAATGACTGACATAAAACCCAACACCAATCAAAAACCTCACTAGGCCTAAGAATTAACCTTATGCTACACAGTACAAGAAAAAATACAACAGTTATACTCAAATTACACACAGCTGCTAGATGTTTGGAGATTTCTTGAGCACTCACAATAATAATATCTGTACAGGGGAGGACAGAGATGTGAACAAAATGAGGAGCAGATCTAAGTGGCAATGATGCAGAGACTGAGCTCATTATATAGGGGCCAGGAGAGCTTGATACAACTTGTAAGAAGGACGCACAAATGAAGCCATGGGGACAAAAAGCTGAAAATCCCGCACTGACAACAGAAAGGACGACTTACTCTACTATAACGGTAGAAGAGGGGGACTGAGGCAGAACACGCTCGTGATCAAACATGCAGCAACTGTGCGTTAAAATTACACAAAGGATGATGAAATCATAGGCTATTTAACAATATATATATATATATATATATATATATATATATATATATATATATACTGTATATATATATATGTATAATTATATATATACATATAAAAATGATTATATATATAAATATATATATAATTATATATATACATATATATAATTAAATATATAACTATATAACTATATATATGTATATATATATAACTATATATATATATATAAATATATTTATATATATATAATTATATATAAATTAATATATATATATATATATATATATATATATATATATATATATATATATTTATATATATATATATATATATATATATATATATATATACATATATATATATATATATATATATATATATATATATATATATATATATACATATATATATATATATATATATATATATATATATATATATATATATATATATATATATATATATATATATATATATATATATATATATATATATATATAACTATATATATATATATATATATATATAACTCTATATATATATATATATATATACGCATTTATATATAT